>NC_135234.1:514660012-514969820 GCF_051348905.1 Ranitomeya variabilis
TCCAGAAATTACTTTAGGACTCTGGCATTAACTCATAATACCAGAGTGGCAATTCCTGATCAACAAGAGCTTTCCAGACACAGTAACGAAACTGCAGCTGTGAACTGGAACCAAAATACAAAAACAAAACATGGACGAATGTCCAACTTATCTAGTAGATGTCTGGGAGCAGGAACAAGTACAGAGAGGCTTCTGATAACATTGTTGACCGGCAAGCATCTAACAGAGAAGCCAGGTTATATAGCGACACCCAGATCTAATCAGAACAGGTGAACAGGGAAGATGATGTCACAAGTTCAATTCCACCAGTAGCCACCGGGGGAGCCCAGAATCCAAATTCACAACAGTACCCCCCCCTCAAGGAGGGGGCACCGAACCCTCACCAGAACCACCAGGGCGATCAGGATGGGCCCTATGAAAGGCACGAACCAGATCAGAGGCATGAACATCAGATGCAGTGACCCAAGAATTATCCTCCTGGCCATATCCCTTCCACTTGACCAGATACTGGAGTCTCCGTCTGGAAACACGGGAGTCTAGGATTTTTTCCACAACGTACTCCAACTCACCCTCAACCAACACCGGAGCAGGAGGCTCAACGGAAGGCACAACCGGTGCCTCATACCTGCGCAATAACGACCGATGAAAAACGTTATGAATAGAAAAGGATGCAGGGAGGTCCAAACGGAAGGAAACAGGGTTAAGAATCTCCAATATTTTATACGGACCGATGAACCGAGGCTTAAACTTAGGAGATGAGACCCTCATAGGGACAAAACGAGAAGACAACCACACCAAATCTCCAACACAAAGCCGAGGACCAACACGACGGTGACGGTTGGCAAAAAGCTGAGTCTTCTCCTGGGACAACTTTAAATTGTCCATCACCTGCCCCCAGATATGATGCAATCTCTCCACCACCGCATCCACTCCAGGACAATCCGAGGATTCCATCTGACCGGAGGAAAATCGAGGATGGAACCCCGAATTACAGAAAAACGGGGAAACCAAGGTGGCAGAGCTGGCCCGATTATTGAGGGCGAACTCCGCCAATGGCAAAAAAGCAACCCAATCATCCTGGTCAGCAGACACAAAACACCTCAGATATGTCTCCAGGGTCTGATTAGTCCGCTCGGTCTGGCCATTAGTCTGAGGGTGAAAAGCAGACGAAAAAGACAAATCTATGCCCATCCTAGCACAAAATGCCCGCCAAAATCTAGACACAAATTGGGTTCCTCTGTCAGAAACGATATTCTCAGGAATACCATGCAAACGAACAACATTTTGAAAAAACAGGGGCACCAACTCGGAAGAAGAAGGCAATTTGGGCAGGGGAACCAAATGAACCATCTTAGAAAAACGGTCACACACCACCCAGATGACAGACATCTTCTGAGAAACAGGCAGATCTGAAATAAAATCCATCGAGATGTGTGTCCAAGGCCTCTTAGGAATAGGCAAGGGCAACAATAATCCACTAGCCCGAGAACAACAAGGCTTGGCCCGAGCACAAACGTCACAAGACTGCACAAAGCCTCGCACATCTCGTGACAGGGAAGGCCACCAGAAGGATCTTGCCACCAAATCCCTGGTACCAAAAATTCCAGGATGACCTGCCAACGCAGAAGAATGCACCTCAGAGATGACTTTACTGGTCCAATCATCAGGAACAAACAGCCTATCAGGCGGACAACGATCCGGTCTATCCGCCTGAAACTCCTGCAAGGCCCGCCGCAGGTCTGGAGAAACGGCTGACAAGATAACTCCCTCCTTAAGAATACCTGTGGGGTCAGAGTTGCCAGGTGAATCAGGCTCAAAACTCCTAGAAAGGGCATCCGCCTTAACATTCTTAGAACCTGGTAGGTACGATACCACAAAATTAAACCGAGAAAAAAATAATGACCAGCGCGCCTGTCTAGGATTCAGGCGCCTGGCGGTCTCAAGATAAATCAAATTTTTGTGGTCAGTCAATACCACCACCTGATGTCTGGCCCCCTCGAGCCAATGGCGCCACTCCTCAAACGCCCACTTCATGGCCAAAAGCTCCCGATTCCCAACATCATAATTCCGCTCAGCGGGCGAAAATTTACGGGAAAAGAAGGCACAAGGCCTCATCACGGCGCAGTCAGAACTTTTCTGCGACAACACTGCCCCAGCTCCGATCTCAGAAGCGTCGACCTCAACCTGAAAAGGAAGAGTCACATCAGGCTGACGCAACACAGGGGCAGAAGAAAAACAGCGCTTAAGCTCCTGAAAGGCCTCCACAGCATCAGGGGACCAATTAGCAACATCAGCACCCTGTCTAGTCAAATCGGTCAATGGCTTAACGACATCCGAAAAACCAGAAATAAATCGACGATAAAAGTTGGCAAAGCCCAAAAATTTCTGAAGACTTTTAAGAGAAGAGGGCTGCGTCCAATCACAAATAGCTTGAACCTTGACAGGATCCATCTCAATGGAAGAGGGAGAAAAAATATATCCCAAAAAGGAAATTCTCTGAACCCCAAAAACGCACTTAGAACCCTTGACACACAGAGAATTAGACCGCAAAACCTGAAAAACCCTCTTAACTTGCCGGACATGAGAGTCCCAGTCATCCGAAAAAATCAGAATATCATCCAGATACACTATCATAAATTTATCCAAAAAATCGCGGAAAATATCATGCATAAAGGACTGGAAGACTGAAGGGGCATTAGAAAGACCAAAAGGCATCACCAAATACTCAAAGTGGCCCTCGGGCGTATTAAATGCGGTTTTCCACTCATCCCCCTGCCTGATCCGCACCAAATTATACGCCCCACGGAGATCAATCTTAGAGAACCACTTGGCCCCCTTTATGCGAGCAAACAAATCAGTCAGCAACGGCAATGGGTATTGATATTTAACCGTGATTTTATTCAAAAGCCGATAATCAATACATGGTCTCAAAGAGCCGTCTTTTTTTGACACAAAGAAAAAACCGGCTCCTAAGGGAGATGACGATGGACGAATATGTCCCTTTTCCAAGGACTCCTTTATATATTCTCGCATAGCAGTATGTTCAGGCACAGACAGATTAAATAAACGACCCTTTGGGTATTTACTACCCGGAATTAAATCTATAGCACAATCGCACTCACGGTGCGGAGGTAGTGAACCAAGCTTGGGTTCTTCAAAGACGTCACGATAGTCAGACAGGAACTCAGGGATTTCAGAGGGGATAGATGATGAAATGGACACCAAAGGTACGTCCCCATGAGTCCCCTTACATCCCCAGCTCAACACAGACATAGCTCTCCAGTCAAGGACTGGGTTGTGAGACTGCAGCCATGGCAATCCCAGCACCAAATCCTCATGTAGATTATACAGCACTAGAAAACGAATAGTCTCCTGGTGATCCGGATTAATACACATAGTCACTTGTGTCCAGTATTGTGGTTTATTATTAGCCAATGGGGTGGAGTCAATCCCCTTCAGAGGAATAAGAGTTTCCAAAGGCTCTAAATCATACCCACAACGATTGGCAAAGGACCAATCCATAAGACTCAAAGCGGCGCCAGAGTCGATATAGGCGTCAGTAGTAATAGAAGACAAAGAGCAAATCAGGGTCACAGACAAAATAAATTTAGACTGTAAAGTGCCAATGGAAACAGATTTATCAAGCTTTTTAGTACGTTTAGAGCATGCTGATATAACATGAGTAGAATCCCCACAATAGAAACACAACCCATTTTTCCGTCTAAAATTCTGCCGCTCGCTTCTGGACAGAATTCTATCACACTGCATGCTTTCTGGCGTCTTCTCAGTGGACACCGCCAGATGGTGCACTGGTTTGCGCTCCCGCAGACGCCTATCGATCTGAATGGCCATTGTCATGGACTCATTCAGACCCGCAGGCACAGGGAACCCCACCATAACATCCTTAATGGCATCAGAGAGACCCTCTCTGAAAGTAGCCGCCAAGGCACACTCATTCCACTGAGTAAGCACAGACCATTTACGGAATCTTTGGCAGTAAATTTCAGCTTCATCTTGCCCCTGCGATAGGGACATCAAAGTTTTTTCTGCCTGAAGTTCCAAATGAGGTTCCTCATACAGCAAGCCCAAGGCCAAAAAAAACGCATCCACATTGCGCAACGCAGGATCCCCTGGTGCCAATGCAAAAGCCCAGTCTTGAGGGTCGCCGCGGAGCAAGGAAATCACAATCCCAACCTGCTGTGCAGGGTCTCCAGCAGAACGAGATTTCAGGGACAAAAATAGCTTACAATTATTTCTAAAATTCTGAAAGCTAGATCTATTCCCTGAGAAGAATTCCGGCAAAGGAATTCTCGGCTCAGATACCGGAGCATGAATAATAAAATCTTGCAAATTTTGTACTTTCGTGGTGAGATTATTCAAACCTGCAGTTACACTCTGAAGATCCATTATTAACAGGTGAACACAAAGCCATTCAAAGATTATAAGGAGAGAGAAAAAAAAAAGAAAGACTGCAGCATAGACAGACTGGCAAGTGATCCAATTAAGAGCACAGAAAAAAAAAAAAAAAAAAAAAACTCTCAGCAGACTTCTTATTTCTCTCCTTTCTCAGCCAAGGATTTTAACCCTTTAGTTGGCCGGTCAAACTGTCATGATCTCCATGGCCAGAGAACTAGCATAAGCCTCTATAGGAACAAGCTCTTGGAAGATGTAACTATACTGACCATGAACTAAACCTACCGCATCATCTAGAAGTAGCCAGGTAGCATGTCCTACTTTTTATCCCTATATGCCCAGCGCCGGCCGGAGAACTAAATAATGCTAGCAGAGGGAAATATAAGACCTGACTCACCTCTAGAGAAATGCCCAAAAAAAAGGAGACAGAAGCCCCCCACATATATTGGCGGTGATATGAGATGAAACAACAAACGCAGCAGGAAAATAGTTTTAGCAAATTTGAGGTCCGCTTTCTAGATAGCAGAAGACAGAAAGCATACTTTCATGGTCAGTAGAAAACCCTAACAAAACACATCCAGAAATTACTTTAGGACTCTGGCATTAACTCATAATACCAGAGTGGCAATTCCTGATCAACAAGAGCTTTCCAGACACAGTAACGAAACTGCAGCTGTGAACTGGAACCAAAATACAAAAACAAAACATGGACGAATGTCCAACTTATCTAGTAGATGTCTGGGAGCAGGAACAAGTACAGAGAGGCTTCTGATAACATTGTTGACCGGCAAGCATCTAACAGAGAAGCCAGGTTATATAGCGACACCCAGATCTAATCAGAACAGGTGAACAGGGAAGATGATGTCACAAGTTCAATTCCACCAGTAGCCACCGGGGGAGCCCAGAATCCAAATTCACAACACCTAGAATCCCCAATAGCGTAGCCATCAAAGAGCACATAACACCAGTAATAGCAAGCCTTGTAAATCTGGTCAGATCACCCTCAGTGCCTGGGCTGCGTAGATCTACCCGTAGCACCAGAGGTCAGATCCCAGCCCCTTACAGGGACAAGTAAGCTGTCAATAATTGGTGTAACCTGTGTAACACCTCCAAAGTGCACCTTTGGTTCTACCCACATTGCCAGTGTGGATAGGGCCTTGTTTGTTCACAGACCGGAAGCAAAATCGTCTAGCGTGGCTGAACACCGGGTCTGGATATACGCCTTGTAGCCCGCCCAATCCTACATTCGGGGTTTATGACGGGCTCCTCACATCGGTACTGTTGTTTATGAACAAGGACACCCTGGTATAAGACCAGTTATACTTTTGTAAATATGTTTGTAACGTTAAAGCGAAAAGTGCCTCCTGTAAGGGAACATAAAGTTTAACCCTGTTTAAATGCCTTTTTCAAAATGTTTTGCATCTTATCTAACCTGTTTGCTTATGTTTTCTTTTCCCAGTCCGGCAGTACTGGATTTACCAGGGGGGGATGTGGCACCCCAGGAGTTCAGGTACTGCCTTCCTCTCGGGGAGGGTATTGCCATGCCTAAAGACAGGAGGGATTCCTTTGGCAGGCAATCTTACATGCAACATATTCTGACTCCAGGCCAGAAAGGGGAGCTCTACACCCGGTTTAAGGGGAACTTCCCTATTTACTGTACATCCTGGTCTGGAGGTGGAGTTAGACAGTCTGGTGCAGACAAGAGACAGGGAAGGAGCAGAGGAGTAATCAGGAGCTAGAGGAGGGCTGCAATTGGGCCTCCTCTATGCTAGAGCACAGAAACTGGGCACAGTGAGCCCAAGGTCATGGGGAACTACAAGTCCCATGGCAGAACCGGAGGGCAAGAAGCTAACAGTGAATTGCCCACACAACACCTGAGGTACAGCAGCAGTTAAAGCTCAGAGTCACCGTGTACAGAGACTCCAAGAGAATGGCTCAAGTTTTCTACCGTGCAGGTACTGTCCGGGACAGGTGAGAAAGGGTACCTTGTCAGACAACCACAGGTAGCAAGGGACCTGAAACCAGCGCATAGTGGAAAGCTCCCAAACTGACCTTTCAAAGGGATTCCCACTTGTTTTCTGGCTGCCTGGGTGCCATCAACACCTGTTGCCGGTACCCTGGACTGAGGCTGACTACAACTTCAGTAAACCAGGTAAAAACTGCAACCCTGTGTCCTTCATTTATTTGCCGGCATTCACCATCCCTGCCAAACACACTGGGAGCCCTGGGGACCCCGCTTTACCTGTGGGAAGCATCACCATTTTTGCTGCAGTAACATTGCCCCAGAGGACCCCTTTAAGCTGTGTCAGTCCCCTCTGTCCAAGAACCACAGATGGCGTCTCGAACACAAACTTTATCACCACTCCCTTTAAAAGACCTTCCCCTTTTACTTGGGTACCCAGGGCCACGGACCGGGTCGCTGCCACCATGACCACCCCTTTAATTGCAACCAGACCCGGTACCGAGTACTCCACTGCCCTGGCGGGCGACTCATTGGCATGGTACAAGGCTTCGTTTTATAATTAAAGGGCTTGTCCAGTTTTGAGATACTAGTCTGCAGTTACTGTAGGTGGCTGCAGGCTTCTGAATTCTCAAAGCACATGCACTGCACACTTTTAGAATTCTTCCTTGTACAAGTATCCGATTTGTATACTTTGGCCACATTCTGACTAGACTTGTTCGGCCTTGTTCAATTCATTTTCATTGAGTGAGGCAAAGCATGTCTAGTCAGAATGCTACCACATGTATGCAAATCACCTGAACGAGAGAATCCTGACAGCTGCAGTGCACTGTGAGAATTCAGAAGTTTGCAGTCACATGGAATGACTGCATACTTATCACAAACTTGGTCAATGCTACTAAAATAAATAAAAATATAAAAATTAGTATCACAAAAAATATTTACATCCAGATAACATATAGATGATGTTGTCTTTGGTTTTGTCCTCTTTCTATTCTTTTTTATCTTGTCCAGACACCATGATGAGTTTTCTCATCCACAGTTCGTTTCTGCAGACTTCCGTTTTCTCCAGTCTTCTGCAGCAGATCTCGACGTGATGCCCTTAAAGATAGCATGGTCATTATAATGCTCCAGAAAAGAAATATCTGCCCTACACTGTGACCCTGAATAAATAATTGCCTCTCACTATATTTCCTTCACAGAATGTGATCCCCACGCTTTCCCTCATGCTACATGCGCTCCACACTTCCCCCTCCTTTAACTAAAGGGCCCCCTCTTCACACTGTCCTCTCACACTGTGTCCCCCCTATAGGGCCCAGTCTCTATACTGTACCCCCTCACCATGCTCTCCCTATTTGGCTTACTATTCTTTCCTGGTTGTGCCCTCCCACTGTCCCCCTATGCTAGCCCCCCTCACACCACTTAGTCTTTTTTCTGTGCCCACTCACACTCTCCCCATGCTGTTTCCAAGCACTATTCCACTCAGTAGTCTTCTCACACATTTATTCCTCCCTAGTACATTTACCCTCTCACTTTCCATAATCCTCCTCAAACATCCCATAGATTCCTCATACTGTGTCCATACCCATTCCCCCACTCACCATACTGTGTCTGCACATACTGTGTCTCCTTGCTCCCCAAACTTGAATTCTCAAATCATCTACCCATTACACTTAATCACCAGCCCCATTACACTAAATCTCCCTATCAGTAAAACTCCCCTACCCTGTTACATTAAATCCCCCCAGTAAATCTCCCACAGCCCCATTACACTAAATCTCATCCCTAAATACCATCCCACACAGTACATCTCCCCAGCCCTGTTACACTAAATCTCCCCCACACACAGTAAATCTCCCCTCACAGTAAATCTCCCCCACCCCGTTACGTTATACTAAATCTCCCTCCCTCAGCACTGTTACACTAAATCTCACCCACACAGTAAATACCATCCCACACAGTAAATCTCCCCCCAGCCCTGTTACACTGAATCCTCCCCACAGTAAATCTACCCCCTACATTAAATCAACATGCAATAAATACCCCCATACAGTAAATATGCCCCATTCAGTAAATACCACACATACAGTAAATCTCCCCAGCCCTATTGCACTAAATCTCCCCCACAGTAAATCTCACCCCCACAGTAAATCTTACCAAGACCCGATACACTAAATTTCCCCCTCACACAGTAAATCTCTTCTAGCCCTGTTACGCTAAATCTCCCCCAAGCAGTAAATAGCCCCATACAGTAAATACCCTTCCACACAGAGTATATACCCCCACACATAGTATATACCACCATACACAGACAGAGTATATACCCCAAAATACAGAAAATCTCCCCCACCATTCCAAAGTCTATGTCCATCTCTGGACTAACTAATAGTATCTGCATTAGAAGCTGAATATTTTTCCCCTTTACTTTATACATCACACATAGACAAATTTAGCAACTATACAGTGAGCATATACTTGTAGTCTCAGGCAAAGTTTGAATTCACCTGGAAATTTGATAAGCAGAGAAGCTTTTCTTCACAAAGATACTGCCCCTTTTTATGCAATGGGCTTTTTCCAGACCCTAAAGCATAAAAATGGAAGATGTAAAAAAAATAAAATAAAAATACTTACACTTACTTCTCCACTTGGGAGCATGTGGAGCTAACTCCAGGGCCGGAATGTGGAAGAAGTGCCAGTCTAAAGTGTACACTGGGATGGAGGTATAGAGAGGCATGTAGGACTGGGCAGCAAGTAAGGAGCAGCAAAGGAGGCAAGTTAAAAACAATCAGAAAGATGTAAATCACTGCTCACCTTTTCCAGAAGTTCTTGCTGATTTCTGCCTGCTGTCCGGTCCTCTGCAACCTCTGTGCTTCTGGATTTGAATAGGCTTCGGAGCATGCATAGTGAATTCTGGGGCCTGCTCACGGCCAGAAGCACTGGTCCAGAGTGAACACAAAGCGACATGATGGAGGAACAAAAGACCGGACAGCAAGCAGGCAGCAGAGGGGGTGGCCAGCGAAGTGTTTTTATTCCCAGTTGACAGAGGACGGGACAGCGGGCAGGAACATTTGTAACGGTGAGCAAATGCTGCCTCAGCAAGCCACCACTTTGCTGAATTCACGTGGACTCCAGAAAGCAGGTTTTTGTTAAATGTAAGCAGAATTCAATTCCACTTGAATATATTTTGCCTATTTCTACTATGTGTGTTAAAACAATCACCATTAAGTCACCAAAGAGGGGTAACAAATTTTGGTCATAGTCCAGGTACATCAACAGCTGTTTGATGTTGTAATAATTTTATTTCATGTGGACTGCATAACCAACTTGAATTGAAGGAAGCTATTGACATTAAAGGGAACCTGTCATCAGCATTGCACTCGGTAACCTACAGACAGTCTCAGGTTGGTGCCGTTATACTGATTAAATTATACCTGGGTTGATAAAATCCATCTTATGGTTGTTGTTTAATCTTTATTTTCAGTTTTGAGTTAATGAGTAGCTCATGATTTGGGGCAAGCCTGTGGGGGGGACTTCATGTAGTGCTTTGCTTAACTATTCATCAGTATGGCTTCTGACTGGTCACTGATCCCTCATTGACCTGTCCCATTTCTCATCTCATCTTAAAAACCCTCTTCGATGATCAATGAAGTGGCAGCCCTACTATGCTCCCCAATATAATAAATTCCATTAAAAAAGTATTATTGCTCCTTTTAAGTTTGAATAAGAGTATAAAAGCAGCTGTTTGCACTTTAATGTTGGAATTCCTTCTTCAATCATAGCACTTCGTGGTATGTGCAGATGCCTGGCCTCCACGGTGTCCTCTGTCGGTCATCTCCCCGACTACTGATCCATCATGCTCACCTGATGTGCGGCTAGGTGCCGGATGCCAAACATGACTATAACGATGATTGATTGGTAGAAGGGCGGCAACACGGCACCGATGAGCGAACGCACATGCACCAAGTACGCCACTGTGATTGGCCTTAACTGATCACGTGATCGCAAGATCCTCTAATATAAACTAGTAGGATGTGTATCATTCTTGACCACACCCCCTGAGGAAACAACATTTGTGAAACGTTCGTTGGGGAGTCTGTGTTGGTGCACTGCCAACACCACAGCAATGGGTATATATTGCTTTTACTAACATCTTGCAATGCCTTATATTCTATTACCATATGTTTGTGTGACATGGAAATAGCACTGATGTACACTTTTTTTTTTACTATTTAGAGCCCTTCTCGTGACACAAACCTCCTACAAAATACCCAGCAGGGTATTAGGGAGACAAACCAAACTTAGGCTATCAAGCATGTACCATTGATATTTTTAGACAATAGCCATTTCTCCTTAATTTAATCAATATTAATGCTATTTTATCGGGCTTGCTTGTACAATCTCTATTCAGGCTTAGAATACTAGTATTTTCTCATATATATATATATACAGATACATTTCATGTTCTGGCAGTAATCCTTACCCAGTAACTGGGTAACTTTCTCACTGATTATTTTACACTTGTGAGTACACTTACTGAGTAGCATGGACTCTGTGTTCTCTGTTTCTCTACACTTGATTGAGTTGTTACATATTCTTTGGTCATAAGTAGAGATGAGCGAATATTTAAATCTCTGGTTCGGAGTACGATCACCGAATTTGCAATATTTGCTTATTAATTTCTCAAATATTCACTGAACATAGCCGAACGCCATTCGAGTGAATGGGAGGCAAAAAATAACGTATACACAACACCTTAAAATGAGCCCAAAAGCTGCCAAAACACAACAAATGAAGTGTTAGGTGTCAAGTTCCCACCTCTGCACAGGGGAAATCTTGAACCATCCCCGCTGTGGTCTCCCATTCTTCTCCAGCCGCAGTGGAGCCTGCTCAGCGGAGACGTCAGTCCCAGCGTCTGGCTCAAGCTGATACTGTGTGACTCGTTACTGCTGCCCTTCCAGGCTCTGCCTTTGTAGCCAGCACTGATCAGCAGCGAGCAGGTCTTTCTGGGACCAAGTCCTGCTTTTCCCATACTGAGCATGCCCACGGGACGACCTCCCATTGGAGGTCGGAGGTCACATGCTTGAGTCCTCTTGCAGCTCCTATTGGACCATCTGGAAGGTCCCATAGCACTGCTGCTATAAAAGGTTCACATGGCTGCTTGGCCACGCGCTAGTGTATACTTGATAACGTGTGTGAAGAAGTGTGACTGTCTCTCCTTAATCATCCCCTTCCTAGTGTTGTTGACTGCTCGCAAATGGTGGATGCTATCTAGCACCCAACAGTGCTATCTGCACACCTAGCACACGATACAGTGTCTGATTGCAATGACCGCCAGTGTGGCGCAGTGCGCTAATAGAGCGCTTTCCTGGCCCAAGTCTGGGTGGTTAGTGGCGTCCACCAAGGCGGCACTGCACGCACTCTTGTGCATTAAATTATTATTTCTGTTTAACTTTGACACCCCAGTAGCGGTTTCGAGCGCAAGAGGTCTAGAGGAACTCTTTCCCTGAGTCTTGGGACAGAGTTCTGTGACTCCTTTCTTGCGCTCATTGTGCGGTACCGCGGCCCTGTGGCGCAACAGCGTTGGCTTCCTTCATACCTGGTGAAGCTAACCCGTGTGTATATCCACATTATACCACCATATAATCTGTCATTACTCAGCAGCAGGTTCCATCTCTGCACGGTGGACCCCAGCCGCGAACGCACCTTACAGTTATATGAAAAAGTTTGGGCACCCCTATTAATCTTAAGCTTAATGTTTTATAAAAATAGTTTATTTTTTCAACAGCTATTTCAGTTTCATATATCTAATAACTGTTGGACACAGTAATGTTTCTGCCTTGAAATGAGGTTTATTATACTAACAGAAAATGTGCAATCTGCATTCAAACAAAATTTGACAGGTGCATAAGTATGGGCACCCTTATCATTTTCTTGTTTTAAATACTCCTACCTACTTTTTACTGACTTACTAAAGCACTTTTTTTGGTTTTGTAACCTCATTGTCATGTTGGACGCTATTCACACTAGGGCGTCCGACAGACAGCGGTAATTCCACATTCGTCCACTATACACTCAGTGGTGCCGGCTAGATTTTATCCAGGTTGTCCGGGGTTAATCTAGCTGGTAATCTGGTTGGAGGCTGGGTCACGCCCGTGGCCTTTAAATAGTCATTCTGGACTTTGGGCGTCGCCGATTATAGCTTGTGTCTTGTGCCTGGTGATCTCTGTCTGGAGTGGTGGTCTAGGAGAAGAAATGTCGTATCTGGTGGTGTATTATCCTTTGTCATATTTCTCCTTCCTATATTTGTGTTTGTTTTGCCCTGTGCACATTATAGTGTTTTCCTGTGTGTCTGCGGCGTGGTGCGTTTTTTAGTTTTCCCTGTCTGTGCTTTCTGTGGAGGTTGGTGTGTGGTCTAATCACTGGGTGGCAGGTGAGGTTTCAGCATAGGGCTGAAACAGGAGTCAGGGTCAGGCCTGGCAGCCCAGACAAGCACACCATCAGTGTAAATTCTGGGAGAGGGACAGACAGGGTTTTCCCTAGTCTGAGGGATATCGCAGGGGCCCGGGTAATCAGCTGTAGTCTACCCATTACCCCGTGACACTCATTGAGCTTTGAACTTCATAGCCAGGTGTATGCAATCATGAGAAAAGCTACTTAAAATGGCCACTTGCAAGTTGTTCTCCTGTTTGAATCTCCTCTGAAGAGTGGCATCATGGGCTCCTCAAAACAACTGTCAAATGATCTGAAAACAAAGATTATTCAACATAGTTGTTCAGGGGAAGGATACAAAATACTGTCTCAGAGATCTAACCTGTCAATTTCCACTGTGAGGATCATAGTAAAGAAATGGAAGAACACAGGTACAGTTCTTGTTAAGGCCAGAAGTGGCAGGCCAAGAAAAACATCAGAAAGGCAGAGAAGAAGAATGGTGAGATCAGTCAAGGACAATCTTCAGACCACCTACAGAGAGCTGCAGCATCAACTTGCTGCAGATGGTGTCACTGTGCATCGGTCAACTATACAACGCACTTTGCACAAGGAGAAGCTGTATGGGAGAGTGATGCGAAAGAAGCCATTTCTGCAAGCGCGCCACAAACAGAATCGGCTCAGGTATGCAAAAGCACATTTGGAGAAGCCAATTTCTTTTTGGAAGAAGGTCCTGTGGACTGATGAAACCAAGATTGAGTTCTTTGGTCATACAAAAAGGCGTTCTGCATGGCGGCCAAAAAACACAGCATTCCAAGAAAAACACTTGCTACCCACAGTAAAATTTGGTGGAGGTTCAATCATGCTTTGGGGCTGTGTGGCCAATGCCGGCAACAGGAATCTTGTTAAAGTTGAGGGACGCATGGATTCCTCTCAGTATCAGCAGATTCTTGACAATAATGTTCATGAATCAGTGATAAAGTTGAAGTTACGCAGGGGATGGATCTTTCAGCAAGACAATGATCCAAAATACCGCTCCAAATCTACTCAGGCATTCATGCAGAGGAACAATTACACTGTTCTGGAATGGCCATCCCAGTCCCCAGACCTGAATATCATTGAACAACTGTGGGATCATTTGAAGAGGGCTGTCCATGCTCGGCAACCATCAAACTTAACTGAACTGGAATTGTTTTGTAAAGAGGAATGGTCAAAAATACCTTCATCCAGGATCCAGGAACTCATTAAAACCTACAGGAAGCGACTAGAGGCTGTTATTTTTGCAAAAGGAGGATCTACTAAATATTAATGTCACTTTTCTGGTGAGGTGCCCATACTTATGCACCTGTCAAATTTTGTTTGAATGCAGATTGCACATTTTCTGTTAGTACAATAAACCTCATTTCAAGGCAGAAACATTACTGTGTCCAACAGTTATTAGATATATGAAACTGAAATAGCTGTTGCAAAAAAATAATTTTTATAAAACATTAAGCTTAAGATTAATAGGGGTGCCCAAACTTTTTCATATAACTGTATACCATCTTTCAAATTATTTGGTGTATTCCGCTAGCCCTAACAGACAGACACCAGGAAAGTGGCCTCAATTCACCCACAGTACAAATGGTAGCAGGGCATGTCAGCAATCAGCCATGCGTGAGATAGCGGGGAGTGGTCCAGCATTTACAGCTTTAAATTGAACGTCAAAGTAGGACGACATGGTTGTGCTGGGAGCTCTTGACACCACTGAAGTGGCATCAATTTCACCAGAGTAGAAATAATATAATAGAGAACGATATCTCTTTCACTGCAACCAACCCAGCAGATAGAGAGACCCAATCTGGACTCTCCACATTTACAAAAAAATATTGGCAGACACTACCAAAGTGGCTTCAATTTCACAAGAGTGGAAATAGTATAATAGGGATTGACATCTCTTCCACTACAGCCAACCCATCACATGGACACCAAACCAGGATTTTTCACATTTCCCAAAATTAGGGCCTGACACCACTGAAGTTGCATCAATTTCACTAGAGTAGAAATAGTATAATGGAGAATGATATCTCTTTCACTACAGCCAACTTTGCAGATGGACACTCAACCAGTAGTGTTGACATTTTCAAAAATTAGGACCTGAAACCACTGAAGTTGTATCAATTTCACCAGAGTAGAAATAGTATAATGGAGAATGATATCTCTTTCACTACAGCCAACCCAGCAGATGGACACCCAACCAGGAGTGTTGACATTTCCAAAAATTAGGGCCTAACACCACTGAAGTGGCATCAATTTCAACAGAAAGGAAATAGTTTAATGGAATATGATGTCTCTTTCACCACAGCCAACCCAGCAGATGGACACCCAACCCGGAGTGTTCAAATTTCCAAAAATTAGCGCCTGATTCCACTGAAGTGGCATCAATTTCACCAGAGTAGAAATAGTATAATGGAGAACAATTTCTCTTTCACTACAACCAACCCAGCAGATGGAGCGAACCAATCAGGACTCTCCACATTTCCAAAAAATATTGGCAGACACCACCAAACTGGCATCAATTTCACAAGAGTAGAAATAGCATAATAGGAAGTGACCCGCCTTCCACTGCAGCAAACCCAGCAGATGTAGACCCAACCAACAGTCTTCAAATTTCAAAAAATGAGGGGCCGACATCGCTGAAGAGGCATAAATTTTACGAGGGTAGAAATAGTATAATAATAATAATCTTTATTTTTATATAGCGCTAACATATTCCGCAGCGCTTTACAGTTTGCACACACATTATCATCACTGTCCTCAATGGGGCTCACAATCTAGACTCCCTATCAGTATGGTTTTTTAGAATAATAGGGACCAACACATCTTCCACTACAGCCAACCCAGAAGACGGAGAACAACCATGACTGTTCCATTTTCACAAATTTGTGTTAACATTTATAGCAGCAGGAGCAGCAGCAACACCAGGCAAAGAAGCAATACTAAAGATATCACAGATTGCAGTTACACAAGATTAATGCAGCACACTAAAAAATCCAAAATTGCCTAGTCTGTACAGTCTGCGATTTGGGTGCAAAAGACCTTGGATATCCATGACCTGATGAAAGTCAAGCAGTCTGCACTTTTCAATGAACAGCTGGCTGCGCTTATCCATCAGAACACAACAAGCAGCTCCGAAGACACGTTCTGAGAGAACGCTGGCTGCTGGGCATGATAAAACCTCCAAGACGGGTAAGGCAAGCTCAGGCCACTCATCCATTTTTGAAGGCCAAATTTTGAAATAGTCTTCACTGATGGTATTGATATTCAGTTTGAGATACTTCTGCACCATCCTCTCCATTTGTTCACCACGTGTAAGACTTGGACTCTGTTGTGCTGGTGCACGAGTTGGTCTAAAAAAAGTGTCAAAGGACTCACAGAAATTGATTCTTCCACTTACACTACTGCAGCTGCTGCTGCTAATGTTTTGGCACTGACGAATTGCTGTGCTGGAGATTGGAAGTCTAGAACTGTGATGCACACTGTGTGCCTCACTGCTGTCTTGAGGAAAACCTCTCTTAAAGAAGTTGTCCACTACTATAACTTTTTTTTTCATAAATCTGGCTATTATGTGCCACTGAAAACATCTACTGTCTTTATTTTAGCAATATTACCTTTTATCATGCTGTAGCAGCACATCTTTAGTGCTGGATCCAGCTCTCATGGGGTTAATCGACAACTTCCTTTCTCCTGAGTTATTGTGCTCTAATACTACAAGTTCCATGATGCATTGCACTCGCCTGTAACTCTGCACCTGGCACACCCAGTCCAAAACACAACCCAACCCCTCCCTCCTCTATCTTCAAAAAGATTTGTGATGTCATTTCTGTCCAACCTCCTCTTTTACATTTGTCCAACCCACACTCCATTACACACAGATAGATGGACAGATAGATAGATAGATAGATAGATAACAAATAGATAGATAGATGAATACATACAGATATATCTATATATCTATGTCTATTTCTATATATATGTCCATATCCATGTTTCTAAACCCCTTCACCCCTGGAGCTTTTTTGTTTTCGTTTATCGCTCCCCTTCTTCCCAGGGCCATAATTTTTCCATCAATATGGCCATGTGAGGGCTTATTTTTTGTGGGACAAGTTCTACTTTTGTACGACACCATTGGTTTTACCATGACATGTAACAGAAAATGTGAAAAAAATTCAAAGTGCAATGAAATCGCAAATAAAGTGCAATCCCACACTTGTTTTTTGCTTGGCTTTTTTGCTAGGTTCACTAAATGCTAAGGCTGTGTGCACACGTTGCGGATTTGATTGCAGATCCGCAGGGTTTTTTTGCTGCACAGAATTGCATCAAATCCGCAGTGTAGTGCACAACCATTGTAAGTCTATGGGAGCCGCAGACTTGTTGTGCACATGCTGCGGAAAAGGCCGCACTGAAGCGCAGCTATTTTTTCTCGCACAACACCTTAAAATGAGCCCAAAAGCTGCCAAAACACAACAAATGAAGTGTTAGGTGTCAAGTTCCCACCTCTGCACAGGGGAAATCTTGAACCATCCCCACTGTGGTCTCCCATTCTTCTCCAGCCGCAGTGGAGCCTGCTCAGCGGAGACGTCAGTCCCAGCGTCTGGCTCAAGCTGATACTGTGTGACTCGTTACTGCTGCCCTTCCAGGCTCTGCCTTTGTAGCCAGCACTGATCAGCAGCGAGCAGGTCTTTCTGGGACCAAGTCCTGCTTTTCCCATACTGAGCATGCCCACGGGACGACCTCCCATTGGAGGTCGGAGGTCACATGCTTGAGTCCTCTTGCAGCTCCTATTGGACCATCTGGAAGGTCCCATAGCACTGCTGCTATAAAAGGTTCACATGGCTGCTTGGCCACGCGCTAGTGTATACTTGATAACGTGTGTGAAGTGGTGTGACTGTCTCTCCTTAATCATCCCCTTCCTAGTGTTGTTGACTGCTCGCAAATGGTGGATGCTATCTAGCACCCAGCAGTGCTATCTGCACACCTAGCACACGATACAGTGTCTGATTGCAATGACCGCCAGTGTGGCGCAGTGCGCTAATAGAGCGCTTTCCTGGCCCAAGTCTGGGTGGTTAGTGGCGTCCACCAAGGCGGCACTGCACGCACTCTTGTGCATTAAATTATTATTTCTGTTTAACTCTGACACCCCAGTAGCGGTTTCGAGCGCAAGAGGTCTAGAGGAACTCTTTCCCTGAGTCTTGGGACAGAGTTCTGTGACTCCTTTCTTGCGCTCATTGTGCGGTACCGCGGCCCTGTGGCGCAACAGCGTTGGCTTCCTTCATACCTGGTGAAGCTAACCCGTGTGTATATCCACATTATACCACCATATAATCTGTCATTACTCAGCAGCAGGTTCCATCTCTGCACGGTGGACCCCAGCCGCGAACGCACCTTACAGTTATATGAAAAAGTTTGGGCACCCCTATTAATCTTAAGCTTAATGTTTTATAAAAATAGTTTATTTTTTCAACAGCTATTTCAGTTTCATATATCTAATAACTGTTGGACACAGTAATGTTTCTGCCTTGAAATGAGGTTTATTATACTAACAGAAAATGTGCAATCTGCATTCAAACAAAATTTGACAGGTGCATAAGTATGGGCACCCTTATCATTTTCTTGTTTTAAATACTCCTACCTACTTTTTACTGACTTACTAAAGCACTTTTTTTGGTTTTGTAACCTCATTGTCATGTTGGACGCTATTCACACTAGGGCGTCCGACAGACAGCGGTAATTCCACATTCGTCCACTATACACTCAGTGGTGCCGGCTAGATTTTATCCAGGTTGTCCGGGGTTAATCTAGCTGGTAATCTGGTTGGAGGCTGGGTCACGCCCGTGGCCTTTAAATAGTCATTCTGGACTTTGGGCGTCGCCGATTATAGCTTGTGTCTTGTGCCTGGTGATCTCTGTCTGGAGTGGTGGTCTAGGAGAAGAAATGTCGTATCTGGTGGTGTATTATCCTTTGTCATATTTCTCCTTCCTATATTTGTGTTTGTTTTGCCCTGTGCACATTATAGTGTTTTCCTGTGTGTCTGCGGCGTGGTGCGTTTTTTAGTTTTCCCTGTCTGTGCTTTCTGTGGAGGTTGGTGTGTGGTCTAATCACTGGGTGGCAGGTGAGGTTTCAGCATAGGGCTGAAACAGGAGTCAGGGTCAGGCCTGGCAGCCCAGACAAGCACACCATCAGTGTAAATTCTGGGAGAGGGACAGACAGGGTTTTCCCTAGTCTGAGGGATATCGCAGGGGCCCGGGTAATCAGCTGTAGTCTACCCATTACCCCGTGACACTCATTGAGCTTTGAACTTCATAGCCAGGTGTATGCAATCATGAGAAAAGCTACTTAAAATGGCCACTTGCAAGTTGTTCTCCTGTTTGAATCTCCTCTGAAGAGTGGCATCATGGGCTCCTCAAAACAACTGTCAAATGATCTGAAAACAAAGATTATTCAACATAGTTGTTCAGGGGAAGGATACAAAATACTGTCTCAGAGATCTAACCTGTCAATTTCCACTGTGAGGATCATAGTAAAGAAATGGAAGAACACAGGTACAGTTCTTGTTAAGGCCAGAAGTGGCAGGCCAAGAAAAACATCAGAAAGGCAGAGAAGAAGAATGGTGAGATCAGTCAAGGACAATCTTCAGACCACCTACAGAGAGCTGCAGCATCAACTTGCTGCAGATGGTGTCACTGTGCATCGGTCAACTATACAACGCACTTTGCACAAGGAGAAGCTGTATGGGAGAGTGATGCGAAAGAAGCCATTTCTGCAAGTGCGCCACAAACAGAATCGGCTCAGGTATGCAAAAGCACATTTGGAGAAGCCAATTTCTTTTTGGAAGAAGGTCCTGTGGACTGATGAAACCAAGATTGAGTTCTTTGGTCATACAAAAAGGCGTTCTGCATGGCGGCCAAAAAACACAGCATTCCAAGAAAAACACTTGCTACCCACAGTAAAATTTGGTGGAGGTTCAATCATGCTTTGGGGCTGTGTGGCCAATGCCGGCAACAGGAATCTTGTTAAAGTTGAGGGACGCATGGATTCCTCTCAGTATCAGCAGATTCTTGACAATAATGTTCATGAATCAGTGATAAAGTTGAAGTTACGCAGGGGATGGATCTTTCAGCAAGACAATGATCCAAAATACCGCTCCAAATCTACTCAGGCATTCATGCAGAGGAACAATTACACTGTTCTGGAATGGCCATCCCAGTCCCCAGACCTGAATATCATTGAACAACTGTGGGATCATTTGAAGAGGGCTGTCCATGCTCGGCAACCATCAAACTTAACTGAACTGGAATTGTTTTGTAAAGAGGAATGGTCAAAAATACCTTCATCCAGGATCCAGGAACTCATTAAAACCTACAGGAAGCGACTAGAGGCTGTTATTTTTGCAAAAGGAGGATCTACTAAATATTAATGTCACTTTTCTGGTGAGGTGCCCATACTTATGCACCTGTCAAATTTTGTTTGAATGCACATTGCACATTTTCTGTTAGTACAATAAACCTCATTTCAAGGCAGAAACATTACTGTGTCCAACAGTTATTAGATATATGAAACTGAAATAGCTGTTGCAAAAAAATAATTTTTATAAAACATTAAGCTTAAGATTAATAGGGGTGCCCAAACTTTTTCATATAACTGTATACCATCTTTCAAATTATTTGGTGTATTCCGCTAGCCCTAACAGACAGACACCAGGAAAGTGGCCTCAATTCACCCACAGTACAAATGGTAGCAGGGCATGTCAGCAATCAGCCATGCGTGAGATAGCGGGGAGTGGTCCAGCATTTACAGCTTTAAATTGAACGTCAAAGTAGGACGACATGGTTGTGCTGGGAGCTCTTGACACCACTGAAGTGGCATCAATTTCACCAGAGTAGAAATAATATAATAGAGAACGATATCTCTTTCACTGCAACCAACCCAGCAGATAGAGAGACCCAATCAGGACTCTCCACATTTACAAAAAAATATTGGCAGACACTACCAAAGTGGCTTCAATTTCACAAGAGTGGAAATAGTATAATAGGGATTGACATCTCTTCCACTACAGCCAACCCATCACATGGACACCAAACCAGGATTTTTCACATTTCCCAAAATTAGGGCCTGACACCACTGAAGTTGCATCAATTTCACTAGAGTAGAAATAGTATAATGGAGAATGATATCTCTTTCACTACAGCCAACTTTGCAGATGGACACTCAACCAGTAGTGTTGACATTTTCAAAAATTAGGACCTGAAACCACTGAAGTTGTATCAATTTCACCAGAGTAGAAATAGTATAATGGAGAATGATATCTCTTTCACTACAGCCAACCCAGCAGATGGACACCCAACCAGGAGTGTTGACATTTCCAAAAATTAGGGCCTAACACCACTGAAGTGGCATCAATTTCAACAGAAAGGAAATAGTTTAATGGAATATGATGTCTCTTTCACCACAGCCAACCCAGCAGATGGACACCCAACCCGGAGTGTTCAAATTTCCAAAAATTAGCGCCTGATTCCACTGAAGTGGCATCAATTTCACCAGAGTAGAAATAGTATAATGGAGAACAATTTCTCTTTCACTACAACCAACCCAGCAGATGGAGCGAACCAATCAGGACTCTCCACATTTCCAAAAAATATTGGCAGACACCACCAAACTGGCATCAATTTCACAAGAGTAGAAATAGCATAATAGGAAGTGACCCGCCTTCCACTGCAGCAAACCCAGCAGATGTAGACCCAACCAACAGTCTTCAAATTTCAAAAAATGAGGGGCCGACATCGCTGAAGAGGCATAAATTTTACGAGAGTAGAAATAGTATAATAATAATAATCTTTATTTTTATATTGCGCTAACATATTCCGCAGCGCTTTACAGTTTGCACACACATTATCATCACTGTCCTCAATGGGGCTCACAATCTAGACTCCCTATCAGTATGGTTTTTTAGAATAATAGGGACCAACACATCTTCCACTACAGCCAACCCAGAAGACGGAGAACAACCATGACTGTTCCATTTTCACAAATTTGTGTTAACATTTATAGCAGCAGGAGCAGCAGCAACACCAGGCAAAGAAGCAATACTAAAGATATCACAGATTGCAGTTACACAAGATTAATGCAGCACACTAAAAAATCCAAAATTGCCTAGTCTGTACAGTCTGCGATTTGGGTGCAAAAGACCTTGGATATCCATGACCTGATGAAAGTCAAGCAGTCTGCACTTTTCAATGAACAGCTGGCTGCGCTTATCCATCAGAACACAACAAGCAGCTCCGAAGACACGTTCTGAGAGAACGCTGGCTGCTGGGCATGATAAAACCTCCAAGACGGGTAAGGCAAGCTCAGGCCACTCATCCATTTTTGAAGGCCAAATTTTGAAATAGTCTTCACTGATGGTATTGATATTCAGTTTGAGATACTTCTGCACCATCCTCTCCATTTGTTCACCACGTGTAAGACTTGGACTCTGTTGTGCTGGTGCACGAGTTGGTCTAAAAAAAGTGTCAAAGGACTCACAGAAATTGATTCTTCCACTTACACTACTGCAGCTGCTGCTGCTAATGTTTTGGCACTGACGAATTGCTGTGCTGGAGATTGGAAGTCTAGAACTGTGATGCACACTGTGTGCCTCACTGCTGTCTTGAGGAAAACCTCTCTTAAAGAAGTTGTCCACTACTATAACTTTTTTTTTCATAAATCTTGCTATTATGTGCCACTGAAAACATCTACTGTCTTTATTTTAGCAATATTACCTTTTATCATGCTGTAGCAGCACATCTTTAGTGCTGGATCCAGCTCTCATGGGGTTAATCGACAACTTCCTTTCTCCTGAGTTATTGTGCTCTAATACTACAAGTTCCATGATGCATTGCACTCGCCTGTAACTCTGCACCTGGCACACCCAGTCCAAAACACAACCCAACCCCTCCCTCCTCTATCTTCAAAAAGATTTGTGATGTCATTTCTGTCCAACCTCCTCTTTTACATTTGTCCAACCCACACTCCATTACACACAGATAGATGGACAGATAGATAGATAGATAGATAGATAGATAGATAGATAGATAGATAGATAGATAACAAATAGATAGATAGATGAATACATACAGATATATCTATATATCTATGTCTATTTCTATATATATGTCCATATCCATGTTTCTAAACCCCTTCACCCCTGGAGCTTTTTTGTTTTCGTTTATCGCTCCCCTTCTTCCCAGGGCCATAATTTTTCCATCAATATGGCCATGTGAGGGCTTATTTTTTGTGGGACAAGTTCTACTTTTGTACGACACCATTGGTTTTTACCATGACATGTAACAGAAAATGTGAAAAAAATTCAAAGTGCAATGAAATCGCAAATAAAGTGCAATCCCACACTTGTTTTTTGCTTGGCTTTTTTGCTAGGTTCACTAAATGCTAAGGCTGTGTGCACACGTTGCGGATTTGATTGCAGATCCGCAGGGTTTTTTTGCTGCACAGAATTGCATCAAATCCGCAGTGTAGTGTACAACCAATGTAAGTCTATGGGAGCCACAGACTTGTTGTGCACATGCTGCGGAAAAGGCCGCACTGAAGCGCAGCTATTTTTTCTCGCACAACACCTTAAAATGAGCCCAAAAGCTGCCAAAACACAACAAATGAAGTGTTAGGTGTCAAGTTCCCACCTCTGCACAGGGGAAATCTTGAACCATCCCCGCTGTGGTCTCCCATTCTTCTCCAGCCGCAGTGGAGCCTGCTCAGCGGAGACGTCAGTCCCAGCGTCTGGCTCAAGCTGATACTGTGTGACTCGTTACTGCTGCCCTTCCAGGCTCTGCCTTTGTAGCCAGCACTGATCAGCAGCGAGCAGGTCTTTCTGGGACCAAGTCCTGCTTTTCCCATACTGAGCATGCCCACGGGACGACCTCCCATTGGAGGTCGGAGGTCACATGCTTGAGTCCTCTTGCAGCTCCTATTGGACCATCTGGAAGGTCCCATAGCACTGCTGCTATAAAAGGTTCACATGGCTGCTTGGCCACGCGCTAGTGTATACTTGATAACGTGTGTGAAGAAGTGTGACTGTCTCTCCTTAATCATCCCCTTCCTAGTGTTGTTGACTGCTCGCAAATGGTGGATGCTATCTAGCACCCAACAGTGCTATCTGCACACCTAGCACACGATACAGTGTCTGATTGCAATGACCGCCAGTGTGGCGCAGTGCGCTAATAGAGCGCTTTCCTGGCCCAAGTCTGGGTGGTTAGTGGCGTCCACCAAGGCGGCACTGCACGCACTCTTGTGCATTAAATTATTATTTCTGTTTAACTCTGACACCCCAGTAGCGGTTTCGAGCGCAAGAGGTCTAGAGGAACTCTTTCCCTGAGTCTTGGGACAGAGTTCTGTGACTCCTTTCTTGCGCTCATTGTGCGGTACCGCGGCCCTGTGGCGCAACAGCGTTGGCTTCCTTCATACCTGGTGAAGCTAACCCGTGTGTATATCCACATTATACCACCATATAATCTGTCATTACTCAGCAGCAGGTTCCATCTCTGCACGGTGGACCCCAGCCGCGAACGCACCTTACAGTTATATGAAAAAGTTTGGGCACCCCTATTAATCTTAAGCTTAATGTTTTATAAAAATAGTTTATTTTTTCAACAGCTATTTCAGTTTCATATATCTAATAACTGTTGGACACAGTAATGTTTCTGCCTTGAAATGAGGTTTATTATACTAACAGAAAATGTGCAATCTGCATTCAAACAAAATTTGACAGGTGCATAAGTATGGGCACCCTTATCATTTTCTTGTTTTAAATACTCCTACCTACTTTTTACTGACTTACTAAAGCACTTTTTTTGGTTTTGTAACCTCATTGTCATGTTGGACGCTATTCACACTAGGGCGTCCGACAGACAGCGGTAATTCCACATTCGTCCACTATACACTCAGTGGTGCCGGCTAGATTTTATCCAGGTTGTCCGGGGTTAATCTAGCTGGTAATCTGGTTGGAGGCTGGGTCACGCCCGTGGCCTTTAAATAGTCATTCTGGACTTTGGGCGTCGCCGATTATAGCTTGTGTCTTGTGCCTGGTGATCTCTGTCTGGAGTGGTGGTCTAGGAGAAGAAATGTCGTATCTGGTGGTGTATTATCCTTTGTCATATTTCTCCTTCCTATATTTGTGTTTGTTTTGCCCTGTGCACATTATAGTGTTTTCCTGTGTGTCTGCGGCGTGGTGCGTTTTTTAGTTTTCCCTGTCTGTGCTTTCTGTGGAGGTTGGTGTGTGGTCTAATCACTGGGTGGCAGGTGAGGTTTCAGCATAGGGCTGAAACAGGAGTCAGGGTCAGGCCTGGCAGCCCAGACAAGCACACCATCAGTGTAAATTCTGGGAGAGGGACAGACAGGGTTTTCCCTAGTCTGAGGGACATCGCAGGGGCCCAGGTAATCAGCTGTAGTCTACCCATTACCCCGTGACACTCATTGAGCTTTGAACTTCATAGCCAGGTGCATGCAATCATGAGAAAAGCTACTTAAAATGGCCACTTGCAAGTTGTTCTCCTGTTTGAATCTCCTCTGAAGAGTGGCATCATGGGCTCCTCAAAACAACTGTCAAATGATCTGAAAACAAAGATTATTCAACATAGTTGTTCAGGGGAAGGATACAAAATACTGTCTCAGAGATCTAACCTGTCAATTTCCACTGTGATGATCATAGTAAAGAAATGGAAGAACACAGGTACAGTTCTTGTTAAGGCCAGAAGTGGCAGGCCAAGAAAAACATCAGAAAGGCAGAGAAGAAGAATGGTGAGATCAGTCAAGGACAATCTTCAGACCACCTACAGAGAGCTGCAGCATCAACTTGCTGCAGATGGTGTCACTGTGCATCGGTCAACTATACAACGCACTTTGCACAAGGAGAAGCTGTATGGGAGAGTGATGCGAAAGAAGCCATTTCTGCAAGCGCGCCACAAACAGAATCGGCTCAGGTATGCAAAAGCACATTTGGAGAAGCCAATTTCTTTTTGGAAGAAGGTCCTGTGGACTGATGAAACCAAGATTGAGTTCTTTGGTCATACAAAAAGGCGTTCTGCATGGCGGCCAAAAAACACAGCATTCCAAGAAAAACACTTGCTACCCACAGTAAAATTTGGTGGAGGTTCAATCATGCTTTGGGGCTGTGTGGCCAATGCCGGCAACAGGAATCTTGTTAAAGTTGAGGGACGCATGGATTCCTCTCAGTATCAGCAGATTCTTGACAATAATGTTCATGAATCAGTGATAAAGTTGAAGTTACGCAGGGGATGGATCTTTCAGCAAGACAATGATCCAAAATACCGCTCCAAATCTACTCAGGCATTCATGCAGAGGAACAATTACACTGTTCTGGAATGGCCATCCCAGTCCCCAGACCTGAATATCATTGAACAACTGTGGGATCATTTGAAGAGGGCTGTCCATGCTCGGCAACCATCAAACTTAACTGAACTGGAATTGTTTTGTAAAGAGGAATGGTCAAAAATACCTTCATCCAGGATCCAGGAACTCATTAAAACCTACAGGAAGCGACTAGAGGCTGTTATTTTTGCAAAAGGAGGATCTACTAAATATTAATGTCACTTTTCTGGTGAGGTGCCCATACTTATGCACCTGTCAAATTTTGTTTGAATGCAGATTGCACATTTTCTGTTAGTACAATAAACCTCATTTCAAGGCAGAAACATTACTGTGTCCAACAGTTATTAGATATATGAAACTGAAATAGCTGTTGCAAAAAAATAATTTTTATAAAACATTAAGCTTAAGATTAATAGGGGTGCCCAAACTTTTTCATATAACTGTATACCATCTTTCAAATTATTTGGTGTATTCCGCTAGCCCTAACAGACAGACACCAGGAAAGTGGCCTCAATTCACCCACAGTACAAATGGTAGCAGGGCATGTCAGCAATCAGCCATGCGTGAGATAGCGGGGAGTGGTCCAGCATTTACAGCTTTAAATTGAACGTCAAAGTAGGACGACATGGTTGTGCTGGGAGCTCTTGACACCACTGAAGTGGCATCAATTTCACCAGAGTAGAAATAATATAATAGAGAACGATATCTCTTTCACTGCAACCAACCCAGCAGATAGAGAGACCCAATCAGGACTCTCCACATTTACAAAAAAATATTGGCAGACACTACCAAAGTGGCTTCAATTTCACAAGAGTGGAAATAGTATAATAGGGATTGACATCTCTTCCACTACAGCCAACCCATCACATGGACACCAAACCAGGATTTTTCACATTTCCCAAAATTAGGGCCTGACACCACTGAAGTTGCATCAATTTCACTAGAGTAGAAATAGTATAATGGAGAATGATATCTCTTTCACTACAGCCAACTTTGCAGATGGACACTCAACCAGTAGTGTTGACATTTTCAAAAATTAGGACCTGAAACCACTGAAGTTGTATCAATTTCACCAGAGTAGAAATAGTATAATGGAGAATGATATCTCTTTCACTACAGCCAACCCAGCAGATGGACACCCAACCAGGAGTGTTGACATTTCCAAAAATTAGGGCCTAACACCACTGAAGTGGCATCAATTTCAACAGAAAGGAAATAGTTTAATGGAATATGATGTCTCTTTCACCACAGCCAACCCAGCAGATGGACACCCAACCCGGAGTGTTCAAATTTCCAAAAATTAGCGCCTGATTCCACTGAAGTGGCATCAATTTCACCAAAGTAGAAATAGTATAATGGAGAACAATTTCTCTTTCACTACAACCAACCCAGCAGATGGAGCGAACCAATCAGGACTCTCCACATTTCCAAAAAATATTGGCAGACACCACCAAACTGGCATCAATTTCACAAGAGTAGAAATAGCATAATAGGAAGTGACCCGCCTTCCACTGCAGCAAACCCAGCAGATGTAGACCCAACCAACAGTCTTCAAATTTCAAAAAATGAGGGGCCGACATCGCTGAAGAGGCATAAATTTTACGAGAGTAGAAATAGTATAATAATAATAATCTTTATTTTTATATAGCGCTAACATATTCCGCAGCGCTTTACAGTTTGCACACACATTATCATCACTGTCCTCAATGGGGCTCACAATCTAGACTCCCTATCAGTATGGTTTTTTAGAATAATAGGGACCAACACATCTTCCACTACAGCCAACCCAGAAGACGGAGAACAACCATGACTGTTCCATTTTCACAAATTTGTGTTAACATTTATAGCAGCAGGAGCAGCAGCAACACCAGGCAAAGAAGCAATACTAAAGATATCACAGATTGCAGTTACACAAGATTAATGCAGCACACTAAAAAATCCAATATTGCCTAGTCTGTACAGTCTGCGATTTGGGTGCAAAAGACCTTGGATATCCATGACCTGATGAAAGTCAAGCAGTCTGCACTTTTCAATGAACAGCTGGCTGCGCTTATCCATCAGAACACAACAAGCAGCTCCGAAGACACGTTCTGAGAGAACGCTGGCTGCTGGGCATGATAAAACCTCCAAGACGGGTAAGGCAAGCTCAGGCCACTCATCCATTTTTGAAGGCCAAATTTTGAAATAGTCTTCACTGATGGTATTGATATTCAGTTTGAGATACTTCTGCACCATCCTCTCCATTTGTTCACCACGTGTAAGACTTGGACTCTGTTGTGCTGGTGCACGAGTTGGTCTAAAAAAAGTGTCAAAGGACTCACAGAAATTGATTCTTCCACTTACACTACTGCAGCTGCTGCTGCTAATGTTTTGGCACTGACGAATTGCTGTGCTGGAGATTGGAAGTCTAGAACTGTGATGCACACTGTGTGCCTCACTGCTGTCTTGAGGAAAACCTCTCTTAAAGAAGTTGTCCACTACTATAACTTTTTTTTTCATAAATCTTGCTATTATGTGCCACTGAAAACATCTACTGTCTTTATTTTAGCAATATTACCTTTTATCATGCTGTAGCAGCACATCTTTAGTGCTGGATCCAGCTCTCATGGGGTTAATCGACAACTTCCTTTCTCCTGAGTTATTGTGCTCTAATACTACAAGTTCCATGATGCATTGCACTCGCCTGTAACTCTGCACCTGGCACACCCAGTCCAAAACACAACCCAACCCCTCCCTCCTCTATCTTCAAAAAGATTTGTGATGTCATTTCTGTCCAACCTCCTCTTTTACATTTGTCCAACCCACACTCCATTACACACAGATAGATGGACAGATAGATAGATAGATAGATAGATAGATAACAAATAGATAGATAGATGAATACATACAGATATATCTATATATCTATGTCTATTTCTATATATATGTCCATATCCATGTTTCTAAACCCCTTCACCCCTGGAGCTTTTTTGTTTTCGTTTATCGCTCCCCTTCTTCCCAGGGCCATAATTTTTCCATCAATATGGCCATGTGAGGGCTTATTTTTTGCGGGACAAGTTCTACTTTTGTACGACACCATTGGTTTTACCATGACATGTAACAGAAAATGTGAAAAAAATTCAAAGTGCAATGAAATCGCAAATAAAGTGCAATCCCACACTTGTTTTTTGCTTGGCTTTTTTGCTAGGTTCACTAAATGCTAAGGCTGTGTGCACACGTTGCGGATTTGATTGCAGATCCGCAGGGTTTTTTTGCTGCACAGAATTGCATCAAATCCGCAGTGTAGTGCACAACCAATGTAAGTCTATGGGAGCCACAGACTTGTTGTGCACATGCTGCGGAAAAGGCCGCACTGAAGCGCAGCTATTTTTTCTCGCAGCATGTCACTTCTTTTGT
Organism: Ranitomeya variabilis; assembly: GCF_051348905.1. Classification (NCBI taxonomy): domain Eukaryota; kingdom Metazoa; phylum Chordata; class Amphibia; order Anura; family Dendrobatidae; genus Ranitomeya; species Ranitomeya variabilis. Next base: position 514,689,624 of record NC_135234.1, read on the forward strand.
GCAGAACTGCAGCGTTTCTGCACCCATAGACTTGCATTGAGTCGGGCACATCCGCAGCAAAACTGCAGACGTAAAAGAGATCTGCAGTCTTGCTGCGGATGTGGGTCCGAGAAACGCTACAGTTCGGGAGGAGGGAAGTGTGTGGGTGGAAAGTGGGCAGTGACTGTGTGTATGTGTGTGCTGGGTCTGCGGGCTGTTCGGATGTGTGCGGGACTGTTCAGGTGTGTGCGGGACTGTTCGTGTGTGTGCAGGGCTGCTCAGGTGTGTGCGGGACTGTTCGTGTGTGTGCGGGACTGTTCGGGTGTGTGTGGGGCTTTTCGGGTGGATGCCTGGCTGTTCGGGTGTGTGCGGGGCTCTTTTGGGGGGGGGGTGCAGGCATCATCCGATGGGACTACAAGTACGCAGCATCCAATCTGCAGCTCATTCAGATGTAATCTAGACAGTGGACACACACCCTACGCTATCCATACATCTATCAATAGATATATCTATCCAGATATATCTATAGATATAGGAATAGATAGATGTATGCAACTATAGATCTATCTATATGTATATCTGTCTATCCATTTCATCTATCATCTATCTGTCTATCTGTGTGTGTAATGGAGTGTGGGTTGGACAAATATAAAAGAGGAGGTGGGACAAAAATGACATCACAAATCTTTCTTTTGTTCAATAATACATCTTTATTTAGCTTTCAAAAACGCACCAAAACGCATAAAAACCGCGCAAAAACCGCACCAAAAGTGAATTAAAAAATGCATCAAAACTGCACCAAAATTGCATCAACACTGCAACAAAAACTGCCTCAAAACCATGCAAAAACCACACCAAAAACTGCATCAAAAACGCATCAAAACTGCACAAAAAACGGCATCAAAACCGCACCAAAAACTGCATCAAAACCGCACCAAAATTGCATCAACACTGCACCAAAACCGCACCAAAAACTGCATCAAAACCGTGCAAAAACCACATCAAAAACTGCATCAAAAATGCATCAAAACTGCACCAAAACGGCATGAAAACCGCACCAAAAACTGCATCAAAACCGCACCAAAATTGCATCAACACTGCACCAAAACCTGCATCAAAACCGCACCAAAAACTGCATCAAAACCGCACCAAAACTGCACTAGGTTTTGATGCAGTTTTTGGTGCGGTTTTGATGAATTTTTTGGTGGTTTTGATGCTGTTTTTGGTGCAGTTTTTGCGTGGTTTTGATGCAGTTTTTGCAAATAAATAAATGGAAAATGTGCATGATTTGAATCGAAACATGCATGAAAAAATGGATTCGGAGGCCGGATTCATCATTTCACATCTCAGTTTCATACATTTTTTGCCGGATCCGTTGCTGTGCGTTTTTTTACCGGACAGAAAAAACGTTCCTCTGTATGTGTTTTCCGTCCGGCGGAAACAGCTTTTTTGACTGATCCGGCAAAAAACGGATGAAACGTGTGGCCATCAGGCGCAATCTGGCGCTAATACAACTGTGAGAAAAAAACGGATCCGGCGGAAAAAAATGGATCTGTTTTTTACAAAACTCGCCGGATTGTGCCTGACGGCAAAAACCTGATGTGTGAAAGCAGCCAGATATATGGATAGATACATCTACAGTATGTATCTATAGATATATCTATCTATAAATATATCTATAGATAGATACAGTGGGGCAAAAAAGTATTTAGTCAGTCAGCAATAGTGCAAGTTCCATCACTTAAAAAGATGAGAGGCGTCTGTAATTTACATCATAGGTAGACCTCAACTATGGGAGACAAACTGTGAAAAAAAAATCCAGAAAATCACATTGTCTGTTTTTTTATCATTTTATTTGCATATTATGGTGGAAAATAAGTATTTGGTCACAAACAAACAATCAAGATTTCTGGCTCTCACAGACCTGTAACTTCTTCTTTAAGAGTCTCCTCTTTCCTCCACTCATTACCTGTAGTAATGGCACCTGTTTAAACTTGTTATCAGTATAAAAAGACACCTGTGCACACCCTCAAACAGTCTGACTCCAAACTCCACTATGGTGAAGACCAAAGAGCTGTCAAAGGACACCAGAAACAAAATTGTAGCCCTGCACCAGGCTGGGAAGACTGAATCTGCAATAGCCAACCAGCTTGGAGTGAAGAAATCAACAGTGGGAGCAATAATTAGAAAATGGAAGACATTCAAGACCACTGATAATCTCCCTCGATCTGGGGCTCCACGCAAAATCCCCCCCCCGTGGGGTCAGAATGATCACAAGAACGGTGAGCAAAAATCCCAGAACCACGCGGGGGGACCTAGTGAATGAACTGCAGAGAGCTGGGACCAATGTAACAAGGCCTACCATAAGTAACACACTACGCCACCATGGACTCAGATCCTGCAGTGCCAGACGTGTCCCACTGCTTAAGCCAGTACATGTCCGGGCCCGTCTGAAGTTTGCTAGAGAGCATTTGGATGATCCAGAGGAGTTTTGGGAGAATGTCCTATGGTCTGATGAAACCAAACTGGAACTGTTTGGTAGAAACACAACTTGTCGTGTTTGGAGGAAAAAGAATACTGAGTTGCATCCATCAAACACCATACCTACTGTAAAACATGGTGGTGGAAACATCATGCTTTGGGGCTGTTTCTCTGCAAAGGGGCCAGGACGACTGATCCGGGTACATGAAAGAATGAATGGGGCCATGTATCGTGAGATTTTGAGTGCAAACCTCCTTCCATCAGCAAGGGCATTGAAGATGAAACGTGGCTGGGTCTTTCAACATGACAATGATCCAAAGCACACCGCCAGGGCAACGAAGGACTGGCTTCGTAAGAAGCATTTCAAGGTCCTGGAGTGGCCTAGCCAGTCTCCAGATCTCAACCCTATAGAAAACCTTTGGAGGGAGTTGAAAGTCCGTGTTGCCAAGCGAAAAGCCAAAAACATCACTGCTCTAGAGGAGATCTGCATGGAGGAATGGGCCAACATACCAACAACAGTGTGTGGCAACTTTGTGAAGACTTACAGAAAACGTTTGACCTCTGTCATTGCCAACAAAGGATATATTACAAAGTATTGAGATGAAATTTTGTTTCTGACCAAATACTTATTTTCCACCATAATATGCAAATAAAATGACAAAAAAACAGACAATGTGATTTTCTGGATTTTTTTTTCACAGTTTGTCTCCCATAGTTGAGGTCTACCTATGATGTAAATTACAGACGCCTCTCATCTTTTTAAGTGGTGGAACTTGCACTATTGCTGACTGACTAAATACTTTTTTGCCCCACTGTATATCCATAGATATATAATAGAATGGCCGATGTTTCTAAGGCTACTTTCACACTTGTGTTTTTAGCAATCCATCGCAATCCGTCTTTTTGGGAAAAAACAGATCCTGTAAATGTGCTCGCAGGATGCGTTTTTCACCCATAGACTTGTACTAGCGACGGATCGCGACGGATGGCCACACGTCGCATCCATCATGCAACGGATCCATCGTGTTTTGGCTGACCGTTGGCACGAAAAAACGTTCAAGTGAACGTTTTTTTGTCTGTCGCATCCGCCATTTTCTACCGTGCATGCGAGGCCAAAACTCCGCCCCCTCCTCCCCAGACTTCAGAATGGGAAGCGGATGCGTTGAAAAACTGCATCCGCTGCCCACATCGTGCACAAATTTCACAATGTGCATTGCTACGTCGGCCCGATGCATAGCGACGGACCCGTACCGACGCAAGTATGAAAGAGGTTTTAATGTGCGTTGAATTTAATAAAAAAATGGAAAAAACGGCTTGGGCTCCCGCGCAATTTTCTGCGCCAGAGGGGGAAAGCCGACGGCCGGGGGCCTATATTTGTAGCCTGCTATGAATATCAGCCCGCAGCTGTCTACGTAGCCTTTACTGGCTATTAAAATAGGGGGACCCCCCAAAAATGACATGGGGCCCCCCTATATTTTATAGCCACACAGGCTACGCAGATAGCTGATATTCATAGCCTAGGGAGGGGCCATGGATATTGGTCCCCCGGCTACAAATACCAGTCCGCAGCTGCCCCAGAAATGGCGCATCTGTAAGATGCGCCAAATCCAGCACTTAGCCCCTCTCTTCCCACTCACGTGTAGCGGTGGGATATGGGGTAAAAAGGGGTTAATGTCACCTTGCTATTGTAAGGTGACATTAAGCCGGGTTAATAACGGAGAGGTGTCAATAAGACGCCTATCCATTATTAATCCAATACTAATAAATGGTAAATAAAACACACACACATTAGGAAAAAAGTATTTTAATATTCTTCATTTAACCATACTTACCATACTTCAGCGCCTGCAAAAAACGTAAAATAATAAACCGTATACTACCTGTCCGTCATAGTCCAATTAATAACGAGTGTCCCACGACGATCTCCCCTATAGACCAGTGACATTGGGTGATGTCACTACTCTATAGGACCTCCAGTGACACACTGACAGGAGACAATGGCTCCTGCAGTGCATCACTGAGAGGTTACCTTAGGACAAAGTCTCACTTTATGGCAATTGCTGCCTGGAAAAATTTCTCAAACAGCAATGGCATAAAGTGAGATTAGGGACTATTTTCTCACAGGGGCGTAGGAATACATTGTGAGGAATACATTGTGGAAGGATACCTTCCATCATTGTATTCCTGGAGCACCTGGAGAGCGGTCACATCAGCTGATGCTCCTGCTCTCCACGGGAGATCGTCGAGGGACACTCGTTTTAATTGGATTTCTGCGGATCAGGGAGTATAGTGTTTGTTTATTATTTTAATATTTTTTACAGATGACACTGGCTTTGGGGATCAAAGTGACAAGTGATGGTGAGTATGTACTCTATGTTATATGTACTGCATGTCTGTATGTATGTTTTATGTATGTACGTACTGTATGTGGCATGCTGCATGCCACATGTTGCATGTCGTTGCATAGTGCATGTCGCATGTCATTGCATGTCGCATGCTGCATGTCACCTCATGTTGCATGTTGTCGCATGTTGCATGTCGCCGCATGTCGCATGTCACATGTTGCATGTCATTGCATGCTGCATGTCACATGTCATCGCATGTTGCATGTCATATGTTGCATGTTGTAGCATGGTGCATGTCATCGCATGGTGCATGTCATTGCATGGTGCATGTCGCCGCATGTCGTTGCATGGTGCATGTTGCATGTCGTCGCATGGTGCATGTCGCATGGTGCATGTCGTCACATGGTGCATGTTGTCACATGTCGCATGTCATCGCATGGTGTATGTTGCATGGTGCATGTCACATGTTGCATCTCGTCACATGTTGCATGTCATCACATGTTGCACGTCGTCGCATGGTGCATGTTGCAAGGTGCATGTCACATGTTGCATGTCATTGCATGTCATCGCATGTCATTGCATGCTGCATGTCATCGCATGTTGCATGTCATATGTTGCATGTCGTCACATGGTGCATGTCGCATGGTGCATGTAGTCGCATGGTGCATGTCGCCACATGTCATCGCATGGTGCATGTCGTCGCATGGTGCATGTCGTCGCATGGTGCATGTCGTCGCATGTTGCATGTCGTCGCATGATGCATGTTGTCGCATGTTGCATGTCGTCGCATGGTGCATGTTGTCACATGTCTCATCATCGCATGGTGCATGTCGCCGCATGTCGTTGCATGGTGCATATCGCATGGTGCATGTTGTCACATGTCGCATGTCATTGCATGTTGTATGTTGTTGCATGTTGTCACATGTTACATGTCACATGGTGTGTGTTGCATGTATGTATGTAGTGTATATGTGTGTATGTGGGTTTTTTTTACATTCAACACATTAGCCGGAGCATTAACAACACAATGTCCCATCATTGGCTAAATTATCACTTACTGTCACTGTAGCAGGCAGAGCCTGATGTGACTTTTAGTCCCATCAGATGAAGCCTGCACACAGAGACACCCCCGCTGCCACCACTATCACCTCAAAGCCCCGCAGCAGACCCCAGCACGGCCAGCAGACCCCAGCACCGCCCTCACATACCGGTGCCGGCCCGCACATACCGGCGCCGGCCCACACACCTCCGCACATACTGGCGCCAGCCCAAACACCCCCGCACATACCGGCGCCGGCCAGCCCGCCCGCACATCCCTGCCTAGCCACGCCTGCCCCCCAGCACAGCCCTGCAGGCAGCCCCCAGCGCCACCCACAGCCCAGTCACTCTTGATGAGTGACTGCTGACTGTGAGCCTGGGGTCATGCCTGCTCATGACGTCACGTCAATTTCCAGAGTCTGGAAATTGACATGACATCGGCAGAAATAAGCGGTGGCTGCAGCCTGGGGGTCATGTGACACGGACTCAGCCGCCAGCATAGCACCGCTCACAGGCAAAAACGGCAACGGAAGGTATTTACACAATTCATCAGGGGCCTCTGGGGGATACATTGGGGGATTAACTGAAAGTAGTGGACAACCCCTTTAAGGTTCCGTAAAAGCATGTTTTGATACTCCAGCATTTGTGGGTCCCTTTCCAGAGCGGGATGCATTAGGCAAAATTTGGTGTAATAATGTGGATCTAACAGAGTGGCTGCCCAGTAGTAAGCACTATTTTGAATCATAACAGGGATCATGTGTTGTAGATGCAGCAAGAAGGCACTCACTTGTCGGGCTATTCCATGAGGTCCAAGCCCATACTGTGCTGCTGGCTGGGTAACACTAATGCTTGTTTCCTTCATCCTTGTCCACCAACCACGAACAACAGTCAGGGGATAATTTTCCTCTTCATCTCCTGACAGTTGTTCACTCATCACCTCTTCCTCCTCCATTTGTTCCTTGGATCTTGCACCTTCACTAACAGTTTGTCTGTTATCACCAGCCCCCCTTGATCGCAGTAATCAGCCCTCCCTTGGCACCTGCCTGTGTGAAGACAGTCTGGAACTTTGAGACAATGTTATTTCTTCTGCATCCCCCTCTGCTTCCTCCTCTTCCTCTGGGACCACCACCTCCTCTTGCAGGCTATTCAAAGTTTACTCCAGTGCTATCCATCTTAGTAGCCATTTCGAAACTGTGCAGAAGGATGCAGAGGTCCTTAATCTGTGCCCATGATATGCGTCACGTCTGTACTGCATTGGCTCAGGCTATATGACATGACATACTGCATCAGGGCTTAGTGCTGCCACAGTTGCTGCAACATGTGCAGAGTGAAATTCAATCATGTCAGCACAACGTATGTCAACCTGTTGCAATCTCCAAGGCATATCAATTTTAACACTGCCTGATTGCGGTGAGTCCTGGCTGCACAGTACAGAGATGGTGGGGATTCACTCTGCACTGTTGGAACGTGTGTCTCATTAAGCAAGAAGTTGAGGATGCATGTGGAGGCCGTAGAGGATTTACTGGAGGAGACAGAAGCAGTGGAGGAAGTGTGAAATTTAGAGGTTTGTCATACAAGCCTTGGGGATTCCAAGACTTGTGGAGCAGAGCCTGCCCCCATAGCCACCAGAGTCACCCAGTGCCCAGTCAGCGAGATGTAACACGCTTGGCCATGCTTACTCATCCAAGTGTCTGTGATGAAATGCACCCTAGCAGACATAGATTTTGTCACAGAATAGGTGATGTTGTCTGTGACATGCTGGGTAAGCGCAGGCACAGCTTTCCTAGAAAAGTAATGGCAACTGGGCAACTGACACTTGAGGACTGTGATAGCCATCATCTTTTGGAAACGGTATGTTAGATGCGCCAATTCTGGTGCTTTGCCCAACTTTTCCCACTTGTCCTGTGGCAGTGGCACATGAAGTTCATATTTGTGGGATTGATGTCACCTTTGTATTGTCCGGTGACATCAAGGGTCTATATGACACCTATCTATTACTAATCCTATAGTTATATTGTAAATTACCACACACCAAGAATAAAGTCCTTTAATTGAAAGAGTGACACAGACACCTTTAATTAATCTAAATTATACCATACTCAGGCCATTGCCCAGTCCAAAGAAGCCAATGTCTCCTGTAACAGAATTAAAATAATAAACAATAAAATTCCTCACCTGTCTGCTGAGAAGATAATAATCCATTTGTCTCCTGACTGGTCCAGCTGTGCTGCATCTAGATAGCAGGCTGTGTTGTTGCATGATGCAACTATACAGCCTACCATCCAGAAGAGACACTAAGCTGCATGTGCTACCGTTGCTCAGTGTCTCGCTTTGAACTCCCATGACCTTACCGATGTCACCGCAAGCGTGAGAAAACTCTCTACTTATAGCGCAGGCGGTAGCTGAAGAATACTCCTTAGGTTGCCGCCTGCTCTCGCTGGTAACAGTTGAATACAACTCTCAACATTGTCGCCTGATAGTGATGTGACCTGTCTTCCCTTCAGCACCCGGCGCTGTGGAACAGTGTGAACAATACCGCTGATTCCCAGGCACCGGTATGTGTCACAATGATGACACAGGGATGTTATTCACGTGTCATCAGTGTACACGTATGTGGAATGTTTTGTGGCCTGTGTTGCTACAAGGAACACTGTTGTCTGAAAGAGCCCTTAGTGAGCTCAGTCATCTACCAAACTTTTTCTGACTTTTGCTGATTTTTAGGAAAAAAGTTTGGGAATCAGAACATGAATCCAAATGTGCTCTGACATTCAGGGGGAGGCGATTATTTTCATCCATACAATGCCCCTGGTTAATGCTCCAAAAAGGCCTCTCATTACCGTTACCCCAATAGAAGATTGGAAGAATTTCTATTGGGGTCACAGCAATGAGGGTCCTTTTTGGAGCATTAACCTGAATGTCTTCATGGTTCCCTAGAGTTTGGTCAAGGAAAGCGAGGTGAGGTCTGTCCTATTTATATGTGCCTGATATTGGGTTAATAGAGAAGAAAAAGGTGGGATTTTATTTGGATCTAACTTCACCTTTAACTTCAAATTTTGAATCCTTCTCTTAACACCAACACCATTGTGATAGGTTACTCCACCACTGTGGATATTGCTGCTATGGCCTCTTTTTGAGTCCAAAACTGCTATATTGGATAGCAGCTGTGTGTGTTTTCTCATGTGTGTGTTTTTTTTTTTTATGTTTTTCCATGTGGATTTTGTGAAAAATATATCTAGCTGCAGTCATACAGCTAGGCTCTGAGTCATGCCGCTAGTGGTTTTGGCAGCATGAATCAAGTGCAAGTTTCCTTTTAATGCCCAAGAACAGTAATAGTACTACCACATAGAAACAGTAACCCCTTTGAGCCCTCACACATTAATATTGCCCCCCTTTGTGCTAGATATATGGCAATGTCTGTCACGACCGCGCATACTTACCTGCCTTCTCCCATCCCTCGGCGCACCCCCGACTCTGTCCCTCGCCTCCTCTGTCTTTGCTGGTTCCTGGCACGTCGTTTCTTCACGCATGCACAGTCGCGCCTCCTGCGCCGCTGGGCTCCCTGGGAGGTCACGACCCGATGGCTCCGCCCCAACATGGCGGCACTCATCGGGTATTTCTTCCCGGCGTCTTCCCAGGTAAGATGCCTGAGCTTCTGAGGTTTTCGCTGTACCTTGCTGTCAGCGTTCCTTTTTCCTTTCAGGCTCCTCTGTGTCTCCACCATACCTGCCCTGTGCCTGTACTCCATGTCTCCACCATACCTGCCCTGGGCCTGTACTCCATGTCTCTGCCTTACCTGCCCTGTGCCTTTGCTCTATCTCTCCGCCATACCTGCCCTGTGCCTGCACTCCGTGTCTCCGTCGTATCGGCCCTGTGTCTCAGCCATACCTGCCCTGTGCCCTGTGTCTCCGCCGTACCGGTCCTGTGTCTCTGCCATACCTGCTCCGTGTCTCCATCATAGCTGCCCTGTGCCAGTACCCCGTGTCTCTGCTGTACCAGCCCTGTGTCTCAATCATACCTGCCTCGTGTCTCCACCATATTTGTCCCTGAGTCTCTGTCTTTCTTGCCCTTCGTCATAACATATACTTGTCCTGCGTCTAGTCTTGTCTTCCTGGCTTTATTACTTTTTGTCTCCTTTTTTGCAGCATAATTTTTGTCCATGTCTGGCTCCAGAAGTTCCATCATATACCCAGCTTTCCCAGTTCCAGTCCTTTCCCTACTGTCTTCAGTCTCCTTTTCTCTGACTTGCAGTCGCCCCTTTGGCTTTAGCAGTTGTGTCTCCATCCCCCTTGGGCCTGCTCCTAACTCTCCCTGTATAGGGGTGGTTCCGTCTGGTCCCCTGGTCCTAGGAGGCTCTAGAGCCACGACCCAGAGGGGAGGGTCCACTCTCAGGTTCTATTCAGAATCCTCACAGTGTCTCTCTTTAAGTGACCTTGTTGGGCCTTTTTTTGACAGCCCTGCGCTGATGGCACAGTTCAGTGACATAAATAAGCCACCTTGAATCTAAATGAAAATGTAGAGTCTCTGTGGGAGGAGATAAGGGGAGGGGGAAAAAATAATAAATTACTGATAGGGGTTTGTTATAAATCTCCAAAACTAATGGAAGCAATGGAGAATATCCTCGTAAAGCAAATAGATGAAGCTGCGACTCAAGGAGAAGTCATTATTATGGGGGACTTCAACTATCCTGAAATAGATTGGGGAACAGAAACCTGCAGTTCCAGCAAAGGTAATCGGTTTTTGACAACTATGAGAGACAATTACCTTTCACAACTGGTTCAGGACCCAACAAGGAGGGGGGCACTGCTAGACCTAATATTAACCAACAGGCCAGACCGCATATCAAATATAAGGGTTGGGGGTCACTTGGGGAATAGTGATCACAAAATAATAAGTTTTCATGTAACCTTTAATAAGATGGGTAGAAGGGGGGTGACAAGGACACTAAACTTCAGGAGGGCAAATTTCCAACGGATGAGAGAGGATCTTGGTGCAATTAACTGGGACGATATCCTGAGACACAAAAATACACAAAGAAAATGGGAGACATTTATTAGCATCCTTGATAGGACCTGTGCACAGTATATACCGTATGGGAATAAACATACTAGAAATAGGAGGAAACCAATATGGCTAAATAGAGCTGTAAGGGGCGCAATAAGGGACAAAAAGAAAGCATTTAGAGAATTAAAGGAAGTAGGTAGTGAGGAGGCATTAAATAAATACAGAAAATTAAATACATTCTGTAAAAAGCAAATTAAGGCAGCAAAGAATGAGACAGAGAGACTCATTGCCAGAGAGAGTAAAAATAATCCCAAAATATTCTTTAACTATATAAATAGTAAGAAACTAAAAAATGACAGTGTTGGCCCCCTTAAAAATAGTCTGGGTGAAATGGTGGATGAGGATGAGGAAAAAGCCAATATGCTAAATGACTTTTTTCATCAGTATTTACAAAAGAAAATCCCATGGCAGCCAATATGACTAGTGATAATAATTCCCCATTAAATGTCACCTGCTTAACCCAGCAGGAAGTACAGCGGCGTCTAAAAATAACTAAAATTGACAAATCTCCGGGCCCGGATGGGATACACCCCCGAGTACTGCAGGAACTAAGTACAGTCATTGATAGACCATTATTTTTAATCTTTAAAGACTCCATAATAACAGGGTCTGTACCACAGGACTGGCGTATAGCAAATGTGGTGCCAATATTCAAAAAAGGGGCAAAAACTGAACTCGGTAATTATAGGCCAGTAAGTTTAACCTCTACTGTGGGTAAAATCCTGGAGGGCATTCTAAGGGATGCTATGCTGGAGTATCTGAAGAGGAATAACCTCATGACCCAGTATCAGCACGGGTTTACTAGGGACCGTTCATGTCAGACTAATTTGATCAGCTTCTATGAAGAGGTAAGTTCCGGACTGGATCAAGGGAACCCAGTGGACGTAGTATATATGGACTTTTCCAAAGCTTTTGATACGGTGCCACACAAAAGGTTGTTACATAAAATTAGAGTAATGGGGATAGGGGAAAATATGTGTAAGTGGGTTGAGAGCTGGCTCAGGGATAGGAAACAAAGGGTGGTTATTAATGGAGCACACTCGGACTGGGTCACGGTTAGCAGTGGGGTACCACAGGGGTCAGTATTGGGCCCTCTTCTTTTTAACATATTTATTAATGACCTTGTAGGGGGCATTCAGAGTAGAATTTCAATATTTGCAGATTACACTAAACTCTGCAGGGTAATCAATACAGGGGAGGACAATTTTATATTACAGGATGATTTATGTAAACTAGAAGCTTGGGCTGATAAATGGCAAATGAGCTTTAATGGGGATAAATGTAAGGTCATGCACTTGGGTAGAAGTAATAAGATGTATAACTATGTGCTTAATTCTAAAACTCTGGGCAAAACCGTCAATGAAAAAGACCTGGGTGTATGGGTGGATGACAAACTCATATTCAGTGGCCAGTGTCAGGCAGCTGCTACAAAGGCAAATAAAATAATGGGATGTATTAAAAGAGGCATAGATGCTCATGAGGAGAACATAATTTTACCTCTATACAAGTCACTAGTTCGACCACACTTAGAATACTGTGCACAGTTCTGGTCTCCGGTGTATAAGAAAGACATAGCTGAACTGGAGCGGGTGCAGAGAAGAGCGACCAAGGTTATTAGAGGACTGAGGGGTCTGCAATACCAAGATAGGTTATTACACTTGGGGCTATTTAGTTTGGAAAAACGAAGACTAAGGGGTGATCTTATGTTAATGTATAAATATATGAGGGGACAGTACAAAGACCTTTCTGATGATCTTTTTAATCATAGACCTGAGACAGGGACAAGGGGGCATTCTCTACGTCTGGAGGAAAGAAGGTTTAAGCATAATAACAGACGCGGATTCTTTACTGTAAGAGCAGTGAGACTATGGAACTCTCTGCCGTATGATGTTGTAATGAGTGATTCATTAATTAAATTTAAGAGGGGACTGGTGTTGTGAAATTGGATTTTGGGCTCCCCCGGTGGCCACTGGTGGAATTGAACTGGTGTGCATCATCCTCTCTGTTCACCTGTTTCCATCAGGATGTGGGAGTCGCTATTTAGCCTTGCTCCTCTGTCACTTCCATGCCGGTCAACATTGTAATCAGAAGCCTTTCTGTGCATGTTCCTGCTGCTAGACAACTCCCAGCTAAGTTGGACTTAGTCCTTGTTTGTTTTTGCATTTTGTTCCAGTTCACAGCTGTAGTTTCGTTTCTGTGTCTGGAAAGCTCTTGTGATCTGAAATTGCCACTCTGATGTTATGAGTTAATACTAGAGTCTTAAAGTAATTTCAGGATGGTATTTTGATAGGGTTTTCAGCTGACCATGAAAGTGCCCTTTCTGTCTTCCTGCTATCTAGTAAGCGGACCTCAATTTTGCTAAACCTATTTTCATACTACATTTGTCATTTCATCTAAAATCACCGCCGATATTTGTGGGGGCCTCTGTCTGCCTTTCGGGGAAATTTCTCTAGAGGTGAGCCAGGACTATATTTTCCTCTGCCAGGATTAGTTAGTCCTCCGGCCGGCGCTGGGCGTCTAGGGATAAAACGCAGGCTACGCTACCCGGCTACTGTTAGTTGTGCGGCAGGTTTAGTTCATGGTCAGTTTAGTTTCCATCCTTCCAAGAGCTAGTTCTTATGTTTGCTGGGCTATGTTCTCTTGCCATTGAGAACCATAACAGTTTGACCGGCCTAAAAGGGTTAAATTAATTGACAGAGAAAGGAGAGAAAAGAGAAGTCTGCTGAAGATTTTTTTTTTTTTTTTCTCAGTTCTGAGTGTGCTTGTAATTGAATCTCTTGCAAGTCTGCCTATATTGCAGCCTTTCTCTCTCTCTCTCCTTCTAATCCTGGAATGGCTCTGTGTTCACCTGTTTAAAATGGATATTCAGAGTTTAGCTGCAGGTTTGAATAATCTCACCACGAAAGTTCAAAACTTACAAGATTTTGTTGTTCATGTTCCTATATCTGAACCTAGAATTCCTTTGCCTGAATTTTTCTCGGGGAATAGATCTTGCTTTCAAAATTTCAAAAATAATTGCAAGTTGTTTTTGTCCCTGAAATCTCGCTCTGCTGGAGATCCTGCTCAGCAGGTCAGGATTGTGATTTCTTTGCTCCGGGGCGACCCTCAGGATTGGGCTTTTGCATTGGCTCCAGGGGATCCTGCGTTGCTCAATGTGGATGCGTTTTTTCTGGCCTTGGGGTTGCTTTATGAGGAACCTCAGTTAGAACTTCAGGCGGAAAAGGCCTTGATGTCCCTATCTCAGGGGCAAGACGAAGCTGAAATATACTGCCAGAAATTCCGTAAATGGGCTGTGCTTACTCAGTGGAATGAGTGCGCCCTGGCGGCGAATTTCAGAGAGGGTCTCTCTGATGCCATTAAGGATGTTATGGTGGGGTTCCCTGTGCCTGCGGGTCTGAATGAGTCCATGACAATGGCTATCCAGATCGATAGGCGTCTGCGGGAGCGCAAACCTGTGCACCATTTGGCGGTGTCTACTGAGAAGACGCCAGAGAATATGCAATGTGATAGAATTCTGTCCAGAAGTGAACGGCAGAATTTTAGACGAAAAAATGGGTTGTGCTTCTATTGCGGTGATTCAACTCATGTTATATCAGCATGCTCTAAGCGTACTAAGAAGCTTGATAAGTCTGTTTCAATTGGCACTTTACAGTCTAAGTTTATTCTATCTGTGACCCTGATTTGTTCTTTATCATCTATTACCGCGGATGCCTATGTCGATTCTGGCGCCGCTTTGAGTCTTATGGATTGGTCCTTTGCCAAACGCTGTGGGTATGATTTGGAGCCTCTTGAAACTCCTATACCCCTGAAGGGGATTGACTCCACCCCATTGGCTAGCAATAAACCACAGTACTGGACACAAGTAACTATGCGGATTAATCCGGATCACCAGGAGATTATTCGCTTTCTTGTGCTGTATAACCTACATGATGTGTTGGTGCTTGGATTGCCATGGCTGCAATCTCATAACCCAGTCCTTGACTGGAAAGCTATGTCTGTGTTAAGCTGGGGATGTAAGGGGACGCATGGGGACGTACCTGTGGTTTCCATTTCATCATCTATTCCCTCTGAGATTCCTGAATTCTTGACTGAATATCGTGACGTTTTTGAAGAACCTAAGCTTGGTTCATTACCTCCGCACCGGGAGTGCGATTGTGCCATAGATTTGATTCCGGGTAGTAAATACCCTAAGGGTCGTTTATTTAATCTGTCTGTGCCTGAACATGCTGCTATGCGAGAATATATAAAGGAGTCCTTGGAAAAGGGACATATTCGTCCTTCGTCATCTCCCTTAGGAGCCGGTTTGTTCTTTGTGGCTAAGAAAGATGGCTCTTTGAGGCCGTGCATTGATTATCGGCTTTTGAATAAAATCACGGTTAAATATCAATATCCGTTGCCACTGCTGACTGATTTGTTTGCTCGCATAAAGGGGGCCAAGTGGTTCTCTAAGATAGATCTTCGTGGGGCGTATAATTTGGTGCGAATTAAGCAGGGGGATGAGTGGAAAACCGCATTTAATACGCCCGAGGGCCACTTTGAGTATTTGGTGATGCCTTTTGGTCTTTCAAATGCCCCTTCAGTCTTTCAGTCCTTTATGCATGACATTTTCCGTGATTATTTGGATAAATTTATGATTGTGTATCTGGATGATATTTTGATTTTTTCGGATGACTGGGACTCTCATGTCCAGCAGGTCAGGAGGGTTTTTCAGGTTTTGCGGTCTAATTCCTTGTGTGTGAAGGGTTCTAAGTGCATTTTTGGGGTTCAAAAGATTTCCTTTTTGGGATATATTTTTTCCCCCTCTTCCATCGAGATGGATCCTGTCAAGGTTCAGGCTATTTGTGATTGGACGCAACCCTCTTCTCTTAAGAGTCTTCAGAAATTTTTGGGCTTTGCTAACTTTTATCGTCGATTTATTGCTGGTTTTTCTGATGTTGTTAAACCATTGACTGATTTGACTAAGAAGGGTGCTGATGTTGCTGATTGGTCCCCTGCTGCTGTGGAGGCCTTTCGGGAGCTTAAGCGCCGCTTTTCTTCCGCCCCTGTGTTGCGTCAGCCTGATGTTGCTCTTCCTTTTCAGGTTGAGGTCGACGCTTCTGAAATCGGAGCTGGGGTGGTTTTGTCGCAGAGAAGTTCCGATTGCTCCGTGATGAGACCTTGTGCTTTTTTCTCGCGTAAATTTTCGCCCGCCGAGCGGAATTATGATGTTGGGAATCGGGAGCTTTTGGCCATGAAGTGGGCTTTTGAGGAGTGGCGTCATTGGCTTGAGGGGGCTAGACATCAGGTGGTGGAATTGACTGACCACAAAAATCTAATTTATCTTGAGTCCGCCAGACGCCTGAATCCTAGACAGGCGCGCTGGTCGTTGTTTTTCTCTCGGTTTAATTTTGTGGTGTCCTACCTGCCGGGTTCTAAGAATGTTAAGGCGGATGCCCTTTCTAGGAGTTTTGAGCCTGACTCCCCTGGTAATTCTGAACCTACAGGTATCCTTAAGGATGGAGTGATATTGTCTGCCGTTTCTCCAGACCTGCGGCGGGCCTTGCAGGAGTTTCAGGCGGATAGACCTGATCGTTGCCCACCTGGTAGACTGTTTGTTCCTGATGATTGGACCAGTAAAGTCATTTCTGAGGTTCATTCTTCTGCGTTGGCAGGTCATCCTGGAATCTTTGGTACCAGGGATTTGGTGGCAAGGTCCTTCTGGTGGCCTTCCCTGTCTCGAGATGTGCGAGGCTTCGTGCAGTCTTGTGACGTTTGTGCTCGGGCCAAGCCTTGTTGTTCTTGGGCTAGTGGATTGTTGTTGCCCTTGCCTATCCCGAAGAGGCCCTGGACGCACATCTCGATGGATTTTATTTCGGATCTTCCTGTTTCTCAGAAGATGTCTGTCATCTGGGTGGTGTGTGATCGTTTCTCTAAGATGGTCCATTTGGTTCCCCTGCCTAAGTTGCCTTCTTCTTCCGAGTTGGTTCCTCTGTTTTTTCAAAATGTGGTCCGTTTGCATGGTATTCCGGAGAATATCGTTTCTGACAGAGGTACCCAATTCGTGTCTAGATTTTGGCGAGCATTCTGTGCTAGGATGGGCATAGATTTGTCTTTCTCGTCTGCTTTCCATCCTCAGACTAATGGCCAGACCGAGCGGACGAATCAGACCTTGGAGACATATTTGAGGTGTTTTGTGTCTGCAGATCAGGATGATTGGGTTGCTTTTTTGCCTTTAGCGGAGTTTGCCCTCAATAATCGGGCCAGCTCTGCCACCTTGGTGTCTCCCTTTTTCTGTAATTCGGGGTTTCATCCTCGATTTTCTTCTGGTCAGGTGGAATCTTCGGATTGTCCTGGAGTGGATGCTGTGGTGGAGAGGTTGCATCAGATTTGGGGGCAGGTAGTGGACAATTTGAAGTTGTCCCAGGAGAAGACTCAGCTTTTTGCCAACCGCCGGCATCGGGTTGGTCCTCGGCTTTGTGTTGGGGACTTGGTGTGGTTGTCTTCTCGTTTTGTCCCTATGAGGGTTTCTTCTCCCAAGTTTAAGCCTCGGTTCATCGGCCCGTACAAGATATTGGAGATTCTTAACCCTGTGTCCTTCCGTTTGGACCTCCCTGCATCTTTTTCTATTCATAATGTTTTTCATCGGTCATTATTGCGCAGGTATGAGGTACCGGTTGTGCCTTCCGTTGAGCCTCCTGCTCCGGTGTTGGTTGAGGGCGAGTTGGAGTACGTTGTGGAAAAAATCTTGGACTCCCGTGTTTCCAGACGGAAACTCCAGTATCTGGTCAAATGGAAGGGATACGGTCAGGAGGATAATTCTTGGGTGACTGCCTCTGATGTTCATGCCTCCGATTTGGTCCGTGCCTTTCATAGGGCTCATCCTGATCGCCCTGGTGGTTCTGGTGAGGGTTCGGTGCCCCCTCCTTGAGGGGGGGGTACTGTTGTGAAATTGGATTTTGGGCTCCCCCGGTGGCCACTGGTGGAATTGAACTGGTGTGCATCATCCTCTCTGTTCACCTGTTTCCATCAGGATGTGGGAGTCGCTATTTAGCCTTGCTCCTCTGTCACTTCCATGCCGGTCAACATTGTAATCAGAAGCCTTTCTGTGCATGTTCCTGCTGCTAGACAACTCCCAGCTAAGTTGGACTTAGTCCTTGTTTGTTTTTGCATTTTGTTCCAGTTCACAGCTGTAGTTTCGTTTCTGTGTCTGGAAAGCTCTTGTGATCTGAAATTGCCACTCTGATGTTATGAGTTAATACTAGAGTCTTCAAGTAATTTCAGGATGGTATTTTGATAGGGTTTTCAGCTGACCATGAAAGTGCCCTTTCTGTCTTCCTGCTATCTAGTAAGCGGACCTCAATTTTGCTAAACCTATTTTCATACTACGTTTGTCATTTCATTTAAAATCACCGCCAATATTTGTGGGGGCCTCTGTCTGCCTTTCGGGGAAATTTCTCTAGAGGTGAGCCAGGACTATATTTTCCTCTGCCAGGATTAGTTAGTCCTCTGGCCGGCGCTGGGCGTCTAGGGATAAAACGCAGGCTACGCTACCCAGCTACTGTTAGTTGTGCGGCAGGTTTAGTTCATGGTCAGTTTAGTTTCCATCCTTCCAAGAGCTAGTTCTTATGTTTGCTGGGCTATGTTCTATTGCCATTGAGAACCATAACAGACTGGATACCTTTCTGGAAAAGTATAATGTTACAGGGTATATACACTAGATTCCTTGATAAGGCGTTGATCCAGGGAACTAGTCTGATTGCCGTATGTGGAGTCGGGAAGGAATTTTTTTCCCCATGGTGGAGTTACTCTTTGCCACATGGGTTTTTTTTGCCTTCCCCTGGATCAACATGTTAGGGCATGTTAGGTTAGGCTATGGGTTGAACTAGATGGACTTACAGTCTTCCTTCAACCTTAATAACTATGTAACTATGTAACCTTTGCAAGGACACTGATGCGTTTGATCTCTTGTAGGACTCAGATCTTTTTTAGCCTAGGGTTTACAAAAGTAAGTTACAGAGACATGAGTCAATAGCTTTCAGTTCCACCATAGTTTTCAACTATTTTTAGCCTCCTTCTCTTCAGGGCTTCAGGGCTAGTGTTAGCTAATTACCCTATGTCATTTACATGTACTATTACTATTTATGCATTATGTACTACAGGAAATATGCTCATTTTGTTTCTATTTTTTTTGTCTAATAAATGGCCACAGTGTGAACGTGCCCCTACATATTGAACTTATACCAACTTATGTTCCTGCCCATTAATTTGTTTTTCTTTTGCTGTAGTTTCTTGTACTTTGTACAAACAGAGGTGTTGCTTTCCCTTCTTGCAGCAGCACAGGTGTCACCAACTGGCGAGAGAGTGGTCAGACAAGCCGAGTCAAGAAGTACCAAAAAGGATAAGCAGTAAATGTGGTCAGGAACAAGCCAGGAGGTTCAGCAGTGGTCAGAAGTGAATAAGACAAAGTCAGAAGGCAGAAGCGAGTCCGAATACAAGCCAAGTCAGGAACCAGAGAATCAAACAGACAAACAGGGAAATGCTGGGAAAAGGGCAGATAGAGGGAGTCAACAGACATGGGGCAAGTCAGGGATCACAGCAGGACAAATCAAGAGCTATCAGAGTCAGGTTCACACGCCGAAGGCAGAACTATAGCTGACACCACTAGCAGGATGCAGGGGAGCTAAATAGCTAACCTGAACCCAGAATGAGGCAGAGCAAAGTTAACCCATGACATGATCCGCCCGGAAAAAAGGCCAGACAGGATTAAACCCTGGAACGGATCATGACACTTTTAAGCTTTTTTTTTTTAATCAAAATAGCATTAACTAAGTACCTTATGTTATTTCTATGTACTATTACTATATACTTATTTACTTACTACAGGGCATATGCTCATTTTGTTTTTATCTTTGGTTTTATATATAAACACAAGTAACAGAAAAGATGAATCAACAGTTAAGTAATGTATTAGCACCAAAAGCCAAGCAGACATTCATAGTACAAAATCTTGCTTATTATCAAATTCCATATTAAAAAGTAGTCCAGGCTATAGAAAATATTCTGCAATGCATACACTTTTACAATCCCCTGTATTTCCAGCATAAGTGAATAATCAAGTTTCCCAGAGGAGAATAGCAGCTTTATGTCTCCTCACCTCGACATGCTTAACATGTCACTCTCCGCACGGAGAAACGATACTTCTTGGATCCCGGTCAGATGCCTCTCAATCAGCCAAACCAGATCTCCACTTTGTACTGACGAGGGGCAGTACCCCGAAACACAATGTCTACAAATTCAGATTCTGGTTTGGCGTTTATCCTAAGTCATGTGACAAGGCTCGTTAAAGGGTCGACATTGACTGTTAGGATTGCTACTTCCAATAAGTGGCACTAGAGTTCTAGACCTCTTCCTCTCTGAAAAGACAATTTGCATAGTCAAGTATCCGCAATCTTGCATTTTGCATACTGGCAGTCACAGTCCAGTTGGATTCTCATCTGCTTATCTCAATGGAGCAATAGAATCAAGTAGGCATTTGTTAGGAGTCGAGTTTCCTCTGCTGCACAGGGGGAATCTCGATCTGTGTCTGCTGCGGTCTCCCATTCTCCATCGGCCGCAGTGGAGCCTGCTCAGCAGAGACGTCGGTCCCAGCGTCTCACTGAGCCTGATTCTGTGCAAAGGGTTACTGCTGCTTCTCCAGGCTCTGCTATTGTACCCTGCACTGATCTGCGGCGAGCAGGCTTTTCTGGGACTAAGTCCTGCTTTGCACACACTGAGCATGCCCAGGGTAAGATCTCTCAGTGGAGATCAAGGGTCACATGCTCAGGTACTGCAGCCAAATCTATTGGTCCTTCTAGGAAGGTCCTGTAGGTACGTAGGCTCTGTAGCAGTCTCTCATTGGTCCTTTTTAGGAAGGTCCTGTACGTGCTGCAGCTATTTAAGGCTCGCATGGCCGCACGGCCATGCGCTAGTATCTTCCAAAGTTACGTGCTTTGCTCCACTGTGGTCATGTGCTTGAATGTGTTCAGGGACCCGGCTGAAATAAGCCCCTAGAATGCTGGCACCTCCGGCGAGGAGTGTTGTGTGCATGCATGACCACTGACTGCTCTCGTCTGGGTAGTTAGCCTGTGCCTCTGTGAGAGTCTAACAGGGCACAGAGCTTTGCTTTCTCGGCCGCTCTGTGAAGATAACAGAGCTGGTTCATACCGCCATATTGTGCCGCCATTCACTTAGCAGCAGGATTTTTCCTGCACGGTGGATCCCGGGTTGCGAACGCACCAATCCCATTAATAAATATATTCGGTGCGTTCCGCAAACCCTAACAGTATACTAGCGCCAGGATCTGGCTAAGTAATGGCAGATGAACAGCGGTTGCATGGGTACATCCAGCTGCTGGAGGGTCGGTTGACGTCTTTTGAGCGTGCAACCTCGGCGGTGGATGTTACCGCAATAGCTGTTCAGGCTGCTAGCGTGGCTGCAGCAGCTTTACCCACTGCCACCTCTGTTCCGACCATATCTCACCTTCCATTGCCTGAGAGATACTCTGGGGACAGTATGTCTTGTAGGGGTTTCATGAGCCAGTGTGGTATACACCTCGAGCTCCTGGCTGCACGTTTTCCCACAAAGCGGGCAAATGTGGGATTCATAATCTCTCTCTTGTCGGACAGGGCGTTGGAGTGGGCTACGCCGCTGTGGGAGCGCAACGATCATGTGGTGCTGAGTTTTCCACGGTTTCTGGTCACTCTGAAACAGGTCTTTGTAGGACCTCAAGTCACCCATGATACAGCGCTCCAGCTGCTGGCTTTAACTCAGGGTTCAGACATGGTCAGCCATTTTGCGGTTACCTTCCGGATGTTAGCATCTGAGTTGGAATGGCCGGATAAAATCCTCATTGCCGTATTTTGGAGGGGACTGGCTGACCATGTGAAGGACGCTTTGGCTACTAGGGAGATTCCCGCCACACTGGAGGAGCTCATAGCTGTATCAACTCGCATAGACCTTCGTTTTCACGAGCGAGGGTTGGAGCGAGCCCAGTGTAGGCAGAGGTTTCGGCTGGCTCCCACCTTCGTCAGACCTCTGGAATCTCCAGTCCAGGCATCCGAGTCACATGAGGCCATAGAGGTGACACGAGCGGGACCCAAGTCCCAGTCCGCTCGTGCACATAAGGTCTGTCATGTTTGCCGGCAGTCAGGACATCTTGCCTCATAGTGTCCTCAGTAGGGTTGAGCGATCTTGACTTTTTTAGGGTCGAGTCATGTTTCACGAAACCCGACTGTTGGAAAAGTCGAGTCGCGCGAAATCGGCCGATTACTGCGCAAAGTTGAGGATCGGCCGGAACACGAAACCCTATGCACGTCAATGGGGATTTTTTTTTTTCTCTCTCTCTCTCTCTCTCTCCCCCTCCGTCCCAGCACAGAAAATTTCGTTTTACACATTCCAAATCGCTACTGCGCACAAGCGATAAAATGATGATAGGCGTGCACGCCCTAACCCCTATGTCATCACTCTGCCCACGCTCCTTCATTGGCTGTAAAAATGG
Source organism: Ranitomeya variabilis (assembly GCF_051348905.1). Classification (NCBI taxonomy): domain Eukaryota; kingdom Metazoa; phylum Chordata; class Amphibia; order Anura; family Dendrobatidae; genus Ranitomeya; species Ranitomeya variabilis. Next base: position 514,712,043 of record NC_135234.1, read on the forward strand.
CGCTAAACGCGTCATACGAAACGCGACTTTGGCGCCAAGATCGCGTACCGCATGGCCGACCCCACACAGGGATCGGGTCGGGTTTCATGAGACGCCGACTTTACCAAAAGTCGGCGACTTATGAAAATGAACGATCCGTTTCGCTCAACCCTAGTCCTCAGCGGTCGGGGAAACGTCAGCGTCTAGTGGCAGTAGGAGGAGGTACACTAGACACGGCAACGTTTGCCTCAAAGTTGTCCTTCAAGGGGACAATTACCTTTGGCCCATCTACTCATACGGTAGAGCTATGCGTGGACTCTGGGGCGGAGGGTAATTTTATGTCATCCACTTTCGCCCAGCGTCACGCAATACCCCTGGTTATGCTCGCCAAACCAGTAACCGTTCGAATGGTAAATGGATCGACACTACCCTCTCAGACTACCCACCAAACCACTCCTATCATGCTTTCTGTGTCTCCATCACATCAGGAGATTATCTCCCTATTAGTCATTCCTGAGGGAATTGATGAGGTCCTGTTGGGGATACCATGGCTACGCTACCATTCTCCTCATATAGAGTGGTCCTCAGGGAGAATTTTGGGATGGAGTAAATCCTGCGAGGGTAGATGTCAGAGGGAGTGCATTCAGGTTGCTACAACTCAGGTACCGACAGATCTTTCCTCTCTCCCCAAACACTATTGGTCCTATGCAGATGTGTTCTCCAAAAGGGCTGCGGAGACCCTTCTGCCTCACCGCCCCTATGACTGTCCTATTGACCTCTTGCCTGGTGCTGAGCCTCCCCGGGGTTGAGTTTATCCGTTATCTCTCCCGGAGATGGAGGCAATGTCTCAGTATATCCAAGAGAATCTGGCAAGAGGATTCATTAGGAAGTCAGTGTCACCTGCAGGGGCAGGGTTCTTCTTCATACAGAAGAAGACAGGAGACTTACGTCCATGCATAGATTACAGGGGTCTTAACGCTATCACCGTTAAAAACAAGTAGCCATTACCCCTGATTTCTGAGCTTTTTGATAGGCTTTGGGGAGCAAGGGTATTTACAAAATTAGATCTGCGGGGTGCCTATAACCTGATTCGCATCCGTGAGGGGGACGAATGGAAGACGGCTTTTAAAACCAGGGATGGGCATTATGAATACCTGGTGATGCCCTTCAGGCTCTGTAATGCGCCAGCCATTTTCCAAGACTTTGTGAACAACATTTTCCGGGATATGCTCACCACCTCGGTTGTAGTCTATCTGGATGATATTCTCATCTACTCTCCAGATATTGACTCCCATCGGAGAGATGTTCGCAAAGTCTTCGACCTCTTATGGGCAAACTCCCTCTACGCCAAGTTGGAGAAGTGTGTGTTTGAGCAGGAGTCCTTGCCTTTCCTTGGTTATCTCATCTCTGCCCAGGGTCTGGCTATGGATCCTGCCAAGCTACAGGCTGTGATAGACTGTCAGGAACCCCATTCTCTTAAAGCGGTGCAGCACTTTATGGGGTTCTTTAATTACTATCACCAGTTCATTCCACACTTCTCAACTGTGGTAGCTCCCTTGGTTGCCCTCACCAAGAAGGGAGCAAATCCCAAGTTGTGGTCAGAGGAGGTCTCCAAGGCCTTTCTCTCGATTAAGTCACACTTCGCTAACGCTCCCATCCTACATCGCCCCGATGTAGATAAGCCATTTATCATGGAGGTTGATGCCTCATCCGTTGGTGCTGGAGCAGTCCTTTTCCAAAAGGATGCTCAAGGTCGGAAACATCCTTGCTTCTTTTCCTCCAAGACCTTCACTCCAGCGGAGAGGAATTATTCCATCGGGGACAGAGAGTTGCTAGCCTTGAAGCTGGCTTTTTCAGAGTGGAGACACCTCTTGGAGGGAGCTCGCTTTCCCTTCCAAGTGTTCACTGACCACAAGAACTTGGTGTATATACAGACGGCCCAGCGGCTGAATTCTCGCCAGGCTAGATGGTCCCTGTTCTTCTCCCGGTTCCATTTTACTCTCCATTTTCTCTCCGGGGAGAAGAACACTCGTGCCGATGCTCTCTCCCACTCCATAGTGTCATCTGAGGAGGAGGAGGAGCCTCGGCTTATTGTCCCTTCTGAGAGCCTGAGAACTGTGGCTCCGGTTTCGCTTGAGTCCGTGCCCCCGGGCAAGACTTTCGTACCAGCGAATTTGCAACCGGAGGTTCTCTCTTGGGCTGACTCGTCCAGAGTCGGTGGACATTTTGGGACCAAGAGGACATCTGAGCTTTTGGCGAGGACGTACTGGTGGCCGCATATGGCTCGAGATGTCAGGGACTATATTCGGGCGTGTGTCTCCTGCGCCCAGAATCGGTCTCCTCGGCAACAGCCTGCTGGGTTACTTTACCCCATGCCGGTGGCAGACAGGCCCTGGGAAATGGTCGGGATGGACATTGTGGTGGGCTTACCCAAGTCTCGTAGCTGCACCGTTATCTGGTTAGTCTCCGATCATTTTTCCAAGATGGTGCATTTGGTGCCGCTTCCACGGTTACCTTCTGCACGGGCCTTGGCGGCATTGTTCATTAAACATATTTTCCCCCTACATGGAATGCCTGATAAAATTATCAGCGACTGGGGTCCCCAGTTTGCATCTTAGGTTTGGAGAGAGCTCTGCCGTTTACTCAGCATAGAGCTGAATCTCTCCTCTGCATATCATCCCGAGACGAATGGGTTGGTAGAGAGAATCAACCAGACTCTGGTGACATACTTGCAACATTTTGTCTCTACTAGGCAGGATGACTGGGCATCTTTGCTACCTTGGGCAGAATTTGCCTTGAACAATGCCGTAGCCGATTCCACTGCATCCGCGTGTCCCTGTGCCCATGCCCGTGTCATCCACCGATTCTAGGGTGGCAGACTGGGCGGTGGAGGCACGTGACATCTGGGATCGCACACAGGATGCCATCCGGGCCTCCAAGGAGAGAATGAGGGTTTCGGCCGATACACACCGGCGCCCCGCTCCGACCTTTGCTCCTGGCGATTTAGTGTGGCTCTCCACCCGTAACATCAGGCTTGCGAGTTGAGTCCACTAAGTTTGCGCCTTGCTACATTGACCTGTTCAAGGTTCTGGAACAGGTCAACCCTGTGGTCTACCATTTGGCTATTCCTCCACGCCTTGATATCACCGATACCTTTCACGTTTCCCTCTTAAAGCCCATTCATTTGTCCCGGTTTTCTGAGTCATCTGCCGGGACATCGGGTTCATCCACGGATGAGTTTGAGGTGAATGCTATCGTGGGGTGCAAGGTGGTACGTGGCAAGAAATTTTATCTGGTGGATTGAAAGGGTCACGGTCCAGAGGATAGAACCTGGGAGTCTGTGGAGCACATTCGGGTACCGTTGCTCATTGCAGCTTTTGAGCATAGCGAGGCTCAAGGAGGGGGGCCCTAGGAGGGAGGGTAATATTAGGAGTCGAGTTTCCTCTGCTGCACAGGGGGAATCTCGATCCGTGTCTGCTGCAGTCTCCCATTCTCCATCGGCCGCAGTGGAGCCTGCTCAGCGGAGACGTCGGTCCCAGCGTCTCACTGAGCCTGATTCTGTGCAAAGGGTTACTGCTGCTTCTCCAGGCTCTGCTATTGTACCCTGCACTGATCTGCAGCGAGCAGGCTTTTCTGGGACTAAGTCCTGCTTTGCACACACTGAGCTTGCCCAGGGTAAGATCTCTCAGTGGAGATCAAGGGTCACATGCTCAGGTACTGCAGCCAAATCTATTGGTCCTTCTAGGAAGGTCCTGTAGGTATGCAGGCTCTGTAGCAGTCTCTCATTGGTACTTTTTAGGAAGGTCCTATACGTGCTGCAGCTATTTAAGGCTCGCATGGCCGCACGGCCATGCGCTAGTATCTTCCAAAGTTACGTGCTTTGCGCCACTGTGGTCATGTGCTTGAATGTGTTCAGGGACCCGGCTGAAATAAGCCCCTAGAATGCTGGCACCTCCGGCGAGGAGATTGTGTATGAGTGTATTCAGGAACCTGGCTGAAATAAGCCCCTAGAATGCTGGCACCTCCGGTGAGGAGTGTTGTGTGCATGCATGACCACTGACTGCTCTCGTCTGGGTAGTTAGCCTGTGCCTCTGTGAGAGTCTAACAGGGCACAGAGCTTTGCTTTCTCAGCCGCTCTGTGAAGTTAACAGAGCTGGTTCATACCGCCATATTGTGCCGCCCTTCACTTAGCAGCAGGATCTTTCCTGCACGGTGGATCCCGGGTTGCGAACGCACCAATCCCATCAATAAATATATTCGGTGTGTTCCGCAAACCCTAACAGCATGTGAGTGAAATTATGTAAATTGCATACTTGCGGTCATGATTAATCTTATTGGGAATATATGGAAATTTCACCAGAGCAATAGCAGAAATTTGTCAAGAGCCCAGAAAACCCACCCAATTTCTTTGAAATAGAGACATTATAACATAAAATGCTGCTCTTATTTACATTAAGCTGATTTTCCTTGTCACAACTGCTGAGCTAAATGATTGGCTACAGCAATGAAGTATGCTTTCGACATAACTTTACTGCTGCATCCAAAACACTGAGACTAAAGCAGTGGGGGGGAGGGGTTGCTGTTCACAAGGTGATGTATACCTATTGTGTTTGCTAGTTTCGGTATTTTACAGCATTTGGGGTCCATGTTCCTGAAAATGGATAATCACTTTAAATTTAGCATTAATCAATACCTCTAATTGGTGGGCCTCTGTATTTTATAAAGTTGCAGATCCCTCATAATCATAATTCAAGAAAAAATACACAAAGAATATTATAAACTACCGTATATACTCGAGTATAAGCCGAGATTCTCAGCCCATTTTTTTTGGCTGAAAATCCCCCTCTCGGCTTATACTCGAGTCATACCCAGGGGTCGGCAGGGGAGGGGGAGCAGGAGCTGTCTAATTATACTCTCCTGCTCCTGGCGCGGTCCCTGCAGGTCCCTGGCTTCCCGGTGCCCCAGCTTCTTCCTGTACTGAGCGGTCACATGGTACCGCTCATTACAGTAATGAATATGCAGCTCTCCCTCCCATAGGGGTGGAGCTGCATATTCATTACTGTAAGGAGCGGTAACGGTGACCGCACAGTACAGGAAGAAGCTGCGGAAGCAGGGACTGCACAGTGCCAGGAGCAGGTGAGTATAACGGGGAGGGGAGCGCAGCGCTGCATGTTATTTACCTGCCCCTTGTTCCAGCGCCGCTCCGTCTTCAGCGTCTTCTGCAGTGACGCTCAGGTCAGAGGGTGCGGTGACATGGTTAGTGCGCGCCCTCTGCCTGAACGTCAGTGCAAAAGATGCTGAAGATGGAGCGGCGCCGGAACAAAGTCAGGTGAATATTGAAAGTGACGGGGGCCTGAGCGACGGAGAGGTGAGTATGTGATTTTTTTTTATTTTTTATCGCAGCAACAGCAAATGGGGCAAGTGTCTGTATGGAGCATCTTATGGGGCCATAACATTTGTGCAGCACTGTATGGGGCAAGATTCTATATGGGACCATAATAAACGTATCACTATATAGGGCAAGTGTCTGTATGGGGTCATAATCAACGTTTGTGCAGCACTTTATGGGGCAAGTGTCTGTATGGGGTCATAATGAACGTTTGTGCAACACTATATGGGGCAAGTGTCTATATGGGGCCATAATCAACGTTTGTGCAGCACGATATGGGGCAAGTGTCTGTATGGGGCATCTTATGGGGCCATAATGTTTGTGCAGCACTATATGGGGCAAGTGTCTGTATGGTGCCATAATCAATGTTTGTGCAGTACTATAATGGGCAAATATCTTTATGGAGCATCTTATGGGGCCATAATTAACGTTTCTGCAGCATTGTATGGAGCAAATGTCTGTATGGAGTATCTTATGGGGCCATAACGTTTTGTGCAGCACTATATGGGGCAAATATCTTTATGGAGCATCTTATGGGGCCATAATTAACGTTTGTGGAGCATTATATGGGGCAAGTGTCTGTATGGAGCATCTTATGGGGACATAATCAAGGTTTTTGCAGCACTATATGGGGCAAATATCTCTATGGAGCATCTTATGGGGCCATAGTCAACATTTGTGCAGCATTATATTGGGCAAATATGTCTATGGAGCATCTTATGGGGCCATTATTAACCTTTATGCAGGATTATATGGGCCATATTTTAATATGGAGCATCTTACGGGGCCATCAAACTTTATGGAGCATTATATGGGGCTCCTGATTCAATATGGATATTCAAAAACACTTAACCTACTGATGTCTCAATTAATTTTATTTTTATTGGTATCTATTTTTACTTTTGACATTTACCGTTAGCTGCTGCAATTCTCACCCTAGGCTTATACTGGAGTCATTAAGTTTTCCCAGGTTTTTGTGGCAAAATTAGGGGGGTCGGCTTATACTCGGGTCGGCTTATACTCGAGTATATATGGTAAGTGGGCCTAAGTTAATAGAGAGGGCAAAAAAATACCACACCTCAAGGAGTGTGTGTCAATTCTTTGTTCCGTCATCACTTCATGCAGCATGACAAAAGATTATTTTATTCAAACTGTTTGCCACAATATGCGGCAATTTTTAAAACATCTTGAATAGTGATGAGCGAGTATACTCGTTTTCCCGAGCACGCTCAGGTGATCTCCAAGTATTTGTTAGTGTTCAGAGATTTCGTTTTTGACACCTCAGCTGAATGATTTACGGCTACTAGACAGGCTGAGTACATGTGGGGGTTGCCTGGTTGCTAGGAAGTCCACACATATATTATAGCCTTGTAGCAGCCGTAAATCATTCAGCTGAGGTGAGGAAAACTGAATCTCTGAGCAGTCATAATTAGAGTTGAGTGACTTTTACTTTTTTCGGTTCGAGTCGGGTTTCGCGAAACCCGACTTTGTTAAAAGTCGGGTCGGGTGAAATCGGCCGATTATTGTGAAAAGTCAGGGGCCGACTGAAACACGAAACCCAATGCAAGTCAATGGGGAATCAAAGTCGGCAGTGAGTGGAGGACAGGAAAACAGCTACAGTGCCCATTTTAATGCCAAAAACATCAATTCTTATTACTTAAGCTTGTCAATCTTAATTTACTTTATAATAATAGTTAGGCATTGAAAACTGGGGGTCATTTGGCTAAAGTTGTGGGGGGGTAGGGCTGGCTCAAGATTTTCGTGGGCCCAGGAAACGCGGAATACGTCACGGTGGTGGAGCAGGGAGAGGTAAGTATTTCAACTTTGCTAGTGCTGTGATCCTGAGCAAGCAGGGGGGGCCCACTCATTGGCACTGGCACAGGGCCCCTCATAGTACGGCGGTGTGTTTGACAGTGGATGGCGCCTCCCACTGGCAGATACACTTTTGCCTACTATGAGGGGCCCTGTGCCAGTGACATTGCCAACCAGTATGCCCCCCCACCTGATGAAGAAACCTGCACTTTCATCTGCACCTTCCTCTTTGTCCCCGTGTAAGGTGGTATAGTATGCAGGAAGGGGAACCTGATTTTCAGCAGGGTCAGATTCTGGCTGTGTAGAGTGCAAGGGGAATGTAGTGGTCTGGGTCAATGTACCAGCAGACTCATCAAGCAGTGGCTGGGCAATGGGCAGGATGAGGAGGAAACACAGATATAGGCCCAAATAATAAAGTAGGCTAAATGCAGTTCAAATGTGGTAACAGGACTAAACAGGTGGCATTGCTTTGTTCAGTGGAGGAAAACTGTAATGAGTGGCAGACACAGTTAGTAGGCCCAAATAATAAAGTAGGCTAAATGCAGTTCAAATGTGGTAACAGGACTAAACATGCGGCATTGCTTTGTTCAGTGGAGGAAAACTGTAATGAGTGGCAGACACAGTTAGTAGGCCCAAATAATAAAGTGGGCTAAATGTCTGCCAAAAAATTGTTCATAAATAAACAGGTGGCATAGCTAGGTACAGGGGTGGGCTCCTCTGCTGAGTAGCAGACAGTGGTAGTTGGCGCAAAGTATTAAATGGTCTAAATGGAGGCCAGGGCCCCTGTATATTTTAACCATCATCTATCATTTCAACAAATTTGTATTGGCAGTGCCATTGACGGATTTAACAGCACAGACTACACAGTGGTGGAGCAGGGAGAGGTAAGTATTGCAAGTGGTAGAGCACTGTTCGAGCAGGGGGGAACACTCTCTCGTATGCGGCGGTACTGGCACAAGGCCCCTCATATTACAATGGTGTGTCTGACGTTGGTTGTGCATGACCACCATCAGAGACACTTCATTGTACTATGAGGGACCCTGTGCCAGTGCCGTCGCCCAAGAGTGGGCTCACCCACCTGTCCTGGCAAACGGCACTCGCACGGGTGCTTGCGCCAGGTGGTGAACACGGCCCTGTGGGGGGAGTCAGCCCATTTAGGGAGGTATAAAAATGGCCTATGGTGGACATTCAGCAGCTGCAAATGGAGGAATTGGAGAAGTGAGTAAGAGGAGGCCAAAAGCAAGACATTTTTTAGGCAAGCTACGTGTCAGCAGGGGAAGATGGGGCAAAATAACTTGAAATCCATGATTGGTTCATTTTAATCAAGGTTAGATCATTAACATTTTGGGTAGATAGACTGTGCATAAAACAACACAATGTAAGTGGCAGAAAGTGGCTGGCTGATATACAACAAACTAACAGGACTGAAGTATATCCACTTTGTGAGAAGATGAATCTCACTTTTTTTTGGGGAGACTGAAGCAAAACTCAGGCCCAGTGTATATAACAACACAATGTAAGTGGCAGAAAGTGGCTGGAAGATATATGAAAAAATACAAGGACTGTAGTACAATTTCAATCTCCCTACAATGATCTCAGGACAAGTATGGCAGCAATGAAAGGACTGCTGCACACAAAAGTGTGGACAAGTAAACAAGATAACTGTGCAGAAAGGAGCAACAGGATTTTTGCTTTTAAAAAAGCAGTTGAAGCGTGCAATCAGCAATGCAGCTATCAGGGAGCCTTATAAGGCAGCCTAATAAGCTACAGAGCTGATGCACAGAAATCTAGCCTCCACTGTCCCTGCAAAAAAAAGGTGGTGTTGGACAGTGGAAATCGCTACAGCACAAGCAGTTTGGGGGTTAATCTTCCCTCCCTAACTATATCCCTTCTTCTGATGAAGCTGCAGCAACCTCTCCCTATGCTAAGATCGGCAGAAGTACGATGGCGGTCGGCGTGCACGCCCCTTTATAGCCCCTGTGACGCCGCAGAAAGCAAGCCAATCACTGTCATGCCCTTCTCTAAGATGGTGGGGACTGAGACCTATGTCATCACGCTGCCCACACTCTGCGTCCTCCTTTATTGTCTGAAAAATATAAAGCGTCATACGAAACGCGGCTTTTGCGCGCAGATCGGCGACCTCATGGCCGATCCCACACTAGGATCGGGTCGGGTTTCATGAAACCCGACTTTGTCGAAAGTTGGCGATTTTTTAATTTGTCCGATCCATTTCACTCAACCCTAGTCATAATTACTCGGAGACCACCCGAGCGTGCTTGGGAAAACCCGAGCAATGAGTATACTCGCTCATCACTAATCTTGAATTCACATTTACAGATTTCAAATTACTTTATTTATTTTTTACCCACTAATCCACATTCAGCTCACACATAGTTTAGCGCCTTAGATACTTGTTGACCATGGTCACACTGTGAAACTGCTCATGGCTCCCATTCTCTATGTGAACCCTGTTTCAGCACTGCTGGCATCAATTATCCACATCAACACAGCAGTGTGGCACTATTACTGCTTGTGGGACCAGTTGAAAATTAAATGATCTCTATAGGCCTAAAGCTAAAGATGGCACATTTCCTTTGTATTTTAGGCAAAACACATATATATTATCATTTTTTACATTTTATAAATTACAAAAAGGAAAATGGGAGGCTGCAAGTGTTTTGGCACCCTTGGAGATTTGTGTGCTCAAAAAACTTTGGCTAAGGTTTCAGACCTTAATTAGCCTGTAAGGTTTATGGCTTGTTCACTATTATCATTCGAAAAGGTCAGGTGATGCAAATTTCCCAGTTTTATAACAACCCATCCTCCTCTAACTTTGCACCATGAAGCTGCAGCCATGAGTTCTTCTAAGCAGCTGCCTATCACTCTGAAAATTAAAATGGTGGAGGCCAAGAATGCAGGAGAAGGCTATAACAGAAAAGCAAAATGTTTTAAATTTGCCATTTTCTCAGTTCAAAGTGTAATTAAGAAATAGCAGTTTACAGGAACAGTGAAAGTAAAAATTTCAGTGACAGCTGCTCGTAGGATTGCTACAGAGGCAAATCAGATCCTCTGCTTGACTGCAAAATACCTTCAGAAAGATTTAGCAGGCTCTGGAGTTGTGGTATATTGTTCTACTGTTCAGAGATGCCTGCCCAAATATGGCCATTATGGAAGAGTAATCAAAAGAAAACCTTTCTTGCATTGTCACCATTAACCCCTTAAGCCCCGAGGGTGGTTTGCACGTTAATGACCGGGCCAATTTTTACAATTCTGACCACTGTCCCTTTATGAGGTTATAACTCTGGAACGCTTCAACGGATCTTGGCGATTCTGACATTGTTTTCTCGTGACATATTGTACTTCATGTTAGTGGTAAAATTTATTCGATATAACTTGCGTTTATTTGTGAAAAAAACGAATATTTGGCAAAAATTTTGAAAATTTCGCAATTTTCCAACTTTGAATTATTATGCCCTTAAATCACAGACATATGTCATGCAAAATACTTAATAAGTAACATTTCCCACATGTCTACTTTACATCAGCACAATTTTGGAACCAAAATTTTTTTTTGTGACGGAGTTATAAGGGTTAAAAGTTGACCAGCAATTTCTCATTTTTACAACACCATTTTTTTTTAGGGACCACATCTCATTTGAAGTCACTTTGAGGTGTCTATATGATAGAAAATACCCAAGTGTGACACCATTCTAAAAACTGCACCCCTCAAGGTACTCAAAACCACTCTGAAGAAGTTTATTAACCCTTCAGGTGTTTCACAGGAATTTTTGGAATGTTTAAATAAAAATGAACATTTAACTTTTTTTCACACAAAATTTATTTCAGATCCAATTTGTTTTATTTTACCAAGGGTAACAGGAGAAAATAGACCCCAAAAGTTGTTGTACAATTTGTCCTGAGTACGCTGATACCCCATATGTGGGGGTAACCCACTGTTTGGGCACATGGCAGAGCTCGGAAGGAAAGGAGCGCCATTTGACTTTTCAATGCAAAATTGACTGGAATTGAGATGGGACGCATGTTGCATTTGGAGAGCCCCTAATGTGCCTAAACATTGAAACCCCCCACAAGTGACACCATTTTGGAAAGTAGACCCCCTAAGGAACTTATCTAGATGTGTGGTGAGCACTTTGACCCAACAAGTGCTTCACAGAAGTTTATAATGCGGAGCCGTAAAAATAAAAAATCATATTTTTTCACAAAAATGATCTTTTCGCCCCCAATTTTTTATTTTCCCAAGGGTAGGAGAAGAAATTGGACCCCAAAAATTGTTGTGCAATTTGTCCTGAGTACGCTGATACCCCATATGTGGGTGTAAACCATTGTTTGGGCGCAGGGCAGAGCTCGGAAGGGAAGGAGCGCCATTTGACTTTTCAATGCAAAATTGATTGGAATTGAGATGGGACGCCATGTTGCGTTTGGAGAGCCCCTGATGTGCCTAAACATTGAAACCCCCCACAAGTGACACCATTTTGGAAAGTAGACCCCCTAAGGAACTTATCTAGATGTGTGTTGAGCACTTTGACCCAACAAGGGCTTCACAGAAGTTTATAATGCAGAGCCGTAAAAATAAAAAAATCATATTTTTTCACAAAAATGATCTTTTCGCCCCCATTTTTTTATTTCCCCAAGGGTAAGATTAGAAATTAGACCACAAAAGTTGTTGTGCAATTTGTCCTGAGTACGACGATGCCCCATATGTGGGGGTAAACCACTGTTTGGGCGCATAGCAGAGCTCGGAAGGGAAGGAGCGCTATTTTACTTTTCAATGCAAAATTGACTGGAATTAAGATGGGATGCCATGTTGCGTTTGGAGAGCCCCTGATGTGCCTAAACATTAAAAACCCCCACAAGTGACACCATTTTGGAAAGTAGACGCCATAAGGAACTTATCTAGATGTGTTTTTAGAGCTTTGAACCCCCAAGTGTTTCACTACAGTTTATAATGCAGAGCCGTGAAAATAAAAATTCTTTTTTTTTTCACAAAAATGATTTTTTAGCCCCCAGTTTTGTATTTTCACAAGGGTATCAGGATAAATTGGACCCCAAAAGTTGTTGTCCAATTTATCCTGAGTACGCTGATACCCAATATGTGGGGGGGAACCACTGTTTGGGCGCATGACAGAGCTCGGAAGGGAAGGAGCGCCATTTGGAATGCAGACTTAAATGGATTGGTCTGCAGGCGTCACGTTGCATTTGCAGAGCCCCTGATGTACCCAAACAGTACAAACCCCCCACAAGTGACCCCATATTGGAAACTAGACCCCCCAAGGAACTTATCTAGATGTGTTGTGAGAACTTTGAACCCCCAAGTGTTTCACTACAGTTCATAACGCAGAGCCGTGAAAATAAAAATTCTTTTTTTTTTTTCACAAAAATGATTTTTTAGCCCCCAGTTTTGTATTTTCACAAGGGTAGCAGGAGAAATTGGACCCCAAAAGTTGTTGTCCAATTTGTCCTGAGTACGCTGATACCCAATATGTGGGGGGGAACCACTGTTTGGGCGCATGACAGAGCTCGGAAGGGAAGGAGCGCCATTTGGAATGCAGACTTAAATGGATTGGTCTGCAGGCGTCACGTTGCATTTGCAGAGCCCCTGATGTACCCAAACAGTACAAACCCCCCACAAGTGACCCCATATTGGAAACTAGACCCCCCAAGGAACTTATCTAGGTGTGTTGTGAGAACTTTGAACCCCCAAGTGTTTCACTACAGTTTATAACGCAGAGCCGTGAAAATAAAAATTCTTTTTTTTTTTCACAAAAATGATTTTTTAGCCCCCAGTTTTGTATTTTCACAAGGGTAGCAGGAGAAATTGGACCCCAAAAGTTGTTGTCCAGTTTGTCCTGAGTACGCCGATACCCCATATGTTGGGGTAAACCCCTGTTTGGGCACACGGGATAGCTCTGAAGGGAAGGAGCACTGTTTTCCTTTTTCAACGCAGAATTGGCTGGAATTGAGATCGGATGCCATGTCCCGTTTGGAGAGCCCCTGATGTGCCTAAACAGTGGAAACCCCCCAATTATAACTGATACCCTAATCCAAACACACCCCTTACTCTAATCCCAACAGTAACCCTAACCACACCCCTAACCCAGACACACCCAACCCTATTCCCAACCGTAAATGTAATCCAAACCCTAACCCTATCTTTAGCCCCAACCCTAACCCTAGCCCCAACCCTAACTGTAGCCCCAACCCTAGCCCCAACCCTAACCCTAATGGGAAAATGGAAATAAATACATTTTTTTTAATTTTTTTATTTTTCCCTAACTAAGGGGGTGATAAAGGGGGGTTTGATTTACTTTTATAGCGGGATTTTTAGCGGATTTTTATGATTGGCAGCCGTCACACACTGAAAGACGCTTTTTATTGCAAAAAATATTTTTTGCGTTACCACATTTTGAGAGCTATAATTTTTCCATATTTAAGTACACAGAGTCACATGAGGTCTTGTTTTTTGCGGGACGAGTTGACGTTTTTGTTGGTAACATTTTCAGACACGTGAGACGTGACATTTTTTGATCGCTTTTTATTCCGATTTTTGTGAGGCAGAGTGATCAAAAACCAGCTATTCATGAATTTCTTTTGGGGGAGGCGTTTATACCGTTCCACGTTTGGTAAAATTGATAAAGCAGTTTTATTCGTCGGGTCAGTACGATTACAGCGATATCTCATTTATATCATTTTTTTATGTTTTGGCGCTTTTATACGATAAAAACTATTTTATAGAAAAAATTATTATTTTGGTATCGCTTTATTCTCAGGACTATAACTTTTTTATTTTTTTGCTGATGATGCTGTATGGCGGCTTGTTTTTTGCGGGACAAGATGACGTTTGCAGCGGTACCATGGTTATTTATATCTGTCTTTTTGATCGCGTGTTGTTCCACTTTTTTGTTCGGCGGTATGGTAATAAAGCGTTGTTTTTTGCCTCGTTTTTTTTTTTTTTTTTCTTACGGTGTTTACTGAAGGGCTTAACTAGTGGGCCAGTTTTATAGGTCGGGTCGTTACGGACGCGGCAATACTAAATATGTGTACTTTTATTGTTTTTTTTATTTTATTTAGATAAAGAAATGTATTTATGGGAATAATATATATATTTTTTTTTCATTATTTTGGACTATTTTTTTTTTATTTTTTTTTACACATTTGGAAATTTTTTTTTTTACTTTTTTACTTTGCCCCAGGGGGGACAATACAGATCGGTGATCTGTCAGTTTGCATAGCACTCTGACAGATCACCGATCTGAGGAAAGTGCAGGCTGCTTCACAGTGCCTGCTCTGAGCAGGCTTCTGTGAAGCCACCTCCCTCCCTGCAGGACCCGGATCCGCGGCCATCTTGGATCCGGGTCTGGGGCCTGCAGGGAGGGAGGTAAGACCCTCGCAGCAACGCGATCACATCGCGTTGCTGCGGGGGGCTCAGGGAAGCCCGCAGGGAGCCCCCTCCCTGCGCGATGCTTCCCTGCACCGCCGGCACATCGCGATCATGTTTGATCGCGGTGTGCCGGGGGTTAATGTGCCGGGGGCGGTCCGTGACCGCTCCTGGCACATAGTGCCGGATGTCAGCTGCGATAGGCAGCTGACACCCGGCCGCGATCGGCCGCGCTCCCCCCGTGAGTGCGGCCGATCGCGTATGACGTACTATCCCGTCACCAGGAATTAAGTCCCAGGTCACCTTGACGGGATAGTACGTCAAACGGGATTAAGGGGTTAAATTCAGCCTCAGTCGTATGGAAAAAACATCTAAACAAGCCTGATGCATTTTGGAAACAAGTCCTGTGGACTGATGAGGTTCAAATAGAGTTTTTTGGCCACAATGATCAAAGCAATGTGTGGAGAAAAAAGGTAACAAAATTTCAGGAAGAGAACATCTAGCAAACCATTAAGCATGGAGGTGAATCAATCATGATTTGGGGTTGTGTTGCAGCCAATGGCACAGAGAATATTTCACGGGTAGAGGGAACAATGTATTCAATGACATCTCAACGAATTCATGATGGAAACATAACACCATCTGTAAAAAACTGAAGTTGAAAAGAGGATGGCTTCTACAAATGGATAATGATCCTAAACACACATCAAAATCCACAATAAACTATCTCAAAAGGCGAAAGCTGAAGGTCTTACAAAGGCCATAACAGTCCCCCGATCTGAACATCGCTAAAAATCTGTGGCTAGAGCTCAAAATTGCTGTTCATGACCTGGTAATTTCCTATCCCTATAAAATCTGTCCTGATCTTCTCTTCCTCACCAGTGAAAATTTACTTCCTACCTCCTTGAAATCGCTATGCTGAGTTGGAGTTTGTTGCATGTTGATTTGTACATTCCTACCTTTCCCTAAATACCTCTCAAACTTTGGTGAGTGTTTTGTATGTTAGTTGCTTTTTGTTGTCTGTCCCTGTTTATCTTGCGTGTTTATACACTAGCATTCTGTGTTTCACGCCTCCTGGAGAGGGGGAGGGGACAGCTAAGAGCATAACAAGAGAACAGTAAAGGCCCCGTCACACACAGCGACGCTGCAGCGATACAGACAATGATGCTGATCGCTGCAGCGTCGCTGTTTTGTCTCTGTGTGGTCGCTGGGGAGCTGTCACACAGACCGCTCTCCAGCGACCAACGATGCCGAGGTCCCCGGGTAACCAGGGTAAACATCGGGTTGCTAAGCGCAGGGCCGCGCTTAGTAACCCGATGTTTACCCTGGTTACCAGTGTAAAATGTAAAAAAACAAACACTACATACTCACCTTCGCATCCCCCGGCGTCCGCTTCCTGCACTGACTGAGCGCCGGCCCTAACAGCAGAGCGGTGACGTCACCGCTGTGCTGTGGTTTCACTTTACGGCCGGCAGTCAGTCAGAGTGGGAAGCGGACGGCAAGGGACCTGACGGACACCGGAATGTGAGTATGTACTGTTTTTTTTTTTTTTAATTTACGATGGTAACCAGGGTAAACATCGGGTTACTAAGCGCGGCCCTGCGCTTAGTAACCCGATGTTTACCCTGGTTACCAGTGAAGACATCGCTGAATCCGTGTCACACACACCGATTCAGCGATGTCAGCGGGACCTCAACGACCAAAAAAAGGTCCAGGCCATTCCGACACGACCAGCGATCTCACAGCAGTGGCGGGGTCGCTGGTACATGTCAAACATAGCGAGATCGCTACTGAGGTCGCTGTTGCGTCACAAAACTTGTGACTCAGCAGCGATCTCGCTAGCGATCTCGCTATGTGAGACGGGGCCTTAAGACTGATGGCTCAAACCTCCTCACCTTTAGAGGTACCTTTGGGTTCAGGGATAGTTAGAGTCCCAGCCCTAGGGAAAGTACAGGGCCCCTTTTCCTACTTACGTACAGTCACAGCGTGAAAAATTTTGACTAAGGGTGCTCACAATTTTATGTGCCACTGTAAATTTGGAGGGCAATACCTATCTAGCACATACTGTTTTCATGGTGCTATGAGTGATCCCTTGTATTAGCTATCTTTTCATAAATTGTGTTACAGCTGACGGAACTCACCGAGTAAATATTGAGATAATATAGGTGCGTTCGCTGGAGTGGAACCTGCTGCTAGTAAATGGCGGCACTATATAGCGGTATAACGCATGAATAGACACGGGTTCCGTCACCCAGTCTGTATAGGAGTGAACTCTGTTGCTTCACAGAGTCACCGAGATTAGGATAACGCTGTGCCCTTTTAACTTCACAGAGGATCACAGCTCGCTAACAGAGCAGATAGTATACTGTGGTCATACAGTCAGCATAAGCACACAAACAACTCCTCTCCAGAGGTGCCGGAATTCTAGTGGCTATACGCCAGCCCTAAATTCACACACACAAACTCCTCTCTGGAGGTGCCGGAATTCTAGTGGCTATACAGCCGATCCTGAACACATGCAGACACTGACCACAAGGTAGCTAAGCTCATAAACATAGGTTGATACTAGCGCATGGCCGTGCGGCCATGCAAACCTTTTATAGAGAAAGCTCTCCAGGACCTTCCTAGTGGTCCAATAGGAACCGCTTCAGGACCTAAGCATGTGACCCCCGACCTCCAATGAGAGGCCATCCCATGGGCATGCTTAGCAGCAGAAAAGCAGGACTTAGTCCCAGGAACATCTGCTCGCCGCAGAACAGTGCTAGTTACAATGGCTGAGCCTGGAAGATCAGTAGTAACCAAGTGCATAGTATCTGCCTGGGCCAGATGCTGGGACCGACATCTCTGCTGAGCAGGCTCCACTGTGGCTGAAGAAGAATGGCAGATCGCAGCGGAGGTGGTTCGAGATTCCCCCTGTGCAGCGGCGGGAACTCGACACCTAACATGTTGTACTGTAAGTTGCTAATTAAATTGATTTCAATCAAATCCAATGTAAAATAAAAGACAAAGCGCTGCAAAATATTTTGGCAGTATAGAAATAAAATTATTATTATTATTATTATTATTATTATTATTATTATTATATCCAAAATATAAGAAAATAGGTAAATATGTATTACCCCCCCCCCCATTCACACATTCACAACTCAAAAGTGGTGCAAGTGAACTACAATTCCAGCTATTTTCAATTTTCACTGTCTAATTTAGAGTGACGTTCAAATGTAAACTTGATGCAACTAAGCAAATATATAAAAGAATTACAGCATGGAAAAAGATGGGATCACTTTTGTTACTGGTTCACCTCCACAATGTTTGTATTGATCTGTAAGGAAAAGAGATTCAATTGCCAGACATATGTAAAGAAGCCTTAAGCATATGGTCAGACCTAACATATCCAATTTAACACGCTTGAGGAGTAGTTTTAATAAAATATGTCTTTGAACAATGATTAGCCTGGAAGGGGTGTTTTTTTACTGTGATTAATTGACAGGAAGACCTAAGAGATGGAGAAGGAGAATGCTCTCAATGACCATGTGATAGAGACTATCCCAATGACAGCTTTTTAGTTCTATAAACTGAAAACAATAGAAATTGACATGCAGTGGAATGTATTAATATTTAGCAAAAATAAATATTAACGTGAAACATAATACACAGATGAAAACACAAAACCAAAAATATATAAAAATTATGTTAAAAAACCTGTCATAGATACAGCTAAAGGTCTTGGAACTATGATTTAGCTTCTCTTTGTGGTTTAGTGGTTTTCATAAGTATCAGGTTTTTGCCGCTTTACACATCCGAGAAAATGTAATTTTTTCTGTTCTTTTTAAAAATCAATTTACAATGTGACATTTAATAAAATATCTTTTGTACAGCTAATAAAATTGAGCTTCAATCTCACTACTTTAACAAATAAGCCACACAAGTCAAAATACTGCCTCTGATACAGTTTATAGCTTAAGCTTTCATGTCAACCTTTCCTATAAAAAAAGGCCCATTATTTATTAATAGGCTTCTATGTTTTAAAAGTTTCTTTTTCTTGTCGAAAAAGAAAAAATCATTTGCCTTTTAATGGGGTGTCAGATTTGTTTTCCAAACCTTCTAAAAGGTTATCGTTGTTACATATGGACAAGTGCTTTTTTCAGAATCAATGTAAACTCTGTTAGTAGGGTGATTTACTGCTGTCCCATGGTAGCTGTAGGAAAACTTAATTTCACCATTTTGTAAAGTGGAGGGGTGGGACTCATTCCATGTGGTTAACTATTTTCACATGGGGTAAAAAGAAAATGCAAGCATGTAGCACATACTAAATAATAGATGATAGTTTCTTACAAAGGTTTTAGTTCAGCGCATATTTGCTGTCTGGTATAGTTCATGGCGTAGAAAGATGACTGGACCAATTAGATTTGCAGTAAAAATTGTTGACAATTTACTTGGAATTTCCAGAGATTTTTTAACTTATAAGCATGGAAGACTTAAGTATGACCTTACCCCTGTATTCAATAAAGAAAACAGAAGAAAAAAAATCAAAACATTTTGTAAGCTTTTTCCCCATTCTATTGGGAAGGGCAAAACATTTTAGCTAGAAGTTAAGAGAAGATAGAAAAAAAAAATGTAATATGCTGCAAAAAATGAAAATATAAACTAGTTGTTTACTAGTTGTAATAGTTAGGCCTCTTTCAGACATTTGTTTTTCAAGTGCATGTTCTATGTGTGTACTACTACTAATTATAGGCTATGCGGCTGTTTACATGTCTTTCTTTTGCAGACATGCCTTAGTTCAATAGTTATAAGTATTTAAATATCCCAATTAGGGCTTGATTTGTGCATGCAAGATGATTTGAAGTTTTGAAATACACCATTTATTTTACCATGCAATGTAAAATGTAGGTCGATGCGTTATCTGTGAGTTCTTTGTTGAACCTTAGTGATCTGTGAAAAATAAAAAATAAAAAAAATAATAATTTTTTCGTTATGTTACACATAATTAAGACTCTATAATCTTCTCTTAAAATAGAGAATATATATATATCCATACAATCTTATACCACTAGAGACAGAGTAGATATGTGCATAGAGGAGAGTTATTATAATTATAAAATTCAATTGATTTTAAAATCTACATTTAGACCTGTAGGCTTCAAAATATTAAGCTTAAAGATCCATTGCAGTTCTCTTTGGTTTACAAGGCGTAGTTTGTTACCATCTCTTCTCTGAGGAGGAACGGCATCAATTATCCTGAATTTATCCTGAATTTCAGTTGTTTTTTAGAGTGACCCATTTCTGTGAAGTGCTTAGAGACTGGAAGATCCACTCTCTTTTTCCTGATGGTATATCGGTGGTGGTTGATGAGTGTTTTAAAGTCCAAGGTGGTCTCTCCAATGTACCACAGGGAACAGGGACACTGTAAGAAATAGATTACACAAGAGTTGCATGTTAAATAATGGTCAATGCTATATTATACTTGTGCTAAAGGTTGAAAAAACTGAACCCTTTGAGCATCTGAGTAAAATTTACACATGATAAACACGGGAAACATCCCTTTCTCTATATACCTGTAAGAGAGGTTTGAATAGATTTTTTTAGTGAACCAATGTCCGAGGGGACTAATCGATCCACTATACTTCTATTTATGCTATAGAAGAACAGGGGAGGATTTTTGAACTTTACATTATCAGGTAAAAAGTTTGTTTTTTTAAGGATCCAAGGATTGTGATGAATAATAAATGCTCACACGAGAATTGAATAAACAAAAATGAATTTATTTAATAAAAGAATAAATAAATAATCACTGAAAACAGTAAAATAACATTATCCATACATTACATTATGGTACAGGTCATCAGGCTTGTCTCTCTGTCTCTGTATCTCCCATCCCTCTTCCATCTGTGTGTCTGTGTGTCCCCACTCAAGTTTTTGTTCTCTTTTTATATGTTAAAACTGTCCTGCCAGGGACAAACTCCATTAGGCCAAATAGATAAGCTTTCACCACATGAACATCCTAGGAGACTTAGGGTACTGTCACACTATACGATTTACCAATGATCACGACCAGCGATACGACCTGGCCGTGATCTTTGGTAAGTGGTTGTGTGGTCGCTGGGGAGCTGTCACACAGTCAGCTCTCCAGCGACCAACGATGCCGAAGGCCCCGGGTAACCAGGGTAAACATCGGGTTACTAAGCGCAGGGCCGCGCTTAGTAACCCGATGTTTACCGTGGTTACCAGCGTAAAAGTAAAAAAAAAACAAACACTACATACTCACATTCCGGTGTCTGTCCCCCGGCATTCTGCTTCTCTCCACTGTGTCTGCGCCAGCCGGAAAGCACAGCGGTGACATCAGACGTCACCGCTGTGCTCGCTTTCCGGCCGGCGCTCACAGTGCAGAGAAGCAGAACGCCGGGGGACAGACACCGGAATGTAAGTATGTAGTGTTTGTTTTTTTTTTACTTTTACGCTGGTAACCACGGTAAACATCGGGTTACTAAGCGCGGCCCTGCGCTTAGTAACCCGATGTTTACCCTGGTTACAAGCGAACGCATCGCTGGATCGCTGTCACACACAACGATCCAGCGATGACAGCGGGAGATCCAGCGACGAAAGAAAGTTCCAAACGATCTGCTACGACGTATGATTCTCAGCAGGGTCCGTGATCGCTGCTGCGTGTCAGACACAGCGATATCGTATGGATATCGCTGGAACGTCACGGATCGTACCGTCGTAGCGACAAAAGTGCCACTGTGTGACAGTACCCTTAGGGTACTGTCTCACAGTCAGAGTCTCACAGTCAGAGCTGCTTTTCCCGCTCTGACTGAGTGCCGCCGTAAAGTGAAAGCAGATCACAGCGGTGACGTCACCGCTGTGCTCTGCTCTTACTTTCCGGCCGGCAGTCAGTCAGAGCGGGAAGCAGACGGCAAGGGATCTGACGGACACCGGAATGTGAGTATGTACTGTTTTTTTTTTTTTACTTTTACGATGGTAACCAGGGTAAACATTGGGTTACTAAGCGCGGCCCTGCGCTTAGTAACCCAATGTTTACCCTGGTTACCCGGGGCCTTTGGCATCGTTGGTCGCTGGAGAGCGGTCTGTGTGACAGCTCTCCAGCGACCACACAACGACTTTCCAACGATCACGGCCAGGTCGTATCGCTGGTCGTGATCGTTGGAAAGTTGCAGAGTATGACAGTACCCTTAACAAGTATCTAACATATAATTAACATATATAGGATAAACATCTCTTGGGAAAAAGTCTTATCAGGTAACTCATCCTTGATCAAAAGACACCTTTTTTTAGAAAACAAGTGTAAATAACTCATCATTAACTAACAACAAATAGCCAGTCATTTAACTGGTTCATTTACATTCCTTTGTTAGGTGGGTCATCTGGCTGGACATTTAAACTTCAATGACCTTCTGCGAACTCCATGCAGTAAGGATATACTATGTATATTATATAATAAACTGATTGAAGCCATATCAATATCTATTATTAATTAATTGCGGTGTTTGAAACCATTAAAGATAACTTACTGCACATTCCACCCCTGGTTTCAACCACTTTAATTAATCCTACCACTAAACTATGCAAATTCTTCATAAACCATTTTAACATTATTCCCTATATATTTATTTGTTTGCTACCAATAGAAAACCACTTTGGTACAAAAACATTGGACATAAAAAACAAAAACAAAAACTTTGGACCAACAGGTATTGGAATATCAAATGTCTTTGCAAAAATCTTCTTTCCTTTGGATCTTCTTAGACCACAAATCTAGATTGGTCTCTGGTGCAGGGAAAGCAAGGGGATTATTATGCCTTCATCATCTTGCCTAAAGGCCAAGATGACTTCACTTCTTTCCCTGGACAGACTCATAAAAGTAATCTTTCCCTGCCCTTTAATGACATTAACCCCTCGTTTCTTCAAAGTAAGGGGTGAGGGGAGTGCAGATGTCCATAGCTGAACATAAGAGTCCCTTCATCTTCTATTGCTGCAGTTGGTCAGGGCCTCACCTTATACGTCATTTGGATTCAGGCAAAAGCTTCTAGGATTACTTCTCCCCTCGCTTATCATCAGCTGGTGGTTATGAGGATTCACCCTGGTAATGGTTTAGCAGCATCTGGGCATGGTCTCTGCACTCAATTGGACATTTGCAGCATATGCACAGATACAGCCTGCACTGTGGGAAAGTGAAATTCAAAATCACACTTGAAAAAGTTCCAAAATTCTGGAAGAGGTAAACTCAGTCCAAAGCAACAGTCCAGGATAGATTAACTTGGTCCACGATAACTCAGATAACTCATTCCATTATAAATTCACAGTCCTGGTGGCTTGTTTCTCCACCCCTTCATCAAATGAATTAAACAAAATTACTTGGTCCAATTAACTGTGCCCAGAATGACCTTTGAAATTTTCTACGGTGGCAAATAGATATTTCTAATCTAGATCAAATGTGATGGAAATATATATATATATTTCATATAGATCTCACTTGCATATAAACTCATATATACTCACAGCTAATGCATACACTAGAACAAATTGCTTAAAATGGCTGGCATAAACTGATATAATCCAGACAGACTGTTTAAGGCTTTCCAGGAGAAATCGGAACAGCACCAGTTGTACTAAGTGATGATCAGATGTCTCAACTTTGTCCTAGATGCAGAAAACAGAGACAGCTACACTTTAGTTGCTTAATCAGCATTCATATGTGCATTAATCATAATATTCCATATATATTTAGATAACCAATAACAGAAGAGCTTGACAATATGGTAATTTACTAACCACCAATAACCACCCCCTTTCTATATGCAATTATGAAACCATGTATGCACAATAAACCGGCAGTATTGATGGAATATTATTATGTCACCATAGAGTACAGTCTCATTCTGGAGTCGGCAGAAGACACGGGCATAGGCACAGGTACCCACGGATGCTGACCATAGTTGAGGAGGAATGGGGTTTGTCCAGTGGAGTCGGCTACTGCATTGTTCAGTGCAAACTCTGCCCACAGTAGCAAGGACGCCCAGTCATCCTGCCTGGCTGAGACAAAATGTCGCAGATATGTGGCCAAGGTCTGATTGGCCCTCTCTACCAATCCATTCGTCTCGGGATGATATGCGGAAGAGAGATTTAACTCAATGCTGAGAAGACGACAAAGCTCTCTCCAGAACTGAGACACAAACTGGGGACCCCGGTCACTGACAATTTTGTCTGGCATACCATGTAGGCGGAAGATGTGCTTTATGAACAACGCTGCCAAGGCCCGTGCCGAAGGTAACCGTGGAAGCGGCACCAAATGCACCATTTTGGAAAAATGATCAGTGATAACCCAAATGATGGTACAGCCCCGAGACTTGGGCAAACCCACCAAAAAGTCCATCCCGACCATCTCCCAGGGCCTGTCAGCCACCGGTAATGGATAGAGTAAACAAGCTGGCCGTTGTCGAGGAGACTTATTTTTGGCGCAGGAGACACACGCCTGAATATAATCCCTGACATCACGGACCATATGTGGCCACCAGTACGTCCTCGCCAACAGCTCAGATGTCCTTTTTGTCCCAAAATGTCAACCCACCCTGGACGAATGAGCCCACTAGAGAACCTCCGGTCGCAAACTGGATGGTACGAAAGTCTTGCCCGGAGGCACAGACTCTAGCGAAACCGGAGCTATTGTTCTCAGACTCTCCGTGGGGACAATAAGCCGAGGCTCCTCTTCCTCCTCCACAGATGACACAACGGAGCGAGAGAGAGCGTCGGCACGAATGTTCTTCTCCCCCGAAAGAAAATGGAGGGTGAAATGGAACCGGGAGAAGAACAAGGACCATCTAGCCTGGCGAGAATTTAACCGCTGGGCTGTCTGTCTGCAGGTACACCAATTTTTTATGGTCTGTGTTAAGACTTGGAAAGGAAAATGAGCTCCCTCCAAGAGATGTCTCCACTCCGAGAAAGCCAACTTCATGGCCAGCAACTCCCTGTCCCCAATGGAATAATTCCTCTCTGCTGGTGAGAAGGTCTTAGAAAAGAAGAAGCAAGGATGCTTCCAACCCTGAGCATCTTTTTGGAAGAGGACTGCTCCAGCACCAACAGATGAGGCATCCACCTCCATGATAAATGGTTTGTCTACATCGGGGCGATGTAGGATGGGAGTGCGCTAGCGAAGTGTGACTTTATGGAATTACAGGCCTTGGAGACCTCCTCAGACCACAATTTGGGATTTGCTCCCTTCTTGGTAAGGGCAACCAAGGGAGCTACCAAAGTTGAGAAGTGTGGAAAGAACTGTCGATAGTAGTTAATGAACCCCATAAAGTGCTGCACCGCTTTAAGAGAATGGGGTTCCTGCCAGTCCATCACAGCCTGTAGCTTGGCAGGATCCATAGCCAAACCCTTGGCAGAGATGATATAACCAAGAAATGGCAAGGACTCCTGCTCAAACACACACTTCTCCAACTTAGCGTAGAGGGAGTTAGCCCATAAGAGGTCAAAGACTTTGCGAACATCTCTCCGATGGGGGTCAATATCTGGAGAGTAAATGAGAATATCATCCAGATAGACTACGACCGAGGTGGTGAGCATATCCCGGAAGATGTCGTTCACAAAGTCTTGGAAAACAGCTGGGGCATTACAGAGCCCGAAGGGCATCACCAGATACTCATAGTGCCCATCCCTGGTGTTAAAAGCTGTCTTCCATTCGTCCTCCTCACGGATGTGAATCACGTTGTAAGCACGCCGCAGATCTAATTTTGTAGATACCCTTGCTCCTCGTAGCCTATCAAAAAGCTCAGATATCAGGGGTAATGGGTACTTGTTCTTAACGGTGATGGCATTAAGACCCCTGTAATCTATACATGGACGCAGTTCTCCATTCTTCTTCTGAACATAGAAGAATCCAGCCCCAGCAGGCGACACTGACTTCCTGATGAACCCACTTGCCAGATTCTCTTGGATGTACTGAGACATAGCATCCGTCTCCGGGAGAGATAACGGATAAACTCGACCCCAGGGAGGCTCAGCACCAGGCAAGAGGTCAATAGGACAGTCATAGGGGCGGTGAGGCGGAAGGATCTCCGCCGCCTTTTTGGAGAACACGTCCGCATGAGACCAGTATTGTTTGGGGAGAGAGGATAGATCTGTGGGTACCTCTGTAGTAGCAACGTGAACGCACTCCCTTTGACACCTACCCTCACAAGACTCACTCCATCCCCAAATTCTGCCTGAGGACCACTCGATATGTGGAGAGTGGTACCGTAACCAAGGTATTCCCAACAGGACCTCATCAATTCCCTCAGGTATGACGAGCAGAGATATTGTCTCCTCATGGGATGGCGACATGGACAGAGAAAAAGGAATGGTCTGGTGAGTTATCTGTGAGGGCAGTGTTGACCCATTCACCACTCGTACCGTAACTGGTTGCGCTAGCATAATCAGGGGTATTGCGTGACGTTAGGCAAAGGTGAAAGACATAAAATTGCCCTCCGCCCCAGAGCCCACGCAGAGCTCTACTGAGTGGGAAGATGAGCCAATAATAATTGTCCCCTTAAAGGACAATTTTGAGGCAAACGTCGCCGTATCTAGTGTACCTCCACCGACTACCACTAGACGCCGACGTCTCCTCGACCGCTGGGAACATCTGGTGGCAAGATGTCCAGACTGCTGGCAAACATGACAGACCTTCAGTGCCCAAGCAGTCCGGGACTTAGAACCCTCTCGAGACACCTCCCTGGACTCATGTGACTAAGGAAACTGGACCGGAGATTCCAGAGGTTTGGCGAAGGTGGGAGCTAGCTGAAACCTCTGCCTACACTGGGCTCGCTCTAACCTCCACTCATTAAAATGGAGGTCAATACGGGTAGAGACAGTTATTAACTCCTCCAGTGTGGCTGGAATCTCCCTAGTGGCCAGAGCGTCCTTAACGTGATCAGCCAGCCCCCTCCAAAATATGGGGATAAGGGCTTTATCCGACCACTCCAGCTCTGAATCTAAAGTTCGGAAACGGATGGCAAATTGGCTGACCAAGGACCCACCCTGAGTTAATGCCAGCAGTTGGATCGCCATATCATGGGTGACTTGAGGTCCTAGGAAGACCTGTTTCAGAGTGCTCAGAAACAACGGAGCACTCTGCACCACATGATCATCACGCTCCCACAGCGGCCTAGCCCATTCCAACGCCCTGTCCGACAAGAGGGACACAATAAATCCCACCTTAGCCTGCTCTGTGGGAAAACATGCAGCCAGTAGCTCGAGGTGAATAGAGCACTGACTCACGAATCCCCTACAAGATCTGCTTTCTCCAGAAAATTTTTCTGGCAGCGGGAGGCGTGAAAATGTCAGAACAGGAGTGGCAATAGACAAGGTTGCTGCAGCCACTCTAGCAGCCTGTACAGCAACTGCGGAAATATCCACAGCTGAGGTTGAGCTCTCGAGAGCCGCCAACCTACCCTCCAGCTGCTGGATATACCGCAAAGATTGCTGCATGTCTGCCATTTACTAGCCATACCCTGGCCCTAGTATTATGTTAGGGCTAGCGGAACGCACCAAATTAATATATAGATTTTATTATGATAGATGCGTTCGCAGCCCGGGGTCCACCGTGCAGGAGAACCTGCTGCTAGAAAATAGCGGAACTAAATGGCTAGCTAACTCTGTTACTTCACAGAGCAGCCATGAACTCAAAGCATTGCACCCTGTTAGACTCCACAGAAGCACAGGCTAAATGCCTAAACAAGAGCAGTCAGTGGTCATGCATGCACACGAAACTCCTCGCCGGAGGTGCCAGCATTCTAGGGGCTTATTTCAGCCGGGTCCCTGAACACACTCATACAAGACCACACTGGCGCAAAGTACATAAATAAAGAGCAATACTAGCGCATGGCCGTGTGTCCATGCGAGCCTTAAATAGTTGCAGCACAGGACCTTCCAGAAAGGACCAATGAGAGGCTGCCACAGAGCGTGAGCACCTACAGGACAGCCACCTGGTATGATCTCTGGGCCAAGATGGAAATAAAAGCAGGAGATGCATTCTGGCCAATCATGAAGGAACACTTCAAGCTTTCAGTAGACTTAGATGTACACGCCTGGGAGTCAGGGCCGAAGCTGATTGAACAACTCAGAGAGTGGGCCAAAGGCAGATTGGCGGGACAAGTCCTCAGCTTACTTCTTTTTAACATATTTATTAATGACCTTGTAGCCATTCAGAGTAGAATTTCAATATTTGCAGATGACACTAAACTCTGCAGGGTAATCAATACAGGGGAGGACAATTTTATATTACAGGATGATTTATGTAAACTAGAAGCTTGGGCTGATAAATGGCAAATGAGCTTTAATGGGGATAAATGTAAGGTCATGCACTTGGGTAGAAGTAATAAGATGTATAACTATGTGATTAATTCTAAAACTCTGGGCAAAACCGTCAATGAAAAAGACCTGGGTATATGGGTGGATGACAAACTCATATTCAGTGGCCAGTGTCAGGCAGCTGCTACAAAGGCAAATAAAATAATGGGATGTATTAAAAGAGGCATAGATGCTCATGAGGAGAACATAATTTTACCTCTATACAAGTCACTAGTTCGACCACACTTAGAATACTGTGCACAGTTCTGGTCTCCGGTGTATAAGAAAGACATAGCTGAACTGGAGCGGGTGCAGAGAAGAGCGACCAAGGTTATTAGAGGACTGGGGGTCTGCAATACCAAGATAGGTTATTACACTTGGGGCTATTTAGTTTGGAAAAACGAAGACTAAGGGGTGATCTTATTTTAATGTATAAATATATGAGGGGACAGTACAAAGACCTTTCTGATGATCTTTTTAATCATAGACCTGAGACAGGGACAAGGGGGCATCCTCTACGTCTGGAGGAAAGAAGGTTTAAGCATAATAACAGATGCGGATTCTTTACTGTAAGAGCAGTGAGACTATGGAACTCTCTGCCGTATGATGTTGTAATGAGTGATTCATTAATTAAATTTAAGAGGGGACTGGATACCTTTCTGGAAAAGTATAATGTTACAGGGTATATACACTAGATTCCTTGATAAGGCGTTGATCCAGGGAAGTAGTCTGATTGCCGTATGTGGAGTCGGGAAGGAATTTTTTTCCCCATGGTGGAGTTACTCTTTGCCACATGGGTTTTTTTTGCCTTCCTCTGGATCAACATGTTAGGGCATGTTAGTTTAGGCTATGGGTTGAACTAGATGGACTTACAGTCTTCCTTCAACCTTAATAACTATGTAACTATGTAACATGAGCCAAGACAAGACAGAGTCTGTAGAGAAGTTTCATGGCAGAGTAATGCAAGTTTTCCAAGACATGGGCTTCACCATTCATGTCCAGATACAAAGGCAAATGTTGGCACAGGCCTTTGTGCATGGACTAAGAGAGCCAATAAGGAAATCACTGATAGTTGCCAGGCCCGAGTACAGGTCAATAGCAATGGACATCCTGCTCACAGTAGCCAAGGGGATCGAGTCCCAACAAGGAGTAAGGAAGACGGTCCCTCCCATGGTGGCCGCAGACCCTGATGAGCCGCCACAATATAAGGACAGAAGAAGTGTCAAGTGTTACAACTGTGGCAAGTTTGGCCATTTCCAGAACCATTGCAAAGCACCCACGAAACCCAAGAGTTGGCCCAGAGAAACAGGTCAAGGAAGAAGTACAGAAATTGGTGAAGAGCTCTGCCCATAAGGCAGGGGCAAGCCAGGTCCACAAGACACCACGCTCCTGACATGCAAAACGCCACCGGTGGGACAAATGCCTCAAATTACCCTGAAAGTGGATGGGGTTGTAAAATCTTTTCATGTGGACCTGGGTGCAGCCAGAAGTGTGATGAGACATGTGGAACTCCCCGATCCCACCTGCCTATCAGAATCCTCTGTGTCTTGAGTGGGGATTGATGGTCAAGTCAGACATTCTCAGCTTACAAAGCCTCTGAGCGTGTTCACTCAGCCAGGACACTCTATCCTGTCTCAGTTTGCGGTGTCCAGGACCTGTCCACTCAACCTGCTGGAAGCGGACCTACTACAGAAGCTGAAAGCCACCAGTGTTCCAGGAAGATGGAACCGTGACACTTTCCTCACCCTTGACCCAAGAAGAGTCAGTCATGCTGGCGGCCCTACAAGAACCTCAAACAACTGAAGGAGACCTACCCAATGAGATACTGGATGTTGTACCAGAAAGTCTATGGTCTCAGGGACCCAGGATGTGGGAAAACTTTAAGTTGCGGGTATCACTCAAGCCAGGCACTCCATACACTCGTAAGGCTCAGTATCCCCTGTCCATCACCCAGAGTCAAGCTGTCTCTGACCAACTGAAGGTCTACCTGGAAATAGGAATCATTATTCCTTGCACTTCTTTCTGCAATACCACGCTTTTCCCAGTCAAGAAAAAGACAGTAAAAGGAGAGCCAGCCAAGTTCAGAATGGTGGATGACCTGAGGGCTGTGGACGAGGCTACGGTATTTGAAACCCCAGTTGTGAAAAATCAACACACTCTGCTCTCAAATGTGCCTTCCACAGCAACAGTGTTCACAGTGATTGACCTGGCTAATACTTTCTTCAGTGTTCCCCTTCATCCGGATGACCAGTTCCTGTTTGCCTTCACACAGTACTCATGGGTGGTGATGCCCCAGGGGGCCCAGAACAGCCCCTCACAATTCACCAAAGCAATGTCCACAGTCCTCGCCAACTGGATCACAGAACATGCAGAAGTAACCCTGCTACAATACGTGGACTATCTACTTTTTGTGCAGTTGACTTTGACATATGTAAAGCCCATTCTGTGTCTCTCTTACTCTACCTGGTGGGGCAGCACTGCAAGGTCTCAAAGAACAAAGTCCAGTGGTGTCTGAAGTGAGTTACGTTCCTGGGTCACTGTATTGCTCACCAGACAAAACACCTGACAGGTGACCGGAAGATCACAGTGGAGAAGATGCCTCCTCCAACAACTCCAAAGGCGCTACAGGCGTTCCTTGGTCTAGTTTCGTATTGCTGAGCCTGGATCCCTGATGCCTCAGTTCTAATGCAGACTCTGTATGATATCGTTAATGTAACCCCGTTCCTCCTGACAGATGCAGCCTTCAGCTCGTTCAAGAAGTTAAAAGACTCAGTAGTCTCAGCGCCAGCACTAGGCCTACCTGACTACGAGAAGCCATTCCATCTCTACCTGATGGAGAAAGAAGGCCATGTTACTGGAGTCCTGATGCAGATTCATGGGGAAAGCAGAGACCTCTACTTTTCAGCTCACCTGGATCTAGTTGCAGGCGGAGCCCTCTCCTGCATGAGAGCAGTATTTTCAGCACACGCCCTCCTAGACAAGATCTCTGACATCATTCTTGGGCATCCACTGGTAATCCTGGCTCCGCATGACATCTCAGCAACTCTTAACCAAACCCAGCCAAAACATCTCTCCACCGCCAGGCATCTTCGCCTCCAGTGCTCTCTACGCCTGCCTGACAATGTCACCATCTCCAGATGCACAGTCCTCAACACGGCCACTCTACTCCCACTCCCAAGGGGGATACGGATATGGACCCTGCAGATCAAAATCTGCATGATACCTTCCACAAGGATCTGGATTTGCTCCGGACTGATGACCATGATTGTTTCAGCATCATGCAACAGGAAACAGCAGGACTACCCAATGTGGCAGAAGAGCCACTGACCAACCCAGAGTTGATCCACTATGTAGAGGGCTCCAGCTTTGCAGATCATTAAGGAAGTTTCCACATGGGATGTGCAGTGACCAGCAATCAAGAAATCCTGTGGTCCAGAAGTCTGCCGTCTAGCCTGTCAGCCCAGGAAGCAGAATTGATAGCGTTGACGAAGGCCTGCCAAATTGCAGAAGGCAAAACTGCGAACATATATACCGATTCAAGGTACTCGCATGGCAAAGCACATGACTTTGGACCCATCTGGGCTGCAAGAGACTTCATCACAGCATGCGGAACAACTGTAAAGCATCATGGAGCCATTAGAGACCTGCTGGATGCACTCCAACTTCCAAAAATGGTGGCAACACTAAAAGTCAAAGCGCATGGAAAAGCAAACACAGTAGAGGCATGGGACAACAATATGGCGGACATGTCAGCCAAGGAAGCAGCAAAAAGAAGACAATATGGAGGAGTGGGAGAGGTCGTAGAGCCGGACAGCTACTACATGGCAACGGAGGACAAGACACGTGACAAGATGATGTCCTGGGACCTGTTTAAGAAGTTGCAGGAGGAGAAGGAAAGCTGGATGCAGAAGGGGGCAACACGGCAATATTATACTTTGTCTGCTTATGTAATTGAACTCACCAAGAAACTTGCTAATATGGTGATGACACCAGCCTCTGTGAAACTGGAGGGAATATCCACTCTTGGATCCACGAATTGCACTGCAAGAAAGCTCCCATACCAGAAGATACAACCAATGATGATGATGTGGATGCCCTGCCTGACCGAGATAGATGACCTACCTGATAAAGAATACACACCGCTGACTACACATACTGTTGACTAAGAGACTATGATTACAAAGCCATGAACCCCCTGTGTTAGGGACAGATCTCCTGACCGCCCATTTGCAAATGTCTGTACGGAGGGGGGTGTATGTGCTAGGCATGCATCAGCTCACCAGCAGCACAAAAGAGTTGCAGCGCTTTGGGACAGGGGGTTAGGATTAGGGCAAGTGATATCTAAGGGGGATTGTGATGGAAATATATATATATTTCATATAGATCTCACTTGCATATAAACTCATATATACTCACAGCTAATATATACACTGTAATCAATTGCTTAAAATGGCTGACATAAACTGATATAAGCCAGACAGACTGGGGCTTTCCAGGCAAAAACAGAACAGCACCAGATGGACTAAGTGATGATCAGATGTCTCAACTTTGTCCTAGATGCAGAAAACGGAGACAGCTACACTTTAGTTGCTTAATCAGCATTAGGGTTGAGCAAAACGGATCGGTCAATTTCATAAATGGCCGACTTTCGGCAAAGTTGGGTTTTGTGAAGCCCGACCCGATCTCAGCGTGGGATCGGCCATACGGTCGGCGATCTTCGCGCCAAAGTCGCGTTTCATATGACGCGTTCAGCGCCATTTCTCAGCCAATGAAGGTGGCGGCGTGATGACATAGGTCTCAGTCCCCACCATCTTAAAGAAGGGCATTACAGTGATTGGCTTGCTTTCAGGGGCGTCACAGGGGCTATAAAGGGGCGTGCACGCTGACCGCCATCTTACTTCTGCCGATCGTAGCATAGGGAGAGGTTGCTGCCGCTTCGTCAGAAGAAGGGATAGCATTAGGGAGGGAATATTAACCCCTAATCCGCTTGTGCTGTAGCGATTTCCACTGTCCAACACCACCTTTTTTTTGCAGGGACAGTGGATGCTAGATTTCTGTGCATCAGCTCTGTAGCTTATAGGGTTCCCTGATAGCTGCATTGCTGTTTGTACGCCGCTGTGCAAACCAACTGCTTTTTTCAAAGCAAAAATCCTGTTGCTCCTTTCTGCACAGGTCTATTGTTTCTTTGTTTGTCCACACTTTTGTGTGCAGCAGTCGTTTTTATTGCTGGCTGCCATACTTGTCCTGGGATCATTGTAGGGAGAATGTTATTGTAGCACAGTCCCTTTTTTATATAAATATCTGCTAGCCACTGTCTGCCACTGAAACTGTGTAGTGTAATACAGTGGGCCTGATTTTTTCTGCATTCTCCCACACATAAAAAGGGAGATTTATATTGCCACTGAGTCCATCTGCGTCAGTCCTGTTTGTGGCATATCTGCCAGCCACTTTCTGCCACTCAAACAGTGTAGTGTAATACAGTGGGCCTGATTTTTTTCTGCATTCTCACACACATAAAAAAGGGAGATTTATATTGCCACTGACTGCATCTGTGTCAGTCCTGTTTGTGGCATATCTGCCAGCCACTTTCTGACACTGAAACTGTGTAGTGTAATACAGTGGGCCTAATTTTTTCTGCATTCTCCCACACATAAAAAAGGGAGATTTATATAGTCACTGAGTGCATCTGCGTCAGTCCTGTTTGTGGCATATGTGCCAGCCACTTTCTGCCACTCAAACATTGTAGTGTAATACAGTGGGCCTGATTTTTTCTGCATTATCCCACACATAAAACAGGGAGATTTCTATTGCCACTGAGTCCATCTGCGACAGTCCTGTTTGTGGCATATCTGCCAGCCACTTTCTGCCACTCAAACAGTGTAGTGTAATACAGTGGGCCTGATTTTTTCTGCATTCTCACACACATAAAAAAGGGAGATTTATATTGCCACTGACTGCATCTGTGTCAGTCCTGTTTGTGGCATATCTGCCAGCCACTTTCTGACACTGAAACTGTGTAGTGTAATACAGTGGGCCTAATTTTTTCTGCATTCTCCCACACATAAAAAAGGGAGATTTATATAGTCACTGAGTGCATCTGCGTCAGTCCTGTTTGTGGCATATGTGCCAGCCACTTTCTGCCACTCAAACATTGTAGTGTAATACAGTGGGCCTGATTTTTTCTGCATTATCCCACACATAAAACAGGGAGATTTCTATTGCCACTGAGTGCATCTGCGTCAGTCCTGTTTGTAGCATATCTGCCAGCCACTTTCTTCCACTCAGTGTAGTGTAATACAATGGGCCTGATTTTTTCTGCATTCTCCCACACATAAAAAAGAGAGATTTCTATTGCCACTGGGTGCATCTGCATCAGTCCTGTTTGTGGCATATCTGCCAGACACTTTCTGACACTGAAACTGTGTAGTGTAATACAGTGGGCCTGATTTTTTCTGCATTATCCCACACATAAAAAAGGGTGATTTATATAGTCACTGAGAGCATCTGCATCAGTCCTGTTTGTGGCATATCTGCCAGCCACTTTCTGCCACTGAAGCTGTGTAGTGTAATACAGTGGGTCTGATATTTTCTGCATTATCCCACACATAAAACAGGGAGATTTCTATTGCCACTGAGTGCATCTGCGTCAGTCCTGTTTGTGGCATATCTGCCAGCCTCTTTCTGACACTGAAACTGTGTAGTGTAGTACAGGGGGCCTGATTTTTTCTGCATTCTCCCACACATAAAAAAGGGAGATTTCTATTGCCACTGAGTGCATCTGCGTCAGTCCTATTTGTAGCATATCTGTCAGCCACTTTCTGCCACTCAGTGTAGTGTAATACAGTGGGCCTGATTTTTTCTGCATTCTCCCACACATAAAAAAGGGAGATTTCTATTGCCACTGAGTGCATCTGCATCAATCCTGTTTGTGCCATATCTGCCAGCCACTTTCTGACAGTGAAACTGTGTAGTGAAATACAGTGGGCCTGATTTTTTCTGCATTCTCCCACACATAAAAAAGGGAGATTTCTATTGCCACTGAGTGCATCTGCGTCAGTCCTGTTTGTAGCATATCTGCCCGCCACTTTCTGCCACTCAGTGTAGTGTAATACAGTGGGCCTGATTTTTTCTGCATTATCCCACACATAGAAAAGGGAGATTTCTATTGCCACCTAGTGCATCTGCATCAGTCCTGTTTGTGGTATATCTGCCAGCCACTTTCTGACACTGAAAGTGTGTAGTGTAATACAGTGGGCCTGATTTTTTCTGCATTCTCCCACACATAAAAAAGGGAGATTTATATTGCCACTGAGTGCATCTGTGTCAGTCCTGTTTGTGGCATATCTGCCAGCCACTTTCTGACACTGAAACTGTGTAGTGTAATACAGTGGGCCTGATTTTTCTGCATTCTCCCACACATAAAAAAGGGAGATTTATATTGCCACTGAGTGCATCTGCGTCAGTCCTGTTTGTAGCATATCTGCCAGCCACTTTCTGCCACTGAAACAGTGTAGTGTATTACAGTGGGCCTGATTTTTTCTGCATTCTCCCACACATAAAAAGGGAGATTTCTATTGCCACTGAGTGCATCTGCGTCAGTCCTGTTTGTGGCATATCTGCCTGCCACTTTCTGACACGGAAACTGTGTAGTGCAATACAGTGGGCCTGATTTTTTCTGCATTCTCCCACACATAAAAAAGAGAGATTTATATTGCCACTGAGTACATCTGCATCAGTCCTGTTTGTGGCATATCTGCCAGCCACTTTCTGACACTGAAACTGTGTAGTGTAATACAGTGGGCCTGATTTTTTCTGCATTCTCCCACAAATAGAAAAGGGAGATTTATATTGCCACTGAGTGGATCTGTGTCAGTCCTGTTTTTAGCATATCTGCCAGCCACTTTCTGACACTGAAACTGTGTAGTGTAATACAGTGTGCCCATTTTTTCTGCATTATCTCACACATAGAAAAGGGAAATTTCTATTGCCACTGAGTGCATCTGTGTCAGTCCTGTTTGTGGCATATCGCCAGCCACTTTCTGACACTGAAACTGTGTAGTGTAATACAGTGTGCCCATTTTTTCTGCATTATCTCACACATAAAAAAGGGAGATTTATATTGCCACTGAGAGCATCTGTGTCAGTCCTGTTTGTGGCATATCGCCAGCCACTTTCTGCCACTCAAGCGGTGTAGTGTAATATAGTGGGCCTGATTTTTTCTGCATTCTCCCACACATAAAAAGGGAGATTTATATTGCCACTGAGTGCATCTGCATCAGTCCTGTTTGTGGCATATCTGCCAGCCACTTTCTGCCACTCAAGCGGTGTAGTGTAATACAGTGGGCCTGATTTTTTCTGCATTCTGCCACACATAAAAAGGGAGATTTATATTGGCACTGAGTGCATCTGCGTCAGTCCTGTTTGTGGCATATCTGCCAGCCACTTCTGACACTGAAACTGTGTAGTGTAATACAGTGGGCCTGATTTTTTCTGCATTCTCCCACACATAAAAAGGGAGATTTATATTGCCACTGAGTGCATCTGCGTCAGTCCTGTTTGTGGCATATCTGCCAGACACTTTCTGACACTGAAACTGTGTAGTGTAATACAGTGGGCCTGATTTTTTCTGCATTCTCCCACACATAGAAAAGGGAGATTTATATTGCCACTGAGTGCATCTGTGTCAGTCCTGTTTTTAGCATATCTGCCAGCCACTTTCTGACACTGAAACTGTGTAGTGTAATACAGTGGGCCTGATTTTTTCTGCATTCTCCCACACATAAAAAGGGAGATTTATATTGCTACTGAGTGCATCTGCGTCAGTCCTGTTTGTGGCATATCTGCCAGACACTTTCTGACACTGAAACTGTGTAGTGAAATACAGTGGGCCTGATTTTTTCTGCATTCTCCCACACATAAAAAGGGAGATTTATATTGCCACTGAGTGCATCTGCGTCAGTCCTGTTTGTGGCATATCTGCCAGCCAATTTCTGACACTGAAACTGTGTAGTGTAATACAGTGGGCCTGATTTTTTCTGCATTCTCCCACACATAAAAAAGGGAGATTTATATTGCCACTGAGTGCATCTGTGTCAGTCTTGTTTGTAGCATATCTGCCAGCCACTTTCTGCCACTCAAACAGTGTAGTGTAATACAGTGGGCCTGATTTTTTCTGCATTCTCCCACACATAAAAAAGGGAGATTTATATTGCCACTGAGTGCATCTGTGTCAGTCCTGTTTGTGGCATATCTGTCAGCCACTTTCTGACACTCAAACTGTGTAGTGTAATACAGTGGGCATGATTTTTCAAACAGTCTCCCACACCTATAAAGGGAGATTTAAATTCACAACAAGTTTACGTAAAACTTCTACCTGGTTTTACAGTACCATATAACGGTTGTTAGTTTGGTTACATTTTTCCAAAAATGAGGAAGTCTGGTGGAAGAGGTCGTGGCTGTGGGTGGTCATTGCCAGCTGGTAATGATGGTAGTGGTGGTGGTCGTGGAGCATCAGGTGGTCGTGGGAAAAGCAATATAGCACCTAAGTCTCGAGCTGTTGAGCCAGCATCATCGTCTGGCTACACAAGGCCTCGAACACTCCCTTTTATGGGAGTAGGAAAACTGCTTTTAAGCCGGAGCAGCAGGAAAAAGTTTTGGCTTTCCTTGCTGACTCTGCCTCTAGCTCTTTCGCCTCCTCTTTGGAAAGTGCAAAATTTAAAAGCAGTGTGTCGTCAGTGGATGCTCCCAGTCAGGAACAAGTCGCTTCCTTGTGTCCTTCACCCAGAACAACAGTGAAGGATGCGTCAGGCGACACAACAGGTTACTCCAGAGAAAGGTGCACAGGACATAGAAGAGGAGGTGATAGGTGACCCAGCTGTTGACCCCGATTGGCAGCCATTGGGGAACAGGGTGCTGCTGGCAGTAGCTCTAAAGTGGAGGAGGATGAGCCGCAGCAGGCATCAACATCGCAACAGCTTTCATCTGGCTGGCCCGCATCAGGCCCAAAACATGTGTCAAAAACCACAACAGGTGTAGGACAGCGTTGCAATCCGGTGACAGTAGCACGGCGTGCAAAGCCTGAAAAGGTATTCGATAGTAGGAAGAGTGCAGTCTGGCAATTTTTTAACCAAGATCTGAATGATCAGTGCAAAGTGATCTGTAAGAAATACTCAAGGACCTTTAGCAGAGGTCAGAATGTAAAAAATTTAAATACAACTTGCATGCGTAGACATTTAACCACCATGCACTTGCAAGCCTGGACTAACTACCAAAGTCCCGTAACGTTGTTGCACCCGCTCACAATGAAGCTAGTCAGCAACACTACATTCCTTCCCTCACTGTAAGCCCACCGTTTACGACACCACCTGCAGCAAATGTGGAGGTATCGTCGCAAGGCAAAAGCAGTCAGGGAATCACCAGGTTCTTGGTAGGAAACACTGTATGTAGGCCAACAGCAAGAATACCATCACCAACCCTCTCTCAGTCTGCCATGTCCACCACCACCCCCGCTAGTTCCACCATATGCAGCTCTCCAGTCCAGCTCACCCTACAAGAGACTTTCGTTAGGAAAAGGAAGTACTCATCCTCTCATCCGCGTACACAGGGTTTGAACGCCCACATTGCTAGACTAATCTTGTTAGAGATGATGCCCTACCGGTTGGTTGAAAGCAAAGCTTTCAAAGCCCTGATGGCCTATGTTGTGCCACGCTATGACCTACCCAGTTGACACTTCTTTGCGAGAAAAGCCATCCCAGCCCTCCACCAGCATGTCAAAGACCGCATTGTCCATGCACTCAGGCAATCTGTCCTTAGAAAGGTGCACCTCACAACAGATGCATGGACCAGTAGGCATGGCCAGGGACGTTACGTGTCCATCACGGCACACTAGGTTAATGTGGTGGATGCAGGGTCCACAGGGGACAGCCATATTGGGACAGTTCTGCCTGGCCCACGGTCTAGGAAACTGTTGGCTGTAGGCATTCGCCACCCCTCCTCCTCCTCCTCCTCCAGCAGAAGCGAGAGCTTGTCCACAGACCACAGTCACATGACCACTCCATCCGAAGCTGCCAGTTTGCACACGAGG
This sequence comes from Ranitomeya variabilis, assembly GCF_051348905.1. Taxonomy (NCBI): domain Eukaryota; kingdom Metazoa; phylum Chordata; class Amphibia; order Anura; family Dendrobatidae; genus Ranitomeya; species Ranitomeya variabilis. Next base: position 514,751,049 of record NC_135234.1, read on the forward strand.
TGTCCCATTATGGAACAGCTAGTGGTAAGCGTCAGCAGGCTGTGTTGGAAATGAAGTGTTTGGGCGACAACAGACACACCGCGGAAGTTCTGGCCGAGTTCTTGCAGCAAGAAACTCAGTCATGGCTGGGCAGTGTACATCTTGAGGCAGGCAAGGTAGTCAGTGATAATGGAAGGAATTTTATGGCTGTCATAGCCCTTTCACAACTGAAACACATTCCTTGCCTGGCTCACATCTTGAACCTGGTGGTGCAGTGCTTCCTGAAAAGTTATCCGGGCTTACCCGCCCTGCTCCTGAAGGTGCGAAGGCTTTGCTCACACATCCGATGTTCGCCCGTACACTCCAGCCATATGCAGAACCATCAGCGATCTTTGAAGCTTCCCCAGCACCGCCTAATAATCGACGTTGCAACAAGGTGGAACTCCACATTGCACATGCTTCAGAGGCTGTGCGAACAGAGGCGTGCTGTTATGTATTTGTGTTAGGATACACATACACAGGCAGGCAGTTGGATGGCAGAAATGGAGTTGTCAGGTGTGCAGTGGTCAAAGCTACAAGACCTGTGTCAAGTCCTTCAGTGTTTTGAGGAATGCACACGCCTGGTTAGTGCAGATGATGCCATCATAAGCATGAGCATCCCCCTAATGCATCTGCTGATGCAAAGTTTGACGCACATAAAAGAGCAGGCGTCTGCAGCCGAGGACGAGGGAAGCCTTGATGACAGTCAGCCATTGTCTGCTCAGGGAAATCTCCTGGACGAGGTGGCGGACGAAGAGGAGGAGGACGAGGAGGAAGATGGGGGTGAATATTTATGGGAGGAGGAAGCTTCTCAGGGGGCAATAGAAACTGGTGGCGTTGCAAGGTCAGGTACACGGGTTTTGAGGGAGACAAGTGATGTTGATTTGCCAGAAAGTGCTCCTCAACCCAGCACAAGCAGTGAATTGACACCTGGAACATTGGCCCACATGGCGGATTATGCCTTGCGTATACTAAAAAGTGACCCCCGCATTATCAAAATGATGACCGATGACGATTACTGGTTGGCCTGCCTCCTGGATCCACACTATAAAGGGAAATTGCAAAATATCATGCCACATGAGAACCTTGAGCAAATATTGGCTACCAAACAAGCAACTCAATTTAGACCGCTTGGTTCAGGCATTCCCAGCACACAGCGGCGGTGATGGTTCTCACATGAGCTGCAGGGGGCAACATGGCAGAGGTGTTAGAGGTGCACAAATCAGAAGTGGCGTTGGACAGAGGGGTTTTATGACCAGGTTGTGGAGTGATTTCGCAATGACCGCAAACACTACAGGTACTGCTGCATCAATTCAAAGTGACAGGAGACAACATTTGTCCAGTATGGTTACTAACTATTTTTCCTCCCTTATCAATGTTCTCCCTCACACATCATTCCCATTTGACTACTGGGTATCCAAAATAGACACCTGGCCTGAATTGGCAGAATATGCTTTACAGGAGCTTGCTTGCCCAGCTGCTAGTGTGCTATCAGAAAGAGTATTCAGTGCTGCTGGTTCAATACTGACCGAAAAAAGGACTCATCTGGCTACCTAAAATGTTGATGATCTAACCTTCACTAAAATGAACCAATCATGGATTTCTAATTATTTTGCCCCACCTTTCCCTGCTGACACCTAGCTTTCTTGTAAAAAGATTTAGCTTTTGGACTCGTCTTACTGACTGCTCCAATTTCTCCATTTGCAGCTGCTATATGTCCACCATAGGCCATTTTTACACCTCCCTAAATGGGCTGACTCTCCCCACGGGGCCGTTGGCACCACTTGGCGCAAGCACCCGTGCGAGTGCTGTTTGGCTGAACAGGTGGGTGTGCCCACTTTTGGGCAACGGCACTGGCACAGGGTCCCTCATAGTACAATGAAGTGTCTCTGGTGGTGGTGGTGCACATCCAACGTCAGACACACCGTCGTAACATGAGGGGCCCTGGGCCAGTACCGCCGCCCACGAGAGAGTGTTCCCCCCCCAGCTCAAACAGTGCTCTACCACTTGCAAAATTACCTCTCACTGCTCCACCACTGTTTAGTCTGTGCTGTTAAATTCTTCAATGGCACTGCCAATACCAATTTGTAGACATGATTGATGATAGTAAAAATATTCAGGGGCCCTGTCCTACATTTACACCAGTTAATACTTTGCTTATCTCTCCCTGCTCCACCGCCGTGACGTAGTCCGCGTTTCCTGGGCCCACAAAAAACTTAGCCAAATAACCCCCAATTTCCAATCCCTAACTATTGTTATAAGGTAAATTAAGATTGACAAGCTTCAGTAACAAGAATTGATGTTTTTGGCATTAAAATGGGCACTGTAGGTGTTTTCCTGTCTTCCACTCACTGCCGACTTTGATTCCCCATTGACTTGCATTGGGTTTCGTGTTTCAGTCGGATCCCCGACTTTTTGCAATAATCGGACGATTTCATCCGACCCGACTTTTGCCAAAGTCGGGTTTCACGAAACCCGACTCGATCCTAAAAAAGCAAAATTTGCTCAACTCTAGTGAGCAGGTCTTTCTGGGACTAAGTCCTGCTTTTCCCATACTGAGCATGCCCAGTGTTGTCGATTGCTCGCAAATGGTGGATGCTTGCTATCTAGCACCCGACAGTGCTACCTGCACACCTAACACACGATACTGCATCTGATTGCAGTGACCGCCAGTGCGGTGCCGTGTTCTAATAGAGGGCTTTCCTGATTCAAGTCTGGGTGGTTAGTGGCGTCCGCCAGAGCGGCACTGCACGCACTCTTGTGCATTTAATTATTATTTCTGTTTAACTCTGACACCCCAGTAGCGGTGTCGAGCACAAGAGGTCTAGAGGAACTCTTTTCCTGAGTCTTGGGATAGAGTTCTGTGACTCCTTGCTTGTGTTCTTTGTGCGGTACCGCGGCCATGTGACAAAGCAGGGTTCGCTTCCTTCATTCTGGGTGAAGTTAACCCATATGTGTATCCACATTATACCGCAATATAGTCCATCATTACTCAGCAGCAGGTTCCATCTCTGCACGGTGGACCCTGGGCTGCGGACGCAGCCTATACCATCTACCTAATTATTTGGTGCAGTCCGCTAGCCCTAACATATGTAGCTGTTGTCTCCCGCAGTCAGAGTGCCCAGAATGCAGATGTAGATAACGTCTTGCCTTCTGGACCCTCCTCAGTCACAGGTGTGACTGAACCAGAAATGGACCCAGAGCAGGTCCCAGAGGATTTCCTTGGGGAAGGGACACTAACTTTGCTTCTGACTGCCTCCAGCCTGGAGTTCCAGGCTGCTCTGCACTCAGATGCCAGCCTGGAGAACTTGAGACACCTTGCCGAGATGCCCAGCTCCATGACTGATAAGAGGGTTTTCTGGGAATGAGGAAGGTTGTACCAGGAGAAAGTAACCTGAAAATCCCAAAAGGAATGTTTGAGGGAAAGACAGCTGGTTGTCCCATAGCAGTTTAGGGGTGAGCTATTGAGGATTACTCATGAGATTCCACTTGCTGGACACTTGAGGATCAGCAAAACTAGGGCCCGGCTGTCTCAGCACTTCTAATGACCCAAGATGGGGACAGATGTGACAAACTACTGCTGCTCCTTTATCACCTGTCAAAGAGTGGGGAAGGCGGGCCTGCTCTTAAGGCTCCCCTGATCCCTTTGCCAGTGATAGAGGAGCCTTTCCAGTGGATCATAGTGGACATTGTGGGCCCGCTGGCTGTCCCCAGCAGCTATGAAAAGCAATACATCCTCACCGTGGTAGACTATGCTTCCCGGTACCGAGAGGCAGTGGCTCTGTCCTTTATTAGGGCAGATAAGGTGGCGGATGCACTGTTGGCCATTTTTTCATGGGTAGGATTTCCCAAGGAGATGCTTACCGACCAAAGGACCCAATTCATGTCTTACCTAATGGAGGATCTCTTGAAGAGAATTCAGGTGAACTGTCTGGTATCGAGCATGTATCACCCCCAGACCAATGGTTTGTGTGAGTGCTTCAATGGTACCATCAAACAGATGCTATGCATGCTGGTTGAGACTCAAGGATGCGACTGGGAGTGGTACCTCCCACACCTGCTACTCAGTTACCGAGATGTTCCACAGCCCTCGAAGGGGTTCTCCCCCATCAAGCTCCTGTATGGCAGGTGAGTCTGGGGACCCCTTGGCTTGGTAAGGGAATCCTCGGAAGAGGAGCCGAACCCTTCAGAAGTGTCAATCGTGGATTATTTCATCCTCTTCCACGACAAAATGCAGACTTGGACACAGTTGGTGCATGACAACATGGCACAGGTCCAGGCTGATCAGAAGCACTGGTATGACCAGAACGCCCAGGAGTGACCTACCAGATAGGTCAAAAGGTGTGGGTGCTGGTCCCTGTACCAAAGGATAAGCTTCTCTCAGCCTGGGAAGGCCCGTACATCGTCCACCAACAGCTCAACCCAGTCACCGATGTGGTCATGTTTGACCACGCTTGGGATAGGTGAAAGGCCTTTCACGTCAATATGATGAAGGTTCATCATGAACGTGAAGCCTGCATCCTACAGGTCTGCAACCTGCCCGAAGACGAAGAGGAAGACCCCCTCCTGGACATGCTGGCCCAAGCCAAGGCCAGTGGGTCCATCGAGGACGTGGAGATAAGGGCCTTGCTAACCGAACCCCAGCAGTCACAGCTGTGAACTAGGCTGTAACCCTTCCAGGCCGTGTTCTCCAACTGACCTGGAAGGACTGAGTTAGCGGTCCATGAGGTGGACACCAGGAATCATGCCCCACTATGGCAAACACCCTATTGTTTCTCCAACAAGGTGCAGCAGGTTATGCGCCAGGAAATCAATGAGATATTACAGTTGGGAGTGATTCAATGGTATAAAAGTGCATGGGCTTCAACTGTAGTCCTTGTGCCAAAGAAGGATCAGATGACCCGGTTCAGCATGGACTACAGGGGGCTCAACGCTATCACAGCCTCTGATGCATACCCAATGCCGCACATCGAGGAGCTGCTTGAGTGGTTAGCATTATGGATTTGAATTGGGATACTGGCAGATTCCCCTGAGTCCCAAGGTGAAGGAGAAGTCCGCCTTTATCACACCCTTCGGACTGTATGAGTCCACAGTCATGCCCTTTGCCATGAAGAATGCCCCTGCCACTTTCCAGCGGATGGTCAACCACCTGCTTCAGGGACTGGAGAAGTACATGGTGGCATACTTGGATGACATTGCCATCTTCAGTTCCTTCTGGGAGGAACACTTGCAGCATCTACAGGAGGAGCTCAGGGGAATTCACGAAGCAGGCCTGACCATCAAGCCAGGAAAGTGCCAGATGGGCATGAGTGAGGTCCACTACCTGGGGCACCGGGTAGGCAGGGGCGCCATAAGTCCATAGCCTGGGAAAGTGGATGCAATCGGGTCCTGGCCCAACCCCAGGGCCAAGAAACAGGTGATGTCCTTCCTGGTTACTGCAGGCTACAATAGATGCTTTGAACAAAACTATAGTAGCCTGGCAAAACCCTTGATGGACCTCACCAGTAAGAAGCTACCCTAAACAGTCGACTGGACAGACGGCTGTGAGGGGGCTTTCCGGGCTTTGAAAACAGCCCTGTGGAACTCTCCTGTGCTAAATGCGTTTGACATCGGTGCTGTGGTCAGCCAGGTCAACTCGGGGAACCAAGAGCACCCTGTGTTGCACCTGAAGTAGAAGGAGTACCTGGCCATGGTCTGGGTCCTTCAACATTTGCAGCCCAACCTGTAGAGTCACACCTTCATTGTTGTGACTGACAACAACCCTCTGTGCTAGCTACAATTCGTGTCTGGTACCAACAGAAGGTTGCTGTGCTGGAGCATTGCCCTCCAGCAGTACGACTTTACAGTCAGACAAAAAATGGGCAGCGAGCATGGCAATGCAGATGGGTTGTCCCGCCAAGAGGTTCTGCCTCTGTAGCCCAATCCAAAAGGGGAGATGTCATGAATATACATGCACTCTGAGCTCTACTGCATCAGCTCAGACACATGCTGTGGGCTTTCTGACCCCCCTTTTTACACTGCATAGGAAACTCTTCTCACTACATATTCTGTGCAACTTGATACCAGTGTTCAGCAGCCCCCACTGAGCAGTTTATGGCCTTAAGGTAGCTAAAGGCAGCTGTGGTAACACATGCTCTTTTGTTCATGTAAAAACTTAATAGTAGGGCATATCTTGACCCCAAATAGTGCTAGAGATATAAAAGTTACATATTCCGAATGTCCACCGAGAGATCTATAACCCACTGAAGTCTCTAGGATCCAAACCCAATGAAATCCAAGAAACAGGTTTGTCCATAAGGGGATCATGTAACCACTTCGTGTTTATACTTAAATGAGCCCCCATGTCATGCTGAGCATAATGATAATTTTTTCTTTCTTCTTTGAGGTTCATATGCCGAAATATGTTTAGAGATGTTTTTTCATATCTTCAAGAAAAGGGAGTATTCAGCCACCCAGTAAGGTCACCACAGGGGGGTGAATTGGTTTTGGGCACAGGTGTAAGATAGCGAGACCTCATTTTGCACTACTAGTCTTTGTCAAGGAAACTAGCTGTGAGACACTCTGCGATGCACTTGGATGTATCGCTTCTCCACCGCACCGCATGGTCTGCTGTTGTGAATTTGCTTTTTGCTCCCTCTAGTGGTTACTAGTTTTTTGACTCTGGTTTTTCTGTCATTCCTTTTATCCGCACCTGGGTCGTTAGTTAGGGGTGTTGCTATTTAAGCTCCCTGGACCTTCAGTTCAATGCCTGGCAACGTAGTTATCAGAGCTAGTCTGCTGTGCTCTTGTCTACTGATCCTGGTTCCAGTTATATCAGCTAAGTCTGCCTTTTGCTTTTTGCTATTTGTTTTGGTTTTGTATTTTTGTCCAGCTTGTTCCAAATCTTATCCTGACCTTTGCTGGAAGCTCTAGGGGGCTGGTGTTCTCCCCCCGGACCGTTAGACGGTTCGGGGGTTCTTGAATTTCCAGTGTGGATTTTGATAGGGTTTTTGTTGACCATATAAGTTACCTTTCTTTATTCTGCTATCAGTAAGCGGGCCTCTCTGTGCTAAACCTGGTTCATTTCTGTGTTTGTCATTTCCTCTTACCTCACCGTCATTATTTGTGGGGGGCTTCTATCCAGCTTTGGGGTCCCCTTCTCTGGAGGCAAGAAAGGTCTTTGTTTTCCTCTACTAGGGGTAGCTAGATTCTCCGGCTGGCGCGTGTCATCTAGAATCAACGTAGGAATGATCCCCGGCTACTTCTAGTGTTGGCGTTAGGAGTAGATATATGGTCAACCCAGTTACCACTGCCCTATGAGCTGGATTTTTGTATTCTGCAGACTTCCACGTTCCTCTGAGACCCTCGCCATTGGGGTCATAACAGTTTGCCAGGCCAGTATTAAATGTTTAATGCATTGCAGAAGAGGGATTATAAGAAAGAAGATTCTGAGTTTTTTTTTTCTCCTTCCCCTTTACCTCAGAGTGGCTATGCTTGCTGCAGACATGAATGTCCAGACCTTGATTACAAGTGTGGACCAGCTGGCTACTCGTGTGCAGGGCATACAAGACTATGTTATCAGAAATCCTAGGTCAGAACCTAAAATACCGATTCCTGAACTGTTTTCCGGAGACAGGTTTAAGTTTAGGAATTTCGTGAATAATTGTAAATTGTTTTTGTCCCTGAGACCCTGTTCATCTGGAGATTCTGCTCAGCAAGTAAAAATTGTTATTTCGTTCTTACGGGGCGACCCTCAGGATTGGGCTTTTTCGCTGGCGCCAGGAGATCCGGCATTGGCTGATCTTGATGCGTTTTTTCTGGCGCTCGGTTTACTTTATGAGGAACCCAATCTTGAGATTCAGGCAGAAAAGGCCTTGCTGTCTATGTCTCAGGGGCAGGACGAGGCTGAAGTGTATTGCCAAAAATTTCGGAAATGGTCCGTGCTGACACATTGGAACGAGTGTGCACTGGCCGCTAATTTTAGAAATGGCCTTTCTGAAGCCATTAAGAATGTTATGGTGGGTTTTCCCATTCCCACAGGTCTGAATGATACTATGGCACTGGCTATTCAAATTGACCGGCGGTTGCGGGAGCGCAAAACCGCAAATTCCCTCATGGTGTTGTCTGAACAGACACCTAATTCGGTGCAATGTGATAGAAAAACCGCAAATTCCCTCATGGTGTTGTCTGAACAGACACCTGATTTAATGCAATGTGATAGAATCCTGACTAGAAATGAGCGGAAAATTCATAGACGCCGGAATGGCTTGTGCTACTACTGTGGTGATTCTACACATGTTATCTCAGCATGCTCTAAACGTATAGCTAAGGTTGTTAGTCCTGTCACCGTTGGTAATTTGCAACCTAAATTTATTCTGTCTGTAACTTTGATTTGCTCACTGTCATCTTATCCTGTCATGGCGTTTGTAGATTCAGGTGCTGCCCTGAGTCTCATGGATCTCTCATTTGCTAAGCGCTGTGGATTTACTCTTGAACCATTAGAAAATCCTATTCCTCTTAGGGGTATTGATGCTACACCATTGGCAGCAAATAAACCGCAGTATTGGACTCAGGTTACCATGTGCATGACTCCTGAACACCGCGAGGTGATACGTTTCCTGGTTTTACATAAAATGCATGATTTGGTCGTTTTAGGGCTGCCATGGTTACAGACCCATAATCCAGTCCTGGACTGGAAGGCTATGTCAGTCTCAAGTTGGGGCTGTCGTGGTATTCATGAGGATTCCCTGCCTGTGTCTATTGCTTCTTCTACGCCTTCGGAAGTTCCGGAGTATTTGTCTGATTATCAGGATGTCTTCAGTGAGTCTGAGTCCAGTGCACTGCCTCCTCATAGGGACTGTGACTGTGCTATAGATTTGATCCCAGGCAGTAAATTTCCTAAGGGAAGACTGTTTAATCTGTCGGTACCTGAACATACCGCTATGCGTTCATATATCAAGGAGTCTCTGGAAAAAGGACATATTCGTCCGTCTTCTTCCCCTCTTGGTGCGGGATTCTTTTTTGTGGCTAAAAAGGACGGATCTTTGAGACCTTGTATTGATTATCGGCTTTTAAATAAGATCACTGTCAAATTTCAGTATCCTTTACCGCTGTTGTCTGACTTGTTTGCCCGGATTAAGGGTGCCAAGTGGTTCACCAAGATAGACCTTCGTGGTGCGTACAACCTTGTGCGCATTAAGCAAGGTGATGAATGGAAAACCGCATTCAATACGCCCGAAGGTCATTTTGAGTACTTGGTGATGCCTTTTGGGCTCTCCAATGCGCCTTCAGTTTTTCAGTCCTTTATGCATGACATTTTCCGGAAGTATCTGGATAAATTTTTGATTGTTTATCTGGATGATATTTTGGTTTTTTCTGATAATTGGGATTCGCATGTGGAGCAGGTCAGGTTGGTCTTTAAAATTTTGCGTGAAAATTCTTTGTTTGTCAAGGGCTCAAAGTGTCTCTTTGGTGTACAGAAGGTTCCCTTTTTGGGGTTCATTTTTTCCCCTTCTGCTGTGGAGATGGACCCAGTCAAGGTCCGAGCTATTCTTGATTGGACTCAGCCCTCGTCAGTTAAGAGTCTTCAGAAGTTCTTGGGCTTCGCTAACTTCTACCGTCGTTTTATCGCTAATTTTTCTAGCATTGTGAAACCTTTGACGGATATGACAAAGAAGGGCTCCGATGTAGCTAACTGGGCTCCTGCTGCCGTGGAGGCTTTCCAGGAGTTGAAACGCCGGTTTACTTCGGCGCCTGTTTTGTGCCAGCCTGACGTCTCACTTCCCTTTCAGGTTGAGGTGGATGCTTCGGAGATTGGGGCAGGGGCCGTTTTGTCGCAGAGAGGCCCTGGTTGCTCTGTTATGAAACCTTGTGCCTTTTTCTCTAGGAAGTTTTCGCCTGCCGAGCGAAATTATGATGTGGGCAATCGGGAGTTGTTGGCCATGAAATGGGCATTTGAGGAGTGGCGTCATTGGCTCGAGGGTGCTAAGCATCGTGTGGTGGTCTTGACTGATCACAAAAATCTGATGTATCTCGAGTCTGCTAAACGCCTTAATCTGAGACAGGCCCGCTGGTCATTGTTTTTCTCCCGCTTTGATTTTGTTGTCTCGTATTTACCAGGTTCAAAGAATGTGAAGGCCGATGCTCTTTCTAGGAGCTTTGTGCCTGATGCTCCTGGAGTCGCTGATCCTGTTGGTATTCTTAAAGATGGAGTTATCTTGTCAGCTATTTCTCCGGATCTGCGACGTGTGTTGCAGAGATTTCAGGCTGATAGGCCTGAGTCTTGTCCACCTGACAGACTGTTTGTCCCGGATAAGTGGACTAGCAGAGTCATTTCCGAGGTTCATTCCTCGGTGTTGGCAGGTCACCCGGGAATTTTTGGCACCAGAGATCTGGTGGCCAGGTCCTTTTGGTGGCCTTCCTTGTCAAGGGATGTGCGGTCATTTGTGCAGTCCTGTGGGACTTGTGCTCGAGCTAAGCCTTGCTGTTCTCGTGCCAGCGGTTTGCTCTTGCCCTTGCCTGTCCCGAAGAGACCTTGGACACATATCTCCATGGATTTCATTTCTGATCTTCCGCTATCTCAGGGCATGTCCGTTATCTGGGTGATATGTGATCGCTTCTCCAAGATGGTCCATTTGGTTCCTTTGCCTAAGCTGCCTTCCTCTTCCGATCTGGTTCCTGTGTTTTTCCAGAACGTGGTTCGTTTGCACGGCATCCCTGAGAATATTGTGTCAGACAGAGGATCCCAGTTCGTTTCCAGGTTCTGGCGATCCTTTTGTAGTAGGATGGGCATTGATTTGTCGTTTTCGTCTGCTTTCCATCCTCAGACTAATGGACAGACGGAGCGAACCAATCAGACTTTGGAGGCTTATTTGAGGTGTTTTGTCTCTGCTGATCAGGACGATTGGGTGACATTCTTGCCGTTGTCTGAGTTTGCCCTTAATAATCGGGCTAGTTCCGCCACCTTGGTTTCGCCTTTTTTCTGCAACTCTGGTTTCCATCCTCGCTTTTCTTCGGGTCATGTGGAGCCTTCTGACTGTCCTGGGGTGGATTCTGTGGTGGATAGGTTGCAGCAGATCTGGAATCATGTGGTGGACAACTTGAAGTTGTCACAGGAGAAGGCTCAGCGCTTTGCCAACCGCCGCCGCGGTGTGGGTCCCCGACTACGCGTTGGGGATTTGGTGTGGCTTTCTTCCCGCTTTGTTCCTATGAAGGTCTCCTCTCCCAAATTTAAACCTCGTTTTATTGGGCCTTACAAGATATTGGAAATCCTTAATCCTGTATCTTTTCGTCTGGATCTTCCTGTGTCGTTTGCTATTCACAATGTATTTCATAGGTCCTTGTTGCGGCGGTACATTGTGCCTGTAGTTCCTTCTGCTGAGCCTCCTGCTCCGGTGTTGGTTGAGGGCGAGTTGGAGTACGTGGTGGAGAAGATCTTGGATTCTCGCCTCTCCAGGCGGAGGCTTCAGTACCTGGTCAAGTGGAAGGGCTATGGTCAGGAGGATAATTCCTGGGTGGTCGCCTCTGATGTTCATGCGGCCGATTTAGTTCGTGCCTTTCATGCCGCTCATCCTGATCGCCCTGGTGGTCGTGGTGAGGGTTCGGTGACCCCTCACTAAGGGGGGGGTACTGTTGTGAATTTGCTTTTTGCTCCCTCTAGTGGTTACTAGTTTTTTGACTCTGGTTTTTCTGTCATTCCTTTTATCCGCACCTGGGTCGTTAGTTAGGGGTGTTGCTATTTAAGCTCCCTGGACCTTCAGTTCAATGCCTGGCAACGTAGTTATCAGAGCTAGTCTGCTGTGCTCTTGTCTACTGATCCTGGTTCCAGTTATATCAGCTAAGTCTGCCTTTTGCTTTTTGCTATTTGTTTTGGTTTTGTATTTTTGTCCAGCTTGTTCCAAATCTTATCCTGACCTTTGCTGGAAGCTCTAGGGGGCTGGTGTTCTCCCCCCGGACCGTTAGACGGTTCGGGGGTTCTTGAATTTCCAGTGTGGATTTTGATAGGGTTTTTGTTGACCATATAAGTTACCTTTCTTTATTCTGCTATCAGTAAGCGGGCCTCTCTGTGCTAAACCTGGTTCATTTCTGTGTTTGTCATTTCCTCTTACCTCACCGTCATTATTTGTGGGGGGCTTCTATCCAGCTTTGGGGTCCCCTTCTCTGGAGGCAAGAAAGGTCTTTGTTTTCCTCTACTAGGGGTAGCTAGATTCTCCGGCTGGCGCGTGTCATCTAGAATCAACGTAGGAATGATCCCCGGCTACTTCTAGTGTTGGCGTTAGGAGTAGATATATGGTCAACCCAGTTACCACTGCCCTATGAGCTGGATTTTTGTATTCTGCAGACTTCCACGTTCCTCTGAGACCCTCGCCATTGGGGTCATAACAGTCTGCTATGAAATGGTTTAAGCAACTGTAAGTGTTTTTCATCCTTTAATCCCTTTTTATTTTGTAGTTGTCTGTATATACATAATTGTCTTATTTTATAATATCTTTTTATACTTTTTGTAAACACTGCCTACCTTTTTCAGTAAAATGTATAAAATTACTAGCTTTATTTCTCCTTGCTCTATAACGTACTTGCACAGCCTCTGAAGCAAATTACACTACTAATTGAGTTGGCTCCTGACCCATTATTAATTAAGAAATAGGAGCTGGTGGCAGCGAAAGTGTCCTGAACCTTTGGGAAAACTGGCAGCGACGGACGGCGTTGATAATTATGGTTCCTGCCTAAGTGGGAGTAGTTATATCGCCCTTGCTGTAGTGTACCCAATAGCCAGTACATAGCAAGGCAGCCTTTCTGGTGATTAATTATCCTAGGTGCAGTTCCCTGTCTGACCTGAGGGTAAGTGGGGTGCAAAAGAGCTGCAAATTCCAAACCGAACTGGAAAGTGAGATATAAATAAATCCCCTTCAGAAAAGAATCAGGGGCAACCAAACTTCCCCGGCTCATGACAGAAGTGTTAAATGTAGGGGTTTGTCCTGCAAGCCTTGTGGATTCCAAGACTTGTGGAGCAGCGCCTGTCCCCACAGTCACCAGAGTCATCCAGTGCCCAGTCAGCGAGATGTAACGCCCTTGGCCTGCTTACTCGTTCAAGTGTCAGTGGTGAAATGCACCTTGGCAGGCAGAGATTTAGGCAAGAAATGGGTGATGTTGTCTGCAACATGCTGGTGTAGCGCAGGCACAGCTTTCTTAGAAAAGTAATGGCAACTGGGCAATAGGTACTGGCTGACTGTGACTGCCATCACCTTTTAGGAACCATTTGCATCTACCAGGCAGAAATGCAGCATTTCCGTGGACAACAGATTGGAGAGGGTCCAGTTCAACCTCTTAGCTTTGTCACATGTAGGAGGAAACAATCGTTTCCATGACCACAACACTGGAACCATGAGCTAGCTCTAGTGCTGAGAGAGGGAAAAGTATTTGTGAACTGGACAAACTGCTGACCGTGAGAGAGGTGCAGGCGTAGATGTTATGGCGGATTGAGAAACTTGTGGTGTGCTCGTTCTCTGAGATTGGTCAAAAAAGCAGGCTTGTCCGCTTCTGTTGCAGCTGATGACGGGCTCTCAGTCAGCATGACTGGAGTGGGTAAAGAACCCAAGTTTCTGCAGTTGAAGACATGCGTCTCAATAGTTGGCACAGTAACAGAGGAGGAGGAAGAAGCAGCAGATGCAATTGATGGGATGGCTGATGGTTGTTATGGGGCACTGGTCCGCATTTTTGCACAGTGGGATTCCCACAGAAAAGGTTCATGCATGTAGTAGGTACAGTAGGTACAGTAGTAGGTATTTTACCTTGACTAATTTTTTGCAAAGTTGGCAGAGTATGTGAGTTGGCTCATCCTTTGTCCTGTCAAAAAAGGCCCAGCCTAGGCAACCCTTGCCATCCCTGCTAACTGCAGACCCACAGACGCTGCTGGTCAGATGCACAGTTGTGGCTGAAGATGCATTGCTCGTCATGGCCGCATCACTAGGTGTCTGTGACGTATGGCACAATGTAATCTCCTCGTCTTACTCCTCAGATGACCTACTCAGCTATGTGCATCTCTGTTCACGCCAACTGGGATCTAACACCTCATTATCATCATCCTCTGTGTTATCACATTCCTCGTCCTTGGAGTCACCCTCCTTCTCTTCTTGCTCTGACAGCATGTACAGTCGACATGAGCCTCAGATATCTGAGTCTCATCAGACTCACCTATCTGTGGTTCCAAACAGTCTGTTGTATGGTTGGAGAGTTGGGACATAGAAGGGAAGCAAGTAGATGGCGTTTGCCATCCACTCGAGTACATGCTCTTTCTGGGCATCATCGACTAGGTGGACTGCTGTGCTGTGCATCTCTAACAAAGAAAGGTAGTGGTGTAGCCTGTCTAGTAACAAAAATTGTCAGTTGTCTTTGCATAGTGCGTGAAGTTGCTTCACTAGTGCTTTCACAAACATTACCACCTACCCCGCGTACATATTGAACACCAAGCCTAATTCCCCTACCACTACGGATTGGCTTTTATCTTGCCATGTTTCTCAGACACTGTGGTAGGAGCACAGTATTAACAACAAAAAATTAGATTTTAAACTCTGCACCAACTCTGCAAACAGCTGAATTTCAGCAACAGTAAATTCAAAGTTGAACTATGGCTTTCTGTATCATGTTAGTCAGAGAAAAATGAACTCTTTGAGTGTGGATGTGGCCTGTATGACAAAGAAATTACCCCCCCATTTAAAACAGTATACTCAAAAAATAAAATAAATACGTCACTGCAGTAATAATATCCCTTAATTCGCCCCTATTGTAATAATATCCCCCATCCTGGCCCCCGTGTGTCTCATTCCTGGCTCCAGCCATATGTTCTCACATCCTGCCCTCATGAGTATCCATTCTGCCCCATATGATCTCCCCATCCTGCCCCATCTGTCTCCATCGTATACATCCTGCCCCATGATCCTGCACGATCTGTCTCCAATCCTGCCCCCAGTGTCTCCAATCATGCCCACATGTCTTTCATTCTGCCTCCAGTGTCTCCAGCATTTCTGCCTCCAGAGTCTCCAGCATGTCTGCCCCAGTGTCTTCAGCATTTCTGCCCCCAGTGTCTCCAGCATTCTGCCCCCAATGTTCAGCATATCTGCTCCCAATGTCCAGCATCTCTGCCCCCAATGTCCAGCATCTCTGCCTCAGTGTGTCCAGCAAGCCTGCCCCAGTGTGTCCAGCATCTGTGCCCCAGTGTGTCCAACATCTCTGCTTCAGTGTGTCCAGCATCTCTGCCCCAGTGTGTCCAGCATCTCTGCCCCAGTGTGTACAGCATCTCTGCCCCAGTGTGTCCAGGCAACATTTCTGCCCCAGTGTGTCCAGCATCTCTGCCCCAGTGTGTCCAGCATCTCAGCCCCCAATGTCCAGCATCTCAGCCCCCAATGTCCAGCATTTCTGCCCCAGTGTGTCCAGCATCTCTGCCCCAGTGTGTCCAGCATTTCTGCCGCAGTGTGTCCAGCATCTCTGCCCCAGCATGTCCAGCATTCT
Source organism: Ranitomeya variabilis (assembly GCF_051348905.1). Classification (NCBI taxonomy): domain Eukaryota; kingdom Metazoa; phylum Chordata; class Amphibia; order Anura; family Dendrobatidae; genus Ranitomeya; species Ranitomeya variabilis. The sequence goes on from NC_135234.1 coordinate 514,766,553, forward strand.
GCCCTGGGGCCCCCTGGATCGCCGCTCTCAAAAAACAAAAAAAAACACGAGTTCTTACCTGGCCATGCTCCTGCAGTGTGCGAAGCTCACTTCCTCTACGCAGGTGAAGCGCGCACTTGCCGGCGGCTGACAATGATGTCAGACGCCGGCGAAGTGCACACTGCGGCTCAAGCCAGCTGCCAGCCTCCGATTGGCTGGCGGCTGTTAACTATTGACGTGCGGGCATGGCCCGCATGTCTATAGCATGCTGCAGCGCCTGTAGGGGGGCCCGGTGAGCAGATGAGATGGGGCCCAATGCAGGCCCCCTCTGCCCAACGGGCCCCATATGTCAGTCAGGGCAGTAATGCCCTGATGGCGGCCCTGAACCTAAGGTTGTCATGCTGACGAATCGCTGACCCCCATGTGACGAGGTCGGCGATGCATTAATTTCCAGGCTGATGGCCAGAAGCGGTAGTTAAATGCCATTGTCAGCATTTGACAGCAGCATTTAACTAGTTAATAGCGGCGGGTGGATCGCGATTCCACCCGTCGCTATTGCAGGCATAAGTCAGCTGTTCAAAACAGCTGACATGTCCCGGCTTTGATGCGGGCTCACTGCTGAAGCCCGCATCAAAGCAGGGGATCTGACATCGAACGTACTATCCCGTCCGAGGTCAGAAAGAGGTTAATGTTTTGCTGTGGTATGACTATCTGGATTAAAGGGATAATCATTCAAAGTTTGAAAAAAAAAATTATTATTATTTTTTTTTTAATTTTCTCAAATTTTTGATATTTTTTATAAATAAACACAAAACATATTGACCTAAATTTACCATTATCATAAAGTATAATGTGTCATGAAAAATCTCAAAATCACTGGGATTTTTTTTAGCGTTCCAGAGTTATTACCTCATAAATTGACACTGGTCAGATTTCAAAAATTTGTCTCCGTCACAGAGGGATTCAAATTATCTTTTTTACTCTTTAGCTTATTTGTTAGTCCCCTTAGGGGACTACAATCTATGATCATATGATGGTTCTACTATATTTAGCAATAATATTGTATTGCTTTATATAGCTCCTTTGAAGCCCAGCCACCAGATTTCAGTTGTACTCTGTGACGAGACTCATAGAAGTCATTAACAGAGGCCAGGCTTTCATAGCAATCCATCGCGAGGTGGCTGTTGGGTGCATAGAATTTTGCATCCCAATAACAATGTGCTGTTAATTTCATTGTCAGAAGCTGACAGTGACACTTAACAGGTCAATTTCATCTGTGGAGCAGAGGCACACAGCCATAACTTTATGGGTATGGTGCAGGCTCAGCCTGTGCTCAGCCTGGAAGTGGACTCAACCCACTCCCGACTTAAGCTATTCATATAACAGACACTGACAAGCAAAAGGGTAACAATGTTTTGAACTTTTGACTTTCAGGCTCCATATCACACCAACCACTACTGCTTCAAAAATGAGACTACCAGCAATTGCAGATTTGCAGCTATTTAGCCTATGATTAGTTATGCAGATTCTTGTCATATCATTGCATTGCTACTGTTTTGCTCCTAAAAATCCACCATTGGCTTTTAACATTGCCTGAATCCTTCTGGGCATGCACTCAATCAGATTCAAGGCTGACGTGACCAAAATTTGATCCGAGGACTCTTGTGTAACATCCCTGCCGACATCACTGCATGGCTTCCTACCTGCTCCCTTGTCCTACTCATACCTGCCTGTGTTCCTGCCCTACCCGTTATGGTCTCGATTCCTCCAGTCTGTTCATTGCCTGCCTGCCGGAGTGCCAGCTGTGCCCACCTGCCAGAGTGCCAGCCATGCCCGCTGTTATGACCCCAATGGCGAGGGTCTCAGAGGAACGTGGAAGTCTGCAGAATACAAAAATCCAGCTCATAGGGCAGTGGTAACTGGGTTGACCATATATCTACTCCTAACGCCAACACTAGAAGTAGCCGGGGATCATTCCTACGTTGATTCTAGATGACACGCGCCAGCCGGAGAATCTAGCTACCCCTAGTAGAGGAAAACAAAGACCTTTCTTGCCTCCAGAGAAGGGGACCCCAAAGCTGGATAGAAGCCCCCCACAAATAATGACGGTGAGGTAAGAGGAAATGACAAACACAGAAATGAATCAGGTTTAGCACAGAGAGGCCCGCTTACTGATAGCAGAATAAAGAAAGGTAACTTATATGGTCAACAAAAACCCTATCAAAATCCACACTGGAAATTCAAGAACCCCCGAACCGTCTAACGGTCCGGGGGGAGAACACCAGCCCCCTAGAGCTTCCAGCAAAGGTCAGGATATAGATTTGGAACAAGCTGGACAAAAATACAAAACCAAAACAAATAGCAAAAAGCAAAAGGCAGACTTAGCTGATATAACTGGAACCAGGATCAGTAGACAAGAGCACAGCAGACTAGCTCTGATAACTACGTTGCCAGGCATTGAACTGAAGGTCCAGGGAGCTTATATAGCAACACCCCTAACTAACGACCCAGGTGCGGATAAAAGGAATGACAGAAAAACCAGAGTCAAAAAACTAGTAACCACTAGAGGGAGCAAAAAGCAAATTCACAACAGTACCCCCCCCTTAGTGAGGGGTCACCGAACCCTCACCACGACCACCAGGGCGATCAGGATGAGCGGCATGAAAGGCACGAACTAAATCGGCCGCATGAACATCAGAGGCGACCACCCAGGAATTATCCTCCTGACCATAGCCCTTCCACTTGACCAGGTACTGAAGCCTCCGCCTGGAGAGGCGAGAATCCAAGATCTTCTCCACCACGTACTCCAACTCGCCCTCAACCAACACCGGAGCAGGAGGCTCAGCAGAAGGAACTACAGGCACAATGTACCGCCGCAACAAGGACCTATGAAATACATTGTGAATAGCAAACGACACAGGAAGATCCAGACGAAAAGATACAGGATTAAGGATTTCCAATATCTTGTAAGGCCCAATAAAACGAGGTTTAAATTTGGGAGAGGAGACCTTCATAGGAACAAAGCGGGAAGAAAGCCATACCAAATCCCCAACGCGTAGTCGGGGACCCACACCGCGGCGGCGGTTGGCAAAGCGCTGAGCCTTCTCCTGTGACAACTTCAAGTTGTCCACCACATGATTCCAGATCTGCTGCAACCTATCCACCACAGAATCCACCCCAGGACAGTCAGAAGGCTCCACATGACCCGAAGAAAAGCGAGGATGGAAACCAGAGTTGCAGAAAAAAGGCGAAACCAAGGTGGCGGAACTAGCCCGATTATTAAGGGCAAACTCAGCCAACGGCAAGAATGTCACCCAATCGTCCTGATCAGCAGAGACAAAACACCTCAAATAAGCCTCCAAAGTCTGATTGGTTCTCTCCGTCTGTCCATTAGTCTGAGGATGGAAAGCAGACGAAAACGACAAATCAATGCCCATCCTACTACAAAAGGATCGCCAGAACCTGGAAACGAACTGGGATCCTCTGTCTGACACAATATTCTCAGGGATGCCGTGCAAACGAACCACGTTCTGGAAAAACACAGGAACCAGATCGGAAGAGGAAGGCAGCTTAGGCAAAGGAACCAAATGGACCATCTTGGAGAAGCGATCACATATCACCCAGATAACGGACATGCCCTGAGATAGCGGAAGATCAGAAATGAAATCCATGGAGATATGTGTCCAAGGTCTCTTCGGGACAGGCAAGGGCAAGAGCAAACCGCTGGCACGAGAACAGCAAGGCTTAGCTCGAGCACAAGTCCCACAGGACTGCACAAATGACCGCACATCCCTTGACAAGGAAGGCCACCAAAAGGACCTGGCCACCAGATCTCTGGTGCCAAAAATTCCCGGGTGACCTGCCAACACCGAGGAATGAACCTCGGAAATGACTCTGCTGGTCCACTTATCCGGGACAAACAGTCTGTCAGGTGGACAAGACTCAGGCCTATCAGCCTGAAATCTCTGCAACACACGTCGCAGATCCGGAGAAATAGCTGACAAGATAACTCCATCTTTAAGAATACCAACAGGATCAGCGACTCCAGGAGCATCAGGCACAAAGCTCCTAGAAAGAGCATCGGCCTTCACATTCTTTGAACCTGGTAAATACGAGACAACAAAATCAAAGCGGGAGAAAAACAATGACCAGCGGGCCTGTCTCGGATTAAGGCGTTTAGCAGACTCGAGATACATCAGATTTTTGTGATCAGTCAAGACCACCACACGATGCTTAGCACCCTCGAGCCAATGACGCCACTCCTCAAATGCCCATTTCATGGCCAACAACTCCCGATTGCCCACATCATAATTTCGCTCGGCAGGCGAAAACTTCCTAGAGAAAAAGGCACAAGGTTTCATAACAGAGCAACCAGGGCCTCTCTGCGACAAAACGGCCCCTGCCCCAATCTCCGAAGCATCCACCTCAACCTGAAAGGGAAGTGAGACGTCAGGCTGGCACAAAACAGGCGCCGAAGTAAACCGGCGTTTCAACTCCTGGAAAGCCTCCACGGCAGCAGGAGCCCAGTTAGCTACATCGGAGCCCTTCTTGGTCATATCCGTCAAAGGTTTCACAATGCTAGAAAAATTAGCAATAAAACGACGGTAGAAGTTAGCGAAGCCCAAGAACTTCTGAAGACTCTTAACTGACGAGGGCTGAGTCCAATCAAGAATAGCTCGGACCTTGACTGGGTCCATCTCCACAGCAGAAGGGGAAAAAATGAACCCCAAAAAGGGAACCTTCTGTACACCAAAGAGACACTTTGAGCCCTTGACAAACAAAGAATTTTCACGCAAAATTTTAAAGACCAACCTGACCTGCTCCACATGCGAATCCCAATTATCAGAAAAAACCAAAATATCATCCAGATAAACAATCAAAAATTTATCCAGATACTTCCGGAAAATGTCATGCATAAAGGACTGAAAAACTGAAGGCGCATTGGAGAGCCCAAAAGGCATCACCAAGTACTCAAAATGACCTTCGGGCGTATTGAATGCGGTTTTCCATTCATCACCTTGCTTAATGCGCACAAGGTTGTACGCACCACGAAGGTCTATCTTGGTGAACCACTTGGCACCCTTAATCCGGGCAAACAAGTCAGACAACAGCGGTAAAGGATACTGAAATTTGACAGTGATCTTATTTAAAAGCCGATAATCAATACAAGGTCTCAAAGATCCGTCCTTTTTTGCCACAAAAAAGAATCCCGCACCAAGAGGGGAAGAAGACGGACGAATATGTCCTTTCTCCAGAGACTCCTTGATATATGAACGCATAGCGGTATGTTCAGGTACCGACAGATTAAACAGTCTTCCCTTAGGAAACTTACTGCCTGGGATCAAATCTATAGCACAGTCACAGTCCCTATGAGGAGGCAGTGCACTGGACTCAGACTCACTGAAGACATCCTGATAATCAGACAAATACTCCGGAACTTCCGAAGGCGTAGAAGAAGCAATAGACACAGGCAGGGAATCCCCATGAATACCACGACAGCCCCAACTTGAGACTGACATAGCCTTCCAGTCCAGGACTGGATTATGGGTCTGTAACCATGGCAGCCCTAAAACAACCAAATCATGCATTTTATGTAAAACCAGGAAACGTATCACCTCGCGGTGTTCAGGAGTCATGCTCATGGTAACCTGTGTCCAATACTGCGGTTTATTTGCTGCCAATGGTGTAGCATCAATACCCCTAAGAGGAATAGGATTTTCTAATGGTTCAAGAGTAAAACCACAGCGCTTAGCAAATGAGAGATCCATGAGACTCAGGGCAGCACCTGAATCTACAAACGCCATGACAGGATAAGATGACAGTGAGCAAATCAAAGTTACAGACAGAATAAATTTAGGTTGCAAATTACCAACGGTGACAGGACTAACAACCTTAGCTATACGTTTAGAGCATGCTGAGATAACATGTGTAGAATCACCACAGTAGTAGCACAAGCCATTCCGGCGTCTATGAATTTTCCGCTCATTTCTAGTCAGGATTCTATCACATTGCATTAAATCAGGTGTCTGTTCAGACAACACCATGAGGGAATTTGCGGTTTTTCTATCACATTGCACCGAATTAGGTGTCTGTTCAGACAACACCATGAGGGAATTTGCGGTTTTGCGCTCCCGCAACCGCCGGTCAATTTGAATAGCCAGTGCCATAGTATCATTCAGACCTGTGGGAATGGGAAAACCCACCATAACATTCTTAATGGCTTCAGAAAGGCCATTTCTAAAATTAGCGGCCAGTGCACACTCGTTCCAATGTGTCAGCACGGACCATTTCCGAAATTTTTGGCAATACACTTCAGCCTCGTCCTTCCCCTGAGACATAGCCAGCAAGGCCTTTTCTGCCTGAATCTCAAGATTGGGTTCCTCATAAAGTAAACCGAGCGCCAGAAAAAACGCATCAAGATCAGCCAATGCCGGATCTCCTGGCGCCAGCAAAAAAGCCCAATCCTGAGGGTCGCCCCGTAAGAATGAAATAACAATTTTTACTTGCTGAGCAGAATCTCCAGATGAACAGGTTCTCAGGGACAAAAACAATTTACAATTATTCACGAAATTCCTAAACTTAAACCTGTCTCCGGAAAACAGTTCAGGAATCGGTATTTTAGGTTCTGACCTAGGATTTCTGATAACATAGTCTTGTATGCCCTGCACACGAGTAGCCAGCTGGTCCACACTTGTAATCAAGGTCTGGACATTCATGTCTGCAGCAAGCATAGCCACTCTGAGGTAAAGGGGAAGAAAAAAAAAAAAAAACTCAGAATCTTCTTTCTTATAATCCCTCTTCTGCAATGCATTAAACATTTAATACTGGCCTGGCAAACTGTTATGACCCCAATGGCGAGGGTCTCAGAGGAACGTGGAAGTCTGCAGAATACAAAAATCCAGCTCATAGGGCAGTGGTAACTGGGTTGACCATATATCTACTCCTAACGCCAACACTAGAAGTAGCCGGGGATCATTCCTACGTTGATTCTAGATGACACGCGCCAGCCGGAGAATCTAGCTACCCCTAGTAGAGGAAAACAAAGACCTTTCTTGCCTCCAGAGAAGGGGACCCCAAAGCTGGATAGAAGCCCCCCACAAATAATGACGGTGAGGTAAGAGGAAATGACAAACACAGAAATGAATCAGGTTTAGCACAGAGAGGCCCGCTTACTGATAGCAGAATAAAGAAAGGTAACTTATATGGTCAACAAAAACTGTCATGATCTCAATGGCAAGAGAACATAGCATAAGCATATATAGGAACTAGCTCTTGGAAGATGGGAACTGAGCTGACCATGAACTAAACCTAACGCACAACTAGCAGTGGCCGGGTAGCATGCCTACGTTGATTCTAGATGCCCAGCCCAGCCGGAGGACTAAATAAAGCTAGCAGAGGAAAATATTAGTCCTAGCTCACCTCTAGAGAAATACCCCGAAAGGAGACAGAGGCCCCCCACATGTATTGGCGGTGAGTTGAGACGAAATAACAAACGTAGTATGAAAATAGGTTTAGCAAATTTGAGGTCCACTTACTACATAGCAGAAGACAGAAAGGACACTTTCATGGTCAGCTGAAAACCCTATCAAAAAACACCATCCAGAAATTACTTTAAAACTCTGGCATTAACTCATAACACCAGAGTGGCAATTCCCGTTCACAAGAGCTTTCCAGACACAGTAACGAAACTACAGCTGTGAACTGGAACAAAATGCAAAAACAAACATGGACAAGAGTCCAACTTATCTAGTAGTTGTCTAGGAGCAGGAACAAGCACAGAGAGGCTTCTGATAACATTGTTGACCGGCAAGCAACTAACAGAGCAGCAAGGTTATATAGCGACTCCCACATCTTGATGGGAACAGGTGAACAGAGAAGATGAAGACACCAGTTCAATTCCACCAGTAGCCACCGGGGGAGCCCAGAATCCAAATTCACAACAGTACCCCCCCCTCAAGGAGGGGGCACCGAACCCTCACCAGAACCACCAGGGCGATCAGGATGGGCCCTATGAAAGGCACGAACCAGATCGGAGGCATGAACATCAGATGCATTCACCCAAGAATTATCCTCCTGGCCGTATCCCTTCCACTTGACCAGATACTGGAGTCTCCGTCTGGAAACACGAGAGTCCAAGATTTTCTCCACAACGTACTCCAACTCACCCTCAACCAACACCGGAGCAGGAGGCTCAACGGAAGGCACAACCGGTACCTCATACCTGCGCAATAATGACCGATGAAAAACGTTATGAATAGAAAAGGATGCAGGGAGGTCCAAACGGAAGGAAACAGGGTTAAGAATCTCCAATATCTTATACGGGCCGATAAACCGAGGCTTAAACTTAGGAGAAGAGACCCTCATAGGGACAAAACGAGAAGACAACCACACCAAATCCCCAACAGAAAGCCGAGGACCAACACGACGGTGGCGGTTGGCAAAAAGCTGAGTCTTCTCCTGGGACAACCTCAAATTGTCCACCACCTGCCCCCAGATCTGATGCAATCTCTCCACCACAGCATCCACTCCAGGACAATCCGAAGATTCCACCTGACCAGAGGAAAATCGAGGATGAAACCCCGAATTACAGAAAAACGGGGACACCAAAGTGGCAGAGCTGGCCCGATTATTGAGAGCGAACTCCGCCAATGGCAAAAAAGCAACCCAATCATCCTGGTCAGCAGACACAAAACACCTCAGATATGTCTCCAGGGTCTGATTAATCCGCTCGGTCTGGCCATTCGTCTGAGGATGGAAAGCGGACGAAAAAGATAAATCTATGCCCATCCTAGCACAGAATGCCCGCCAAAATCTAGACACGAATTGGGTCCCTCTGTCAGAAACGATATTCTCAGGAATACCATGCAAACGAACAACATTTTGAAAAAACAGAGGAACCAACTCGGAAGAAGAAGGTAACTTGGGCAGAGGAACCAAATGGACCATCTTAGAAAAACGGTCACACACCACCCAAATGACAGACATCTTCTGAGAAACAGGCAGATCTGAAATAAAATCCATCGAGATGTGCGTCCAAGGCCTCTTAGGAATAGGCAAGGGCAACAATAATCCACTAGCCCGAGAACAACAAGGCTTGGCCCGAGCACAAACGTCACAAGACTGCACAAAGCCTCGCACATCTCGTGACAGGGAAGGCCACCAGAAGGACCTTGCCACCAAATCCCTGGTACCAAAAATGCCAGGATGACCTGCCAACGCAGAAGAATGAACCTCAGAGATGACTCTACTGGTCCAATCATCAGGAACAAACAGTTTATCAGGTGGGCAACGATCAGGTCTCTCCGCCTGAAACTCCTGCAAGGCCCGCCGCAGGTCTGGAGAAACGGCTGACAATACCACTCCATCCTTAAGGATACCTGTGGGCTCAGAGTTACCAGGCGAGTCAGGCTCAAAACTCCTAGAAAGGGCATCCGCCTTAACATTCTTAGAACCCGGTAGGTATGACACCACAAAATTAAACCGAGAGAAAAATAATGACCAGCGCGCCTGTCTAGGATTCAGGCGCCTGGCGGTCTCAAGATAAATCAAATTTTTGTGGTCAGTCAATACCACCACCTGATGTCTGGCCCCCTCAAGCCAATGGCGCCACTCCTCAAAAGCCCACTTCATGGCCAAAAGCTCCCGATTCCCAACATCATAATTCCGCTCAGCGGGCGAAAATTTACGGGAAAAGAAGGCACAAGGCCTCATCACGGAGCAGTCAGAACTTTTCTGCGACAACACTGCCCCAGCTCCGATCTCAGAAGCGTCGACCTCAACCTGAAAAGGTAGAGCAACATCAGGCTGACGCAACACAGGGGCAGAGGAAAAACGGCGCTTAAGCTCCCGAAAGGCCTCCACAGCATCAGGGGACCAATCAGCAACATCAGCACCCTTCTTAGTCAAATCGGTCAATGGCTTAGCAATATCCGAAAAACCAGCAATAAATCGACGATAAAAGTTAGCAAAGCCCAAAAATTTCTGAAGACTCTTAAGAGAAGAGGGCTGCGTCCAATCACAAATAGCTTGAACCTTGACAGGATCCATTTCAATGGAAGAGGGGGAAAAAATATATCCCAAAAAGGAAATCCTCTGTACCCCAAAAACACACTTAGAACCCTTCACACACAAAGAATTAGACCGCAAAACCTGAAAAACCCTCCTGACTTGCTGGACATGAGAGTCCCAGTCATCCGAAAAAATCAGAATATCATCCAGATACACAATCATAAATTTATCCAAATAATCGCGAAAAATATCATGCATAAAGGACTGGAAAACTGACGGAGCATTAGAAAGACCAAAAGGCATCACTAAATACTCAAAGTGGCCCTCGGGCGTATTAAATGCGGTTTTCCACTCATCCCCCTGCCTGATTCGCACCAAATTATACGCCCCACGAAGGTCAATCTTAGAGAACCACTTGGCCCCCTTTATGCGAGCAAACAAATCAGTCAGCAACGGCAATGGGTATTGATATTTAACAGTGATTTTATTCAAAAGCCGATAATCAATACATGGTCTCAAAGAGCCGTCTTTTTTTGACACAAAGAAAAAACCGGCTCCTAAGGGAGATGACGATGGACGAATATGTCCCTTTTCCAAGGACTCCCTTATATATTCTCGCATAGCAGCATGTTCAGGCACAGACAGATTAAATAAACGACCCTTTGGGTATTTACTACCCGGGATTAAATCTATGGCACAATCGCACTCTCGGTGCGGAGGTAACGAACCAAGCTTGGATTCTTCAAAGACGTCACGATAGTCAGACAGGAACTCAGGAATTTCAGAGGGAATGGATGATGAAATGGAAACCACAGGTACATCCCCATGAGCCCCCTTACATCCCCAGCTCAACACAGACATAGCTCTCCAGTCGAGGACTGGGTTGTGAGATTGCAGCCAAGGCAATCCTAGCACCAAATCATCATGTAGATTATACAGCACCAGAAAGCGAATAATCTCCTGGTGATCCGGATTAATACGCATAGTTACTTGTGTCCAGTATTGTGGATTATTATTAGCCAATGGGGTGGAGTCAATCCCCTTCAGAGGAATAGGAGTCTCCAAAGGCTCTAAATCATACCCACAGCGTTTGGCCAAGGACCAATCCATAAGACTCAAAGCGGCGCCAGAGTCGACATAGGCGTCCGTGGTAATAGATGACAAAGAGCAAATCAGGGTCACAGATAGAATAAATTTAGACGGTAAGGTGCAAATGGAAACAGATTTACCAAGCTTTTTAGTGCGCTTAGAGCATGCTGATATAACATGAGTAGAATCACCACAATAGAAACACAACCCATTTTTCCGTCTAAAATTCTGCCGCTCGCTTCGGGACAGAATTCTATCACACTGCATACTCTCTGGCGACTTCTCAGTGGACACCGCCAGATGGTGCACTGGTTTGCGCTCCCGCAAACGCCTATCGATCTGAATAGCCATTGTCATGGACTCATTCAGACCCGCAGGCACAGGGAACCCCACCATAACATCCTTAATGGCATCAGAGAGACCCTCTCTGAAAGTCGCCGCCAGGGCGCACTCATTCCACTGAGTAAGCACAGACCATTTACGGAATCTTTGGCAGTAAATTTCCGCTTCATCTTGCCCCTGAGATAGGGACATCAAAGTTTTTTCTGCCTGAAGCTCCAAATGAGGTTCGTCATAAAGCAACCCCAAGGCCAGAAAAAACGCATCCACATTGAGCAACGCAGGATCCCCTGGTGTCAATGAAAAAGCCCAGTCTTGAGGGTCGCCCCGGAGCAAGGAAATCACAATCCTGACCTGCTGTGCAGGGTCTCCGGCAGAGCGAGATTTCAGAGACAAAAATAATTTGCAATTATTTCGAAAATTCTGAAACCCGGATCTATTCCCCGAGAAAAATTCCGGCAAAGGAATTCTCGGCTCAGATACAGGTGCATGACAAACAAAATCTTGCAAATTTTGTACCTTCGTGGCGAGATTATTCAAACCTGCAGTTACACTCTGAAGATCCATTACAAACAGGTGGACACAGAGCCATTCAAGGGTTAAGAGGAGGTAAGAAGCAGCTAGACAGCAATTAAGGGCTAGGCAGCAAAACTCTGAGGGGAAAAAAAAAAAAAAAAATTTCCCTTCAACACTTCTTTTTCTCCTGCTTCAGCCCAAACAATTAACACTTTGTGGCCGGTCAAACTGTCATGATCTCAATGGCAAGAGAACATAGCATAAGCATATATAGGAACTAGCTCTTGGAAGATGGGAACTGAGCTGACCATGAACTAAACCTAACGCACAACTAGCAGTGGCCGGGTAGCATGCCTACGTTGATTCTAGATGCCCAGCCCAGCCGGAGGACTAAATAAAGCTAGCAGAGGAAAATATTAGTCCTAGCTCACCTCTAGAGAAATACCCCGAAAGGAGACAGAGGCCCCCCACATGTATTGGCGGTGAGTTGAGACGAAATAACAAACGTAGTATGAAAATAGGTTTAGCAAATTTGAGGTCCACTTACTACATAGCAGAAGACAGAAAGGACACTTTCATGGTCAGCTGAAAACCCTATCAAAAAACACCATCCAGAAATTACTTTAAAACTCTGGCATTAACTCATAACACCAGAGTGGCAATTCCCGTTCACAAGAGCTTTCCAGACACAGTAACGAAACTACAGCTGTGAACTGGAACAAAATGCAAAAACAAACATGGACAAGAGTCCAACTTATCTAGTAGTTGTCTAGGAGCAGGAACAAGCACAGAGAGGCTTCTGATAACATTGTTGACCGGCAAGCAACTAACAGAGCAGCAAGGTTATATAGCGACTCCCACATCTTGATGGGAACAGGTGAACAGAGAAGATGAAGACACCAGTTCAATTCCACCAGTAGCCACCGGGGGAGCCCAGAATCCAAATTCACAACAAAAAACCCTATCAAAATCCACACTGGAAATTCAAGAACCCCCGAACCGTCTAACGGTCCGGGGGGAGAACACCAGCCCCCTAGAGCTTCCAGCAAAGGTCAGGATATAGATTTGGAACAAGCTGGACAAAAATACAAAACCAAAACAAATAGCAAAAAGCAAAAGGCAGACTTAGCTGATATAACTGGAACCAGGATCAGTAGACAAGAGCACAGCAGACTAGCTCTGATAACTACGTTGCCAGGCATTGAACTGAAGGTCCAGGGAGCTTATATAGCAACACCCCTAACTAACGACCCAGGTGCGGATAAAAGGAATGACAGAAAAACCAGAGTCAAAAAACTAGTAACCACTAGAGGGAGCAAAAAGCAAATTCACAACAGCCCGCCTGCCTGAGTGTCAGCCATGCCTGCCTGAATACCAGTCGTGCCCGTCCATACTTGATCGCACCTGTCACTAGTGTTCCATTCCCAAGTGGGATCAGCTGCTACAGCCAGACACCGCCCTGGAGTGGTATCTGGCAGCCACCTGCCACACAAGTCTGACCTCACCACTAGAGGCTCCAGTGAACACCAAGGTAGCTGCTTAGTCACGCCCCTCCAGGGTATTCTCGTTTGTGGCACAGTGGGGCCACAATCGTTGCTTGCACCATCCAGTCAGGACGCGAGCATTACAGTTTACTCAGGACATCATCCCTGATAAGTCCCATGGTCCTTCACTCTCAGAGCAAGATTATTTTTTTCCCTGCAAGCATGAGCAATCGAATAAATATTTTACCTGCACCGAAGTTAAGACTTTCGCTACTCCAGCCCGAATCACAGTCTTTACAGAAGTATTTAATCAGCTTGCATCTTGAGCTCTAAGGGTATGTGCACACGTTGCGGATTCTGCTGCAGATTTTTCCGCAGCGGATTTGGAAAATCCGCAGTGCAAAACCACTGTAGTTTTCACTGCAGATTTTATTGCGGTTTCTTCTGCAGATTCCTCTGCGGGTTTTCAACTGCACTTTCCTATTGGTGCAGGTTGAAAACCGCTGCGGAATCCGCACAAAGAATTGACATGCTGCGGAAAATAATCTGCTGCGTTTCCGCGCGGATTTTTCTGCAGCATGTGCACAGCGTTTTTTTTCCCATAGGTTTACATGGTACTGTAAACTTGGGGAAAACTGCTCCGGATCCGCAGCATCAAATCCGCTGCATGTGCACATACCCTAAGAGTTGAATCTGTCCCAGCAGATCCCCCAAAGTATGATGGGGATCCAAAGAAGTGCCGTATGTTCTTGGAGCAGTGCTTGCAATACTTCGAAAGGTATGCTCCCCATTTTTTCACTGATCGGGTCAAGGTGGGATTCTTAATGTCCTTTTTAACAGGAGATGCATTGGAGTGGCTCAACCCCTTCTGGGAAGCAGAGGATCCCATGACCTCGAACCTTTCAGCCTTCCTGGTGACCTTCGGTAAGGTCTTTGATAAGCCTAGTTCAGTATCTTCTGCAAAGTCTTCCCCCCAAGCTTCCAGAAATGGACCTGATGAAGAAAACCTGTGGGTAAACAGTCACGTCCATCCACGACCGTCCAAAACCCACCTATTCCTCAATCTGCAAAAGCAGCTACCAGAGCCCTGAGAGCCATATACTCCAGAACCTTGGGCCAATAGGAGAGGCTGCCCTTGGTGAGAGTACTTCCTCTCCACTAAAGTCAATGACTATTTCTTTGCTTTCTGTGAGCTTTGGTGTATTAAAGCCACCTTTAATCTGGTCACCTTTGTCTGGTGATGGCCGAGCCCTACTTAAGAACAGTCTAGTCTTGCAGGGACAACTACAGCTCCAAATCAGAGCATTATACATGAAAAAGTTCATCTTCCACATGCTGTCTGGTATGCCCATGGGTCATTTAAAGCCAAGAACTCTACTACTCATTGTGGTCTAGAGACCAAGTAAGGTGCTTTGTTTGGAACAACCAAGTCATGAGAGGTGTCTGGTTCCCATACGCCAAAGACAGTCAGCAGTGTCATCTTCTTCATCTGGTCTGCTAGTCATCAAGTCAAGGTGTGCTGACATCTCCAAAGAAGGGGAAGCAGTGGCATTCTTTCCACACATCTCCAATGACTATACCAGTGGCCAGTTCCCAGGAACATCCCTGCTTCTAGATAATTTTTCTCTGGATAATGGGCAGAAGATGGATCCTGTGAGGGTACCTTCAGTTTCCATGTGGCTGGTTGAAGAAGATATCAAGCCAGAGGTTTTCTCGTCTCTGCCTTCCACTGACCAGGAGGAAGAGTTTCAGATTGTTGTATCTTCCATGGTGGGAGCTGACTTCGTCAGGCAGAGAGAGACTTGGCATTCCGGGATTCCTGATATCAAGCCTGCCTCATTCTACTCTAAGGATGTCTTGATGGGCTAGACTATGTGTTGTCCCATACTCCTTCTGCAGATCATCCTAGGAGGCTTGAAGAAGAGGGGGCATAAAGGGGGGGTACTGTAACATCCCTGCTGGCATCACTGTGTGGCTTCCCATCTCCCATCTTACTCACCACTCTGGGCCATCCTGTGAGTTCTGTCCTCTGCCGGCTCCTTGCTGTGAACCTCATATCCTTGCTTGCTGCATACTTCCTGGATGTATGCTAAGTGCGGTGGCCCCGGCACTTCCTGAGTCTTATAGACACAGTATGCACACTCCTAATATATCCCCAGCCTATTGCTAAGAGGTATCGGGTACTTAAGGCATCTCCACTCATAGGGAGAAGCCTGAGCAACAAACTATCTCAGTCTGCTTTCTGCTACTGAGTTTCCATGTCCTGTCCTGTTTCTTCCACCCTGGGGGCTGCAAACCCAGACCCGTGCCTTTATTCTGTGTGTCTTGCTTCCATCACCTGGGGGCCTGCATACCCAGGCCCGTACCTGTATTGTGTCTGCCTTGCTTCCGCCAGTCTGGGGACTGTATACCCAGGCCTGAATTCTTTGTCCTGAACTTGTTTCCATGTCTGTCCTTGTCTGAACGTCACCCTATACCTGTACCTGTTTATACCCTTGTCTGTTGCCTTCCCTATACAGTTGTGTGTATCCTTGTGTCCACTCGCTCTCCTCACCGCAACCTGCGGTTCTGATCTACTCTGCTTGCTGCATCCTGTGGTTCTGCTCTGCCCTGCTCTCTGCATCCTGCGGTTCTGCTCTGTTCGCTGCAGCCTGCGGCTCTGCTCTGCTCACTGCCCCCTGTGGCTTTGCTCTGCTCTGCTCGCCGCAACCTGCGGCTTTGCTCTGCTCACTGCAACCTTCAGCTCTGCTCTGCTTGTTGCATCCTGCAGCTCTGCTCTGCTCTACTCACTGCAACCTGCTGCTCTGCTCGCCACCGCCTGCAGGTCTACTCTGCTCCCATCCTGCCTACTGTGGCTTTGCTCTGCTCCCATCCCACGTTCCTGTGGCTCTGCTCTCTGCATCCTGTGGCTCTGACCTGCTCTCCACATCCTTCGGCTTTGCTCTGCTCCCCCTCCGCACCCTGAGTGTCTTTGTCCTCCTAGTCTGAACTGGTTCTTTACAGTTCTTGTCCCTCCAGTCTGTACTGGTTCCTACCTGCTCCCTTACCCTACTCGTACCTGCCTGTGTTCCTGCCCTACCCGTTATGGTCCTGATTCCTCTAGTTTGTTCATTGCCCGCCTGCCTGACAGAGTGCCAGCCATGCCAGCCTGCCTGCCAGAGTGCCAGCCATGCCTGCCAGAGTGCCAGCCGTGCCCACCTGCCTGAGTGCCAGCTGTGCCCGCCTGAGTGCTAGTCAAGCCCATCCATACGTGCTCACACCTGTCACTAGTGATCCGTTCCCCAGTGGGATCAGCTGCTACAGTCAGACACCGCTCTGGAGTGGTACCTGGAAGCTACCTGCTGCACAAGCCTAACCTCACCACTAGAGGCTCCAGTAAACACCAAGGTAGCTGCTTAGTCACTCCCCTCCAGGGTAGTCTGGTTTGTGGCACAGTGGGGCCACAATCCTCACTTGTGCCATCCAGTCAGGGAGCGAGCGTTACATCTTGTACACTTTCCCAAAGTTGGTGCCAACTGGTCAACTTACTTGGGTGTGTATACAGTTTTTTCTTCAACTCTGCACACAAGTGTTCAATTGGGTCGAGGTCTGATGATTGTGAGGGGCATTCCAGCACCTCTACTTCATTGTCATTGAACCATTTCTTTGCCTGTCTCAATGTATGCTTTGGGTCATTGTCCTGCTGGAACACTATGTCATCCTTTTCATACCCATAGCACTCGAGTGTATGAAATAACTCATGTTGTTGAACACTCAAATATAGCTCAGCATTGAGACCACCATTAATCCTGGTCAAGTATCCAACACCTTTGGCTGTGAAAAAAACCATGTCATCAGGCTTCCTCCACCAAACTTGACAGTTCTTTCCATTTCTCGATTTTTCAACCCCTTTTTCCATGTTTCTTCCAGATCCATTTGCACCCATCATAACTTAGTTTGTTGACTTTTGTCTCATTGCCCCAAGTCACCCATTTTCAATTGAAGTTGAGGCTTCTTCACCTTTTCTTGGGCCACCATTCCTGACTTGTGTAACATTCATCCCATGGTGCTTGAATGTACAGTATGTCTGTGATCTCACTATTACGAAGCATATGAGCCACCTCCATTGCCTTGTTTGTTGAACCAGAGCTGATAGACCTTGTGATGACTCGACTTGTTGACTCTAATATTTTGCCTGGATATTGACCTCTGGGTTTTGAAGGGAAGGACAGAATTAATTTTGCATTCTTCCAACTGTCATGGCACGCATATGATGTAGTTTGGCAATGAGCTGGATGATGCTGATTCTTTTGTCTTGAGAAATCTTCTTCATGACTGCTCCTCGATTTGAACAAGTGACCTTTTGTTTGGGAATGAACCTAATAACACACTGAGCTATTAGAGAATGTGACAACAGTTTGTATTTTGTAATATGCAGGAATAAAATGATTTTTCCACCAACAGGAGCAAAACAGTAATACTGCAGTGACATGACAAGAATCTGCATAACAAATCATATGCTAAATTGCTGCAACTCTTATGTATGGGATATCCAAGATAATTGTCTATAAAATGATGGTAGTCTGGTAGACTGAAAGTCAAAAGTTTAAGACATTGTTACCTTTTGCTTGTCAGTTTAACATGTAAGATGTTAAGGGGCTAATACATTACAAACCCCAGACAAATTACCCTGTTTCTTTACTATTTTGATATTTCTCTCATGGAAAAAAAAAATGCATATCTCCTAGAAAGCAACAATGAATAAAAATAAACAAAGAACTATTACCTTACCTTACATATTGGACTTAAGAGACTTGCTGATTATGGTTATAATGTAAATACTGAAAATTTCAAACATTTAAAAAAAAATTCAAACATGACCTATTGTAATGTAATTTTAATAAATCAATAGCAATTTATTTAAACTCCAAGCAACATGGTAAAATATTATCTCTCAGATGAAATTGACAGTTTATTAGACTGTTGCTAACAGCATCCCGATCTACACATCTATATTGGATTTTAAGAAACTGATATCAGTGTGGACATGTGTAGGTATGGAGCCTGCATTTAAAAACAGAAATTAAATCAATATCTTGACTCTCAGCAGACTTTACTAGATTAGACCAGTTAGAAGTGACCATCTGGACTTTTCTCCAGGTATCATGTAGATCTTTTTTTACTAATGTAATTTTTATTCGTTTAACATTAATGTACTGTAGAAAATATTGCTATAAAGGTAACTCAATTTGATTTTATAGAATAGAAGTTAGACATCTGCTTCTCTAGGGTCATTTTACAGTGCTACAGATAGAACAACACATTTTATTTCATATTACTCAATGAAGATAGATTATCATGCAGTAACTATGTCAAAATTGGATGGGAAAATCATTAAGTATTTTCTTTTAAACTACATTGAAAAAATGAACAAAATAATGACTGAGTAATGTGAGTAATTTGTTCTGTTATCTTTGCTATGTAAGTATTAACACGTATCAAGTAATGTTAGATACCACAGCATTTTTATTGTACAGTCCACATCTACTTACGCTGAGTTTTGATCTAAAATCACAAATCACCTATAGGTAAAAAACTTTAAAAAATAAAAACATAAACAAAATTATATGGTTTAAAACCTTATAGCCAGGTTTTGGTGACATTTGCATTGCATTTTCTTTCTGTTGTATGTTTGTTTGGTTTTATTGAAAATATCTTCATCAACATTGCTGAAACTACACCAGGGGGTCTTAAACTCGGCAGCGATGACTTTTCACTTATATAATTTTTTTCTATGAGACATTTTGATCCGCTTTTTTAACATTTTTGGTATGTTCAGTTTTTCTTACTGCATTTATCTTATGGGTTATGGGTAAAGCTTTATAGTTTGTTTTTTACAGATGCAGCGATAGCTTCATTTTTTTGTCTAATTAAGGTTGCATATAAAACAACATTTTTAGTGGTAAATATTTTTCCTTAATTTTTTCATACTTTACTTTGACTTTTTTTTTTTCATTTTTACTATTCTTTTTTTTTGTCCCCAATTGTCTCCATACACTAATATTGTTTTAAAATTGTCCCCATATAGTAATTTTGGCCTCCATCTTTTAATAATGTCCCCAATCCTTGTCCCCATCTTGTAGTAATATCATCCTTCCTGGTCCCTTTCTTGTAGTAATGTCTTCACCCTGGTCCCCAGCTTTTATTAATGTCCCAATCCTGATTCCATTCTTGTGGTATGTCCCTATTTTGGACCCTATCCTGTAGTAATCTCACCCATCCTGGTCCCTATCTTGTAGTAATCTCCTTATTCTGGTCCCCATCTTGTAATAGTGTCCCGTCCTTGTTTACATCTTGTATCAATGTCCCCCATTTTGATCCCCATCTTGTAGTAAGGTCCCCAACTTGTAGTAATGTCCCATTCCTGGTCTCCATTTTGTAATAATGTCCTCATCCTGGTCCCCATCTTGTAGTAATGTTCCCATCCTCATCCCTATACTGTAGTAATGTTCATATCCTTTTTCCTATCATGTAGTAATGTCACCTATCCTGTCCCCCATCTTGTAGTAATGTTCCCATCCTCATTCCCTATACTGTAGTAATGTTCCCATCCTTTTTCTATCTTGTAGTAATGTCCCCATCCTGGTCCCCATCTTGCAGTAATGTCCCCATTCTGGTCCCCATCCTGTAGCAATCTCATTCCACTCTGTTCCTGGCAGACCAGCCACACAGCATGGTAGACATAACTAGCAGTATCAGTAATGGGCCTGCTGACAGCTAATCAAAAAGGTTGACCAGTAGACCAAGCAGTAGGTGGGTTGGATTATCAATGGGTACCTTTAAGGTACCGTCACATTAAGCGACGCTGCAGCGATATCGACAACGATGCCGATCGCTGCAGCATTGCTGTGTGGTCGCTGGAGAGCTGTCACACAGACAGCTCTCCAGCGACCAACGATGCCGAAGTCCCCGGGTAACCAGGGTAAACATCGGGTTACTAAGCGCAGGGCCACGCTTAGTAACCCGATGTTTACCCTGGTTACCAGTGTAAATGTAAAAAAAAAAAACACTACATACTTACATTACCATGTCTGTCGCGTCCCTCGCCTTCAGCTTCCCTGCACTGTGTAAGCGCCGGCCCTAAGCACAGCGGTGACGTCACCGCTGTGCTTTGCTTTACGGCCGGCACTGACACATTCAGTGCAGGAAGCTCTGAGCAGCAGCGCAGACGCCGGGGGACGTGACAGACATCAGAGGGTGAGTATGTAGTGGTTTTTTTTTACTTTTACAATGGTAACCAGGGTAAATATCGGGTTCCTAAGCGAGGCCCCGCGCGTAGTAACCCGATATTTACCCTGGTTACCATTGTAAAACATCGCTGGTATCGTTGCTTTTGCTGTCAAACACAACGATACACGCCGATCTGACGACCAAATAAAGTTCTGGACTTTCAGCAACGACCAGCGATATCACAGCAGGATCCAGATCGCTGCTGCGTGTCAAACACAACGATATCGCTATCCAGGACGCTGCAACGTCACGGATCGTTGTCGTTCTCGTTGCAAAGTCGTTTAGTGTGAAGGTACCTTTACTCCTCATCAACATGTGTTCAGTCACTTTCATCACAGCCAAGACTCTACGTAGTGATCATCTTGACAGCAGCTAATTGAAAAATGTTTCTGCCCTGCTTTTCAGGGAAGGTGCAAAGAATATGTAGTAGTAAGGCAGTATAAACTTAGAAAACTTCTGCAAGAGAAGAAAGAGAGGACTATAATGTTAGAAGGGAAAGAACACTTGTAAGGAGAGTGGAAGTTTACTCCCTAAACTGAAGTGTAGTGTTTTTATACTTGTTTTATTGCATGTTTGCTCTTTTTTATGTTCTACCCACTGTTTTATGTTTTCTCCATGCCACTTTTGGGGGAGAAGGCAGATACTTTTCATTTATGAGGCCCAGAGATATCAAATCTCTGTCTTACTCGGAAGCGCAGATTAACAGCACTCACAGTAACAAAATGATGGAATGCTATAAATGACTTAACAACAGTTCTGACTGAAAATGGACTGATAATGATTCATGGAATAACTCTTTTAAGTTATGTTTTACTATAATGAAAGCATAGCAATCTACCAGTGTTTAAAGGTAATCTGTCACCACATTTGAGCAATCTGACCTATAATATGGGCATACATGTTATAGACAGGGGAAACTAATCATCTTTTTATGTCTCATATCAGATGCCTTGTTGTGCAAAAATTGTCATTTATTGCTTTATGTAAATTAGTTCTTCTAGGCTATGGGGTATACGCTGATCAAAAGATAATGCTGCGTTATCGCTTGTGATGCACAGTGTGGGAAGACTAAGTGCAACACAAAGGGATGAGGGGAAGGAAGCCCAGACACAAGGAAAAGCGTGTGTGGTGACCCCTAAGCAGATCTGATAACACCCTACCTGCCCTACAGTCCCCAAATTGGTTCCTCACCAATAATCGCTGACAAGGAAACCTAAGCCCTGTATCTCCCTAGAGCTAGGCCCTGGATAGGGAGGGGATGGGATGAGCACTGGTCAAGCCCCTCTGTAAACTAAAGACATAAAGGTAGATAGACAAGGGGAATGAACATAGATTGAGCAGACTCAGAGAGGTAACACCAAACGTCTTCAAACAGGTCCAGAGAGGATGTTAGCCGACTACTATAGCTCCAAGCCTTCACAAGGGAAAATGTTAATATCACCGACGACACTCTGCAGCAGACTGGCGATTTATAAACACCCAGGTCTAGGTTTCTCAACCATATCCGGAGGGAGGTTGCCGCTGACTCCAGGATACAGAAGGATTAAGGAGGTGTCTTTAATGCCACAGATACTTTCTGCATCAAGATGCAGAGCGACATTCTGTTGCATCTGACACACCCGTGACATCACTTCATTACTCTATATTTCAACTCACCTCACCTTTGTTCTGTGCAGGCACAGAAGATTCACTGCAACTTCTTAGCAAAGGGGAAATGGGAAGAGAAAACTTCACTCACCAAAATATCCCTGAGACCAACCGTGCCTGGAGATCAGTGGCTGGCTACCCCATGTGTGCAAATAGAAATAAAAGACTTACGGCACAGGAATCCTTTTACAGTAAAAAATTCTTTATTTACTTATTTTAACATCTTCAGTGATAAAAAACAACATCATGGGGACCCCCCATATGCCAGACGCATTTCGGACCCAGTAAAAACAGTCCTTCCTCAAAAGCATACAAACATAGAGTGACAGTTCCTTATATCGATCACAACAGCACATGTAATTGATGAAAAAGGACTACCTCCCCAAATAACCTCATATCGACCAGAGGGAAATTAGTCCTTCATATACATTAGATCACAATATCATGGAAATGCATATTATAATAAGTATATACATATTTAACACATGCGTACGTTGTGTGAAGAGATTTCATATAAATAGAATTAGTTGAAAACCTGTTTTCGCAAATTACAGTAGCATAGTTGAGCTTATATTCAAACAAAAAACAAGAAAACAAAACCCACATGTTGGAAAACGAAAAGAGTGATATTTTTACACCGAATGGTAATGGTACACAAGACATTCATCATATGCACAAAAAACTGAAAGATGTTAGCTGAGTACTACAAAGATATGGCAGAGCGATCTAATAAAAAATATAGATCACTTTTATAATTAAGGCCTTCTGGAAAACTTGCGTTCAAAGCCAATATCCAATTTGGCTCCCGACAATGGAGTGGACATTCCCAGTCACCCGCTCCAATTGATCTAGCTACTCTCTCCATTCCTTTAACCTTTAAACTCTGCAAATTGCCTTTATGCGTTTTCAAAAAATGTTTAGATAACCCCAAAATATTTCTACGGCTTGCAGCAGTTCCAGCATTTGCGGAAGTAATGTGCTCGCTTATCCTTTTCTTAAGACTCCTTGTAGTGCAGCCTATATAATATTTATTGCATGCCACACATGCTACCATATAGACAACGTGCGTGGTATTGGAGTTAATATAGGTTTTAATTTTATATTCCTTTAAAGTGATATTGTTTACATATTTATCCGTCCTGTCTATATACTGACACAACTCGCAGGTACTCTCACCACACTTAAAACATCCAGTATATGTTAACCAGGTAGGTTTATGGGAGCTGGAAGTATATAGTGATGACAATAGATAATGCCCCAGATTTTTTGCTTTTCTTGGGACACACCAATATCCTGCTGAAAGAATTTTAGATAAAACAGGATCTTGATATAACATTGGCAGATGCCTGTGTATTAACTTAACAATATCCTTATAATTTGAACTATACGAGGTTGAGAAAGTAGGGACATTTATTTTGCTTTTATTGCTGTTCCTATTGCCATTGGTTTCAGACAACATATAATTTCTAGATCTTATGTCAGCTTTTTTAACAGCTCTATTTATCATCCATTTTTTGTGATCTCTTTTGCAGAGTCTGTTTTTAATTACTTCCCTTTCCTGACTGTATAATGAAGCATTAGAACATGCTCTCTTGGCATGTATAAACTCACCTAATGGGAGATTTTGTATGACGTGCGGCGGATGGCAACTATCTGCATGAAAAATCGCATTGCCACTTGTTGGCTTTCTGAACAGGGATATATGGATATCTCCCACGGAGTTATCACCCATAAGTGTAATATCAAGATATGTAGCAACAGTGCCATGCACATGATGTGTAAATTTTATATTCATGCTATTATTATTGATATAATCAACAAAGTCAGGAAAGATGCTGGGGAAGACTCACAGACGGAACCGCACCATATAAGGATAACATCGTTGATAAATCTCCCCCACCATAAAACCCTGTTAATAAAAGGGTTACACACTGTGTGGATGTATTTTTCTCCCAAAAGGACATGTATAAATTTACCAATGAGGACGAAAATTTCACCCCCATTGGACATCCCCGTATTTAAAGGTAATACTGTTTGTCAAATCTGAAAAAGTTAGTAACTAAAAGATGTTCCAATGCTATGATGATTACATTTTTAATGTCATCATTGTACATTTTGTTTTTTGTAAAAATATTTGAAACAGCCTCTACCGCCAAATTATGTGGTATGCAAGAATATAGCGCAACAAGATCACATGTGATTCACACTTAATCCAGTTCATAAGACATATTACTCATAGTATGTAGCAGTTGTTTGGTGTCTCTAATATGTCCTACTGTTTGCAAAACCAATGGCTGCAGCTTTGTGTCAATCCATTCAGATAATCTGGCAGCAATTGGCCTTAACAGAGGAGGAAATGTTTCTTTGTATGTTTTGGGTAAAGCGTGGAACACCGGACAAACCGGTGTTTCCACATACAAAAATTCTGACATGCGTTTATTGAAAACGCCAAGAGACAAACCTTCCTGGATAATTCAAAAAAGTTCTCTCTGGACTCGACTGGTAGGATCTATCCCTAAAGGGCGGTAAGTGGAGGTATTGGACAACATGTAAATAACCTCCCAATGATATAACATAGTGTCAAGCACCAACACTGAACCGCCCTTATCAGAAGGGAGGATTACTATATGCGGATTCTCACGAAATGCATTAAATGCCTGTGTCTCTATAGAGGATATATTTTTTGAAACTTGTAGATCTGAATCGAATAAATCCTTAGTTTCCCTTTACATAACCCTTTGAAAGGTGTCCATAATCGGTACCCATGATGCTACAGAATAAAAAAACGGATTAGATACCATATTGCTGTCATCATCATAAATCAGTTCATTATTAACAGAAACATCTGTTTCCTCTAAACTATGTAACATTTCTAATACAACTTGATCCTTCACTGTGGCCAACAAAGGTAACAAACTCTTGTTATCTATCCTGTTTGTTTGAGCACCAGATACATTATCCTCCAATGGATTATCCTGGGTAAAAAAATGTCTTTTGACAGTTAGTAAGCGTACAAATTTGTTAATGTCACACAATGTTTGGAATAAATCCCCTTTACAAGTGGGAACAAAAGATAACCCCCTTTTAGAAATGTCCAAGTGAGCTGTATTAACCCCTTTACCCTCAAAGGTGGTTTGCACGTTAATGACCGGGCCAATTTTTACAATTCTGACCACTGTCCCTTTATGAGGTTATAACTCTGGAACGCTTCAACGGATCCTGATGATTCTGACATAGTTTTCTCGTGACATATTGTACTTCATGATAGTGGTAATTTTCTTTGATATTACATGCATTTATTTGTGAAAAAAATGGAAATTTGGCGAATATTTTGAACATTTTGCAATTTTACAATTTTGAATTTTTATGCCCTTAAATCACAGAGATATATCACACAAAATATTTAAAAAATAACATTTCCCACATGTCTACTTTATATCAGCACATTTTTGGAACCAAAATCTTCTTTTGTTAGGGCGTTATAAGGGTTAAAAGTTGACCAGCAATTTCTCATTTTTCCAACGCTATTTTTTTTTGGGACCACATCACATTTGAAGTCACTTTAAGGTATCTATATGATAGAAAATACCCAAGTGTGACACCATTCTAAAAACTGCACTCCTCAAGGTGCTCAAAACCGCATTCAAGAAGTTTATTAACCCTTCAGGTGTTTCACAGGAATTTTTGGAATGTTTAACAAAAAATGAACATTTAACTTTTCTTCACAAAAAATTTACTTCAGCTCTAACTTGTTTTATTTTACCAAAGGTAACAGGAGAAATTGGACCCCAAAAGTTGTTGTGAAATTTGTCCTGAGTACACTGATACCCCATATGTGGGGGTAAATCACTGTTTGGGTGCATGGCAGAGCTCGGAAGGGAAGGAGAGCATATGACTTTTTAATGCAAAATTGACTGAAATTGAGATGGGACGCCATGTCGCGTTTGGAGAGCACCATATGTGCCTAAACATTGAAACCCCCACAAGTGACACCATTTTGGAAAGTATATCCCCTAAGGAACTTATCTAGATGTGTGTTGCGCACTTTGATCAACCAAGTGCTTCACAGAAGTTTATAATGTAGAGCTGTAAAAATAAAAAATCATATTTTTTCACAAAAATGATATTTTCGCCCCCAATTTTTTTTTTCCCAAAAATAACAGAAAAATTTGGACCCCAAAAGTTGTTGAGCAATTTGTCCTGAGTACGCTGATACCCCATATGTAGGGGTAAACCACTGTTTGGGTGCATGGCAGAGCTCGGAAGGGAAGGAGCGCCGTTTGACTTTTAAATGCAAAATTGGCTGGAATTGAGATCGGACGTCATGTCGCGTTTGGAGAGCCCCTGATGTGTCTAAACAGTGGAAACCTCCCAATTCTAACTGAAACCCTAACCTAAACACACCCCTAACCCTAATCCCAACTCTAACCATAACCCTAACCACGACCCTAACCCTAATCCCAACCATACCTCCATCCCCAACACACCCCTAACCCTAATCCCAATCCTAACCACACCCCTAACTTCAACACACCCCTAACCCTAATCCCAACCATAATACTAACCACACCCCTAACCCGAACACGCCCCTAACCCTAATCCCAACCCTAACCACACCCCTAACTTCAACACACCCCTAATCTTAGTCCCAACCATAACCCTAACCGCACCCCTAACCCTGACACACCCCTAACCCTAATCCCAACCGTAAATGTAATCCAAACCCTATCCCAAACTTTAGCCCCATCCCTAACTTTAGCCCCATGCCTAACTCTAGCCCAAATCCTAACCCTAACTCTAGCCCCAACCCTAACTTTAGTCCCAACCCAACCTTAACCCGAACTTTAGCACCAACCCTAATCCTAACTCTAATTAGAAAATGGAAATAAATACATTTTTTTTATTTTGTTATTTTTCCATAATTAAGGGGGTGATGAAGGGGGGTTTGATTTACTATTTTTAGTGGGTTTTTTAGCGGATTTTTATGATTGGCAGCTATCACACACTAAAAGATGATTTTTATTGCAAAAAATTGTTTTTGCATCTCCACATTTTGAGAGCTATAATTTTTCCATATTTTGGTCCACAGAATCATGTGCAGTCTTTTTTTTTTGCGTGACGAGTTGACGTTTTTATTGGTACCATCTTCGGGCACGTGGCATTTTTTGATCGCTTTTTATTCCGATTTTTGTGAGGCAGAATGTCCAAAAGCCAGCAATTCATGAATTTCTTTTGGGGGGCGTTTATACCATTCCACATTTGGTAACATTGATAAAGCAGTTTTATTTTTCAGGTCAATATGATTACAGTGATACCTCATTTATATCTTTTTTATGTTTTGGCGCTTTTATACAATAAAAACTATTTTATAGAAAAAATTATTATTTTTGCATAGCTTCAGGCCACGTTCGCACTTTGCGGCGTCCCTCTGCGGGTTCTCCCGCAGCGGAATTGATAAATCTGCAGGGCAAAACCGCTGCGGTTATCCCTGCAGATTTATCGCGGTTTGTTCCGTGGTTTCCGCTGCGGGATTACTCCTATACTATTGATGCTGCATATGCAGCAATATGCAGCATCAATAGTAATGTTAAAAATAATAAAAATTGCTTATACTCACCCTCCGATGTCCGGATCTCCTCGGCGCTGCACGCGGCGCTCCGGTTCCAAAGATGCTGTGCCGAGAAGGACCTTCGTGACGTCATGGTCATGTGACCCGGGCGTCATCACGGTCATGTGACCGCGACGTCACCGCAGGTCCTGTTCGCACAGCAACTCTGACCGGCCGGCCGCGTGCAGCGCTGAGAGGTGAGTATAACATGATTTTTTATTTTTATTCTTTTTTTACCCCAAATATGGTTCCCAGGGCCTGGAGGAGAGTCTCCTCTCCTCCACCCCGGGTACCACCCACACATTAACCACTTACTTCCCGCAACGTGGGCACAGCCCCATGCGGGAAGTAAGCGGTTCAATGCATTCCTATGGGTCCGATATCGCAGCGATTCTGCACAAAGAAGTGACATGCTGCGGGTTTTAAATCGCTGCGTTTCTGCGCGGTTTTTCCCGCAGCATGTGCACAGCGGTTTGCGGTTTCCATAGGGTTTACATGTAAATGGAAACGCTATGGAAACTGCTGCGGACCCGCAGCATCAAAATCGCCGCGGTTCCGCGGTAAAAACCGCAAAGTGTGAACATGGCCTCATTCTGAGGACTATAACTTTTTTATTTTTTCGCTGATGATGCTGTATGGCAGCTCATTTTTTGCGGAACAAGATGGCGTTTTCAGCAGTACCATGTTTTTTATATCCCTCTTTTTGATCGCGTGTTTTTCCACATTTTGTTTGGTGGTATGATAATAAAGCGTTGTTTTTTGCCTCGTTTTTTTTTTTACAGTGTTCACTGAAGGGGTTAACTAGTGGGACAGTTTTATAGGTCGGGTCGTTACGGACGCGGCAATACTAAATATGTGTACTTTTATTGTTTTTTTTTTATTTAAAGAAATGTATTTATTGGAACAATATTTTTTTTCTTTAGTTAGGATTCTTTTTTTTTAACACATGTAAATATTTTTTTTTTGTTTACTTTGTCCCGGGGGGGACATGACTATATAGTGTCATATCGCTGATCTGACACATTGCAGTGCACTGTGTCAGATCAGTGATCTGACAGGCACTGCAGGAGGCTTGCTGGCGCCTGGCGCTTGCAAGCCGCCTCCCTGCAGGACCCAAAAGGAGCCCCGCGGCCATTTTGGATCCAGGGCCTGCAGGGAGGAGGATGGAGGAGACCCTCAGAGCAATGCGATCATATCGCTTTGCTCCGAGGGTCTCAAGGAAGCACGCAGGAAGCCCCCTCCCTGCGCGATGCTTCCCTATGTCGCCGAAATGCTGCGATCATGTCTGATCACAGTGTTCTGGGGCTAATGTGCCAGGAGCGGTCCATGACCACTCCTGGCACATAGTGTTGGATGTTATCTGTGATAGTCAGCTTACACCCGGACCCGATCGGCCGCGCTCCTCCCTGTGAGCGCGGCTTATTGGTAATGATGTACTATCCCGTCGATGGTCATACGGGTCCATACCACCTCGACGGGATAGTACATCATATGTCAGAAAGGGGTTAAAGACAGTAGCAGAAATTTAAACTACAGTAAATTCATCCTATTGTCCATCAATAGCTACATTATTATTTTTTTCTTGGGCATGCTCCTGAGACCATACTGGTGGTCTTTTCCTGAATCGACGTCCACCCCTCCTCTTCTTACATTTTTTGCATGAAATTTTGAGGACGAAGCACAGCTAGAGTCCAAAGAAACTTCCGTGCATATGATGAATGTCTTGTGTAGTACCATTACCATTCGGTGTAAAAATATCACTCTTTTTGTTTTCTTGTTTTTTGTTTGAATATAAGCTCAGCTATGCTAATTTGTGAAAACAGGTTTTCAACTAATTCTATTTATATGAAATGTCTTCACACAACATATATATGTGTTAAATATGTATATACTTATTATAAAATGCATTTTCATGATATTGTGATCTTATGTATATGAAGGACTAATTTCCCTCTGGTCGATATGAGGTTAATTGGGGAGGTAGTCCTTTCTCATCAATTACATGTGCTGTTGTGATCGATATAAGGAAGTGTTCATTCTATTTTTGTATGCCTTTGAGGAAGGACTGTTTTTACTGGGTCAGAAACACGTCAGGCCTAGGGGGGGTCCCATGATGTTGTTTTTTATCGCTGAAGATTAGTGATGAGCGAATATACTCGGTACTCAAGATTTCCCGAGCTTGCTCGGGTGTCCTCCGGGTATTTGTAAGTACTCGGAGATTTAGTTTTCAGCGCCGCAGCAGAATGATTTACATCTGTTAGCCAGCATATACAAAAGTAAAGCCTATGTCCATAGAAGGGTGGAACAGTGAAGAGGAGCGACAGCAGTCAGAATGCGCAGGCACAGGATTTTCGGCTGCACACCTGACATCACAGGGACATAATAATGAGAGAGGAGGAGAAATATAGGGTAATGAAGTGAGTAGGCAGGGTTATCTTTTTGCTATTGTACACCCCACAGCCTGGAAGAAATAATTAACATAAAGTGATAAAAGATGATCAACAAGGCATCATCCATGAGGCATACAGTTGTGACAAGTTTCAGCTGTCTATAACTTGCATGTCCATATTAATTGATCAGATCACTCAAATGTAGTGACAGATTCCCTTTAACTGAGTGTCATTGAATAAAAAAAAAACATAATGTAGGACAGAGCTGACCTGTTTATAATATTTGAATGCTAGTCCTACTTTATGAAATAAATGAAAAAGGTTCTAATTCAAACATATTTACCATTGAGTCAATGACTATAGCAATGTAACAAGAAGCTTATTAAAATGAAACATTATAAAATACATGCTGCACAAATGATTATGTTTTTTCTTACCGTAGTGTATATAAGAGATATTTATGGTGCTGTCATGAGCAGGTCAAGATAACATGTTTCATAAGCTACTTTAAATGCTTCCTAGTAATGTATGCCTTTTTATGACCTGAGATTGAACAGCGCTGATGCTATTAACATAGTCATTAACATCTATTGTGATCCATCATCTCATAAAATTAAGTTTTCAACCTAATCATTTGATGGAAAATAAATTGAAAGTTTTTTATAGCGTAATAATTATCTATGTAATAAATAATTTAATAATTACCAGAATTATCTTATGATTCACTACGATTAAAACAAAAGGACAAATAAAATCCTATGTCCATCTTCATCACAATCCATCAAATGTCAGTGCATATTTAACTGCTTCCTTACTACAAGCCTGAGATATATTCAGCAATCATCCTATCAAGTCTCATGTCATGTGACATGAAAGAATTTACACGATTAGCATGCTGCAAGTGAGATACACACAGTGGCATATTACTGAAATTTAATATTTGTTTGCCAACCACCTTTACTAGTTCTTTTGGACCTTGTTTAATAATTTCTGTGCATATTGTAATAATATTTTAATAATCTTAACCCCTTCCCGACCTTTGACGCCACGTAGGTGTCATGAAAGTCGGTGCCAATCCGACCTGTGATGCCTATGTGGCGTCATGGAATGATCGCGTCCCTGCAGATCGGGTGAAAGGGTTAACTCCAATTTCACCCGATCTGCAGGGACAGGGGGAGTGGTACTTCAGCCCAGGGGGGGTGGATTCACCCCCCCGTGGCTACGATCGCTCTGATTGGCTGATTAAAGTGAAACAGCCAATCAGAGCGATTTGTAATATTTCACCTATGAAAATGGTGAAATATTACAATCCAGCCATGGCCGATGCTGCAATATCATCGGCCATGGCTGGAAAACCTAATCTACCCCCCCACCGCCACCGATCGCCTCCTCAGTCCTCCTTTCTGCCCCGTACTGTGGTCCGCTCCCCTCCGTCCTCCTGTCTGCTCCCCCGTCCTCCTGTCCGCTCCCCCCGTGCTTCTATCCACCCCCCGTGCTCTGAACCCCCGTGCTCCGATCTCCCCCCCCTCATACTTACCGAGCCTCGCGGTGTCCGTCCGTCTTCTTCATGGGCGCTGCCATCTTCCAAAATGCCCGCCGAATCTGCCGCTCGGCAGATTTGTTCCAAGTACATTTTGATCACGGTGATAAAACCTATCACCGTGATCAAAAAAAAAAAAGTAAATGAACCCCCCTTTATCACCCCCATAGGTAGGGACAATAATAAAAATAAAGAAAACATATATATATTTTTCTTCCCCCACTAGGGTTAGGGTTAGGGTTAGGATTAGGTCTAGGGCTAGGGCTAGGGTTAGGGTTAGGGTAAGAATTAGGGTTAGAACTAGAGTTAGGGTTAGATTAGACTATGTGCACATATGGTGCGGATTTGGCTGTGGATCCGCAGCGGATTGGCTGCTGCGGATTCGTAGCAGTTTTCCATCAGGTTTACAGTACCATGTAAACCTACTGAAAACCAAATCTGCTGTGCCCATGGTGCGGAAAATACCGCACGGAAACGCTGTGCTGTATTTTCCGCAGCATGTCAATTCTTTGTGCGGATTCCGTTTTACACCTGCTCCGCAATAGGAATCCGCAGGTGAAAAACAGTGGAAATCCGCAGTAAATGCGCAGGTAAAACGCAGTGCCTTTTACCTGTGGATTTTTCAAAAATGGTGCGGAAAAATCTCACACGAATCCGCAATGTGGGCACATAGCCTTAGGGTTAGGGTTGGAATTAGAGTTAGGGTTGGAATTAGGGCTAGGTGTTATGATCCGGTGACCTTGGAGCCGCATGAGAGACTTTCTCAGGAGTAGGTGGTACCTGTACTGACCGCAAACCCTAAACTAACACCGCAACTAGAAGTAGCCATGGGATGTACCTAACACGACCTAGAAACCTCGACACAGCCGGAGGACTAAATACCCCTATAGATGGAAATGGGAATTCTATCTTGCCTCAGAGCAGAACCCCAAAGGAGAGGCAGCCCCCCACAAATATTGACTGTGAGTATAAGAGGAAAGACACACGCAGGCAGAAAAACAGGATTTAGCAAAAGAGGCACTTCTAGCTAAATAGAAAAGGATAGGACAGAATTCACTGAATTGCACTGAATTGCAAAGCACACTGCATGTGTGCACAGAGACTAAAAACCAGACACTTATCTTAGCTGAATTGGCAGCAGGGCATGAGGAACCAGTGAGAGATGCAATCCCTCCAAGAACAATGGACAACTGGCAAGGACTCATGGATCCTGCACACCTAAATACCTACTAGAGCTGCAATCAGCAGAAACACCTGCCCTGGATTACAACCCCAAGACAACTGCACTACCAGCAACAACCACCGGAGGGAGCCCAAGAGCAGAATTCACAACAGTACCCCCCCTTGAAGAGTGGTCACCAGAGCTCCCAGGCCGATCAGGACGAGCCAGATGAAAGGCATGGACCAAATCAGCAGCATGGACATCAGAGGCAAAAACCCAAGAATTATCCTCCTGGCCATAACCCTTCCATTTGACAAGGTACTGAAGCCTCCGCCTCGAAAAGCGAGAATCCAAAATCTTCTCAACCACATACTCCAACTCCCCATCAACCAACACAGGAGCAGGAGGATCAACAGAGGGAACAACGGGCACCACATATTTCCACAATAAAGATCTATGGAAAACATTATGGATGGCAAAAGAGGCCGGAAGGGCCAAACGAAAAGACACCGGATTGATAATCTCAGAAATCCTATAAGGACCAATAAACCGAGGCTTAAACTTAGGGGAAGAAACCTTCATAGGAACATGACGGGAAGACAACCAGACCAAATCCCCAACCCAAAGCCAGGAACCAACACACCGACGATGGTTAGCAAAACGCTGAGCCTCCTCCTGAGACAACACCAAATTGTCCACCACATGAGCCCAAATCTGCTGCAACCTGTCAACCACAGAATCCACACCAGGACAATCAGAAGGTTCAACTTGCCCCGAAGAAAAACGAGGATGAAAATCAAAATTACAAAAGAAGGGCGAAACCAAAGTAGCTGAACTAGCCCTATTATTAAGGGCAAACTCGGCCAATGGCAAAAAGGCCAACCAATCATCCTGATCAGCAGACACAAAGCATCTCAAATAAGTTTCCAAAGTCTGATTAGTTCGCTCGGTCTGGCCATTTGTCTGAGGATGAAATGCGGAAGAAAAAGACAAATCAATGCCCAGCCTAGCACAAAAGGCCCGCCAAAACCTAGAAACAAACTGGGAACCTCTGTCGGACACAATATTCTCCGAAATACCATGCAAACGAACCACATGCTGAAAAAACAACGGAACCAAATCAGAAGAGGAAGGCAATTTAGGCAAAGGCACCAAATGAGCCATCTAAGAAAATCGGTCACAAACCACCAACAACCCAGATAACCAACATCCTCTGGGAAACCGGAAGATCTGAAATAAAATCCATAGAAATATGCGTCCAGGGCCTCTCAGGGACCGGCAAAGGCAAAAGCAACCCACTAGCACGGGAACAACAAGGCTTGGCCCTTGCACAAGTCCCACAGGACTGCACAAAAGAACGCACATCACGCGACAAAGAAGGCCACCAAAAGGACCTACCAACCAAATCTCTGGTACCAAAAATACCAGAATGGCCAGCCAACACAGAACAATGAACCTCAGAAATCACTCTTCTAGTCCATCTATCAGGAACAAACAGTTTCCCCACTGGACAGCGATCAGGTTTGCCAGCCTGAAATTCCTGCAGAACCCGTCGCAAATCAGGGGAAATGGCAGAAAGGACCACCCCTTCCTTCAGAATGCCGACCGGCTCAAGTACCTCAGGAGAATCAGGCAAAAAACTCCTAGAGAGGGCATCAGCCTTAATATTCTTAGAACCCGGAAGATACGAGACCACGAAATCAAAACGGGAGAAAAACAGGGACTATCGAGCCTGTCTAGGATTCAGCCGTTTGGCAGATTCGAAGTAAATCAGATTTTTATGATCGGTCAAGACCACAATACGGTGCTTGGCTCCCTCAAGCCAATGTCGCCATTCCTCAAACGCCCACTTCATAGCCAACAACTCCCGATTGCTGACATCATAATTGTGTTCAGCAGGCGAAAACTTACGGGAAAAGAAGGCACACGGTTTCATCAAGGAACCATCAGAATTCCTCTGAGACAAAACGGCCCCTGCCCCAATCTCAGAAGCGTCAACCTCAACCTGAAACGGAAGAGAAACATCTGGCTGACGCAACACCGGGGCAGAAGTAAATCAGCGTTTAAGCTCCTGAAAGGCAGAGACAGCCACAGAGGACCAATTCGTTACATCAGCGCCTTTCTTCATCAAATTGGTCAGGGGTTTAACCCCACTGGAGAAGTTAGCAATGAAACGGCGATAAAAATTAGCAAAGCCCAAAAATTTCTGAAGGCTCTTCACGGATGTGGGCTGAATCCAATCATGAATGGCCTGAACCTTAACCAGATCCATCTCTATAGATGAGGGAGAAAAAATGAAGCCCAAAAAAGAAACCTTCTGCACTCCAAAGAGACACTTAGACCCCTTCACAAACAAAGCATTATCACGAAGGATCTGAAATATCATCCTGACCTGTTTCACATGAGACTCCCAATCATCGGAAAAAATTAAGATGTCATCCAAATATACAATCATGAATTTATCAAGATAATTCTGGAAGATATCATGCATGAAGGACTGAAAAACAGATGGAGCATTAGAGAGCCCGAATGGCATCACAAGGTATTCAAAATGGCCTTCTGGCGTATTAAACGCAGTTTTCCATTCGTCACCCTGCTTAATACGAACAAGATTATATGCCCCCCGAAGGTCAATTTTAGCAAACCAACTAGCCCCCTTAATCCTGGCAAACAAATCGGAAAGCAAAGGTAAAGGGTATTGAAACTTGACCGTGATCTTATTCAAGAGGTGATAATCAATACAGGGTCTCAAGGAGCCATCCTTCTTAGCAACAAAAAAAAATCCCGCTCCCAACGGTGAAGAAGATGGCCGAATATGCCCTTTGTCCAAAGACTCCTTAACATAACTCCGCATGGCGGTATGTTCGGGCACAGACAGGTTGAAAAGTCGGCCCTTAGGAAACTTACAGCCTGGAATCAAGTCAATAGCACAATCACAGTCCCTATGCAGTGGAAGGGAACTGGACTTGGGCTCATCGAATACATCCTGAAAATCAGACAAAAACTCTGGAACTTCAGAAGAGGAGGAAGAGGAGATTGACATCACAGGAACGTCATTATGAACCCCCTGACAACCCCAACTAGTCACAGACATAGACTTCCAATCCAACACAGGATTATGTATCTGCAACCATGGAAAACCCAGCACAATAGCATCATGCAAATTATGCAACACCAGAAAATGACAATCTTCCTGATGGGCTGGCGCCATGCACATGGTCACCTGTGTCCAAAACTGGGGTTTATTTTTAGCCAAAGGTGTAGCATCAATGCCCCTTAAAGGAATAGGGTTCTGCAAAGACTGCAAGGGGAAACCACAACGCCTGGCAAATTCAAAGTCCATTAAGTTCAAAGCGGTGCCTGAATCCACAAACGCCATGACAGAAAATGACGACAATGAGCAGATCAAGGTCACAGATAACAGAAATTTAGGTTGTACAGTTCCGATGGTAACTGAAGTAGCGATTCTCTTTGTACGCTTTGGGCAGACTGAAATGACATGAGAAGCATCGCCACAATAAAAACACAACCTATTCTGACGTCTGAATCCTTGTTGTTCCGTTCTAGACAGAATCCTATCACACTGCATAGGCTCAGGCATCTGCTCTGAGGACAACGCCACAGCGCGCACAATTCTGCGCTCCCGCAAGCGCCGATCAATCTGAATGGCCAGAGACATAGAATCACTCAGACCAATAGGCGTGGGAAACCCCACCATAATATCTTTAACAGATTCAGAAAGACCCTTTCTGAAAATTGCCGCCAAAGCATCCTCATTCCATTTAGTCAGCACAGACCATTTTCTAAATTTCTGACAATACAATTCTGCCGCTTCTTGACCCTGAGACAGGGCCAACAAGGTCTTCTCTGCTTGATCCACAGAATTTGGTTCATCATATAATAATCCTAGAGCCTGAAAAAAGGCATCTACATTAAGCAAGGCCGGATTCCCAGATTCCAGGGAAAATGCCCAATCCTGAGGGTCGCCACGCAGCAGGGAGAAGACAATTTTAACCTGCTGAATGGGATCACCAGAGGAACGAGGCTTCAGAGCAAAAAACAGTTTACAGTTGTTTTTAAAACTCAAAAATTTGGACCTGTCCCCAAAAAACAAATCAGGAGTAGGAATCCTAGGCTCTAAAAGCGGAGTCTGAACAATATAATCAGAAATACCCTGTACCCTAGCAGCAAGCTGGTCTACATGAGAAACTAATCCCTGAACATCCATGCTAGCACAAGACTCCTCAGTCACCCAGAGGAAAAGAGGGAAGAAAAGACAAAGCAGGCTACAGAAAAAAAAATGGCTCTTTCTTCCCTTCTTCTGAGATGCATTTAACTCATTGTTGGCCAGTTGTACTGTTATGATCTGGTGACCTTGGAGCTGCATGAGAGACTTTCTCAGGAGTAGGTGGTACCTGCACTGACCGCAAACCCTAAACTAACACCGCAACTAGAAGTAGCCGTGGGATGTAACTAACACGTCCTAGACACCTCGACACATCCGGAGGACTAAATACCCCTATAGATGGAAATGGGAATTCTATGTTGCCTCAGAGCAGAACCCCAAAGGATAGGCAGCCCCCCACAAATATTGACTGTGAGTATAAGAGGAAAGACACACGCAGGCAGAAAAACAGGATTTAGCAAAAGAGGCACTTCTAGCTAAATAGAAAAGGATAGGACAGAATTCTAAGCGGTCAGTATTAAAATCCTAAAAATATCCACAGCAGATAATACAAATATTCTACATCTAACTAAAGACATAGAAAGTGTATCTGCATCTCCTGAGAATCCAGCATGACTGAAAAATCCAAACAAAGTCTAAGCTGGACAAAAACACAATGAATTGCACTGAATTGCAAAGCACACTGCATGTGTGCACAGAGACAAAAAAACAGACTCTTATCTTAGCTGAATTGGCAACAGGGCATGAGGAACCAGAGAGAGATGCAATCCCTCCAAGAACAATGGACAACTGGCAAGGACTCATGGATCCTGCACACCTAAATACCTAGTAGAGCTGCAATCAGCAGAAACACCTGCCCTGGATTACAACCCCAAGACAACTGCACTACCACCAACAACCACCGGAGGGAGCCCAAGAGCAGAATTCACAACAGTACCCCCCTTGAAGAGTGGTCACCAGAGCCCCCAGGCCGATCAGGACGAGCCAGATGAAAGGCATGGACCAAATCAGCAGCATGGACATCAGAGGCAAAAACCCAAGAATTATCCTCCTGGCCATAACCCTTCCATTTGACAAGGTAGGGTTGGAAATAGGGTTAAAATTAGGCTTGTGGTTAGGGTTAGGGTTAGGGGTGTGTTGGGGTTAGGGTTGTGATTAGGGTTGGGATTAGGGTTAGGGTTGGGATTAGGGTTAGGGGTGTGTTGGGTTAGGGTTGTGGTTAGGGGTCTGTTGGGGTTAGGGTTATATCTAGAGTTGGGATTAGGGTTTGGGGTGTGTTGGGGTTAGTGTTGGAGTTAGAATTGAGGGGTTTCCACTGTTTAGGCACATCAGGGGTCTCCAAATGCAACATGGCGCCACCATTGATTCCAGCCAATCTTGTGTTCAAAAAGTCAAGTGGTGCTCCCTCCCTTCCGAGCCCCGACGTGCGCCCAAACAGTGGTTTACCCCCACATATGGGGTACCATCATACTCAGGACAAACTGGGAAATAATTATTGGGGTCCAATTTCTTCTGTTACCCTTGCGAAAATAAAAAATTGCTTGCTAAAACATAATTTTAGAGGAATGAAAAATTATTTTTTATTTTCACGGCTCTGCGTTATAAACTTCTGTGAAGCACTTCCGGGTTCAAAGTGCTCACCACACATCTAGATAAGTTCCTTGAGGGGTCTAGTTTATAAAATGGGGTCACTTGTGGGGGGTTTCTACTGTTTAGGCACATCAGGGGCTCTGCAAATGCAACGTGACACCCGCAGACCATTCCATCAAAATCTGCATTTCAAAACATCACTGCTTCCCTTCTGAGCCCTGACCTGTGCCCAAACAGTGGTTTACCCCATATATGGGGTCCCAGCATACTCAAGACAAACTGGACAACAACTATTGGGGTCCAATTTCTCCTGTTACTCTTGCGAAAATAAAAAATTGCTTGCTAAACATAATTTTTGAGGAATGAAAAAATATTTTTTATTTTCACGGCTCTGCGTTGTAAACTTCTATGAAGCACTTGGGGGTTCTAAGTGCTCATTACACATCTAGATAAGTTCCTTTGGGGGTCTAGTTTCCAAAATAGAGTCACATGTGGGGGGTTTCTACTGTTTAGGCACATCAGGGGCTCTGCAAATGGAATGTGATGCCCGCAGACCACTCCATCAAAGTCTGCATTTCAAAACGTCACAACTTCCCTTCTGAGCCCCGACTTGTGCCCAAACAGTGGTTTACCCCCACATATGGGGTATCAGTGTACTCAGGACAAGCTGGGCAACAACTATTGGGGTCCAATTTCTCCTGTTACCCTTGTGAAAATAAAAAATTGCTTGCTAAAACATCATTTTTGAGGAAAGAAAAATTATTTTTTATTTTCACGGCTCTGTGTTGTAAACTTCTGTGAAGCACTTGGGGGTTCAAAGTGCTCACCACATATCTAAATAAGTTCCTTGGGGGGACTAGTTTCCAAAATGTGGTCACTTGTGGGAGGTTTCTACTGTTTAGGCACATCAGAGGCTCTGCAAACATAACATGATGCCCGCAGACCATTCCATCAAAGTCTGCATTCCAAAACGTCACTACTTCCCTTCCGAGCCCCGGAATGTGCCCAAACAGTGGTTTACCCCCACATATGGGGTATCAGCATACTCAGAAGAAACTGGACAACAACTCTTGGGGTCAAATTTCTCCTGTTACCCTTGGGAAAATTAAAAAATTCTGGGCTAAAAAAATATTTTTGAGGAAAGATAACACATTTATTATTTTCACGGCTCTGCGTTATAAACTTCTGTGAAGCACCTAGGGGTTTAAAGTGCTCACTATGCATCTAGATAAGTTCCTTGGGGGGTCTAGTTTCCAAAATGGGGTCACTTGTAAGGGAGCTCCAATGTTTAGGCACACAGGGGCTCTCCAAATACGACATGGTGTCCGCTAATGATTGGAGCTAATTTTCCATTCAAAAAGTCAAATGGCGCTCCTTCGCTTCCAAGCCTTACCATGTGCCCAAACAGTGGTTTACCCCCACATGTGAGGTATCGGTGTACTCAGGAGAAATTGCCCAACAAATTTTAGGATCCACTTTATCCTGTTGCCCATGTGAAAATGAAAAAATTGAGGCTAAAATAATTTTTTTGTGAAAAAAAAGTACTTTTTCATTTTTACGGATCAATTTGTGAAGCACCTGGGGGTTTAAAGTGCTCACTATGCTTCTAGATAAGTTCCTTGGGGGGTCTAGTTTCCAAAATGGGGTCACTTGTGGGGGAGCTTCAATGTTTAGGCACACGGGGGCTCTCCAAACTTGACATGGTGTCAGCTAAAGATTGGAGCCAATTTTTCATTCAAAAAGTCAAATGGCGCTCCTTCCCTTCTGAGCCCTGCCGTGCGCCCAAACAGTGGTTTACCCCCACATATGAGGTATCAGCGTATTCAGGACAAATTGGACAACAAGGGTTCGTTGTCCAGTTTCCTTTTACCTTTGGGAAAATAAAAAAATTGCTGCTAAAAATCATTTTTGTGACTAAAAAGTTAAATGTTAATTTTTCCTTCCATGTTGCTTCTGCTGCTGTGAAACACCTGAAGGGTTAATAAACTTCTTGAATGTGGTTTTGAGCACCTTGAGGGGTGCAGTTTTTAGAATGGTGTCACGTTTGGGTATTTTCAGCCATATAGAACCCTCAAACTGACTTCAAATGTGAGGTGGTCCCTAAAAAAATGGTTTTGTAAATTTTGTTGTAAAAATGAGAAATCACTGGTCAAATTTTAACCCTTATAACTTCCTAGCAAAAAAAAAATGTGTTTCCAAAATTGTGCTGATGTAAAGTAGACATGAGGGAAATGTTATTTATTAACTATTTTGTGTCACATAACTCTCTGGTTTAACAGAATAAAAATTCAAAATGTGAAAATTGCAAGCCCAATATGTCACCAAAAAAACGATCTCAGAACCGCTAGGATCCGTTGAAGCATTCCTGAGTTATTACCTCATAAAGGGACACTGGTCAGAATTGCAAAAAACGGCCAGGTCATTAAGGTCAAAATAGGCTGGGTCATGAAGGGGTTAAACAATTGTTTATTCATTTGTCTTTTTTTATTTATTATAGACACTTTTTCCATCATAAATTTTACAAAATACTAATTAATTAAATATTGCAGTGGAAATGTATGTACTGCAATCTTTTTGTGGATTTAAATTGTTATGATGATTATGTATAGTCCTTATGAAAAGGTAGAGATCAGGCCCAAAGGTCGGAATAAAAGAGAGAAAAAATAAATAAATAAAATCAGAAACAGAGGCAAGAATTGAAGAAATGACAACTAGGGAGAAAGCCAATGAACCAATGAAAGTCAGAAACATGTCAAAATCATAAATGTGGGCAGACAGACAAATAATCAGGCTGCTACGTTTGGAAAGTTGAAAGTTCAATATGCCCTATCCTATCCTACTTTCCACTTTCACAGTCAGTGCAGGAAGCGGACGCCGGGGGACGCGAAGGTGAGTATGTACTGTTTGTTTTTTTACATTTTACACTGGTAACCAGGGTAAACATCGGGTTACTAAGCGCAGCCCTGCGCTTAGCAACCCGATGTTTACCCTGGTTACCCGGGGACCTCGGCATCGTTGGTCGCTGGAGAGCGGTCTGTGTGACAGCTCTCCAGCGACCAAACAGCGACGCTGCAGTGATCGGCATCGTTGTCTGTATCGCTGCAGCGTCGCTAAGTGTGAAGGTACCTTTACGCTTTTCTCTCAGTTGGTGATATTTACTCACAACAGCTGGTAATTTTCATACAATTTTCACTTTATTTAGACCTTTCATGCAGTAATATTAGAAAAGCACAATATTGTTACAAGGTAATTCAATACTGTTCTGCTAACCAATTAAAAACATCTAGTATATTTAATATAGTAGATTAACACATAACAGACTCTATAAAATATATCCATACATCTATGACTGCAAGAAAAGAAGCAATTAAGGAAGCTACTGAGTTGTTACACATATATATCATTTAATAATTTATCACAGAGGGAGATAATTGAAATTAAACAAGATTAAGGTGAAATAAAGATCTGATTCAATTACCATCCACTTATTCCTTCAGGAATTTAGATTTGGTTACAGGTTTTGTCTGAGCAAATTGTTTCCTCAGAGAGGAAGAGGACTTGAACTTCAGTGCCACCTATTGGTAGTAGCAATCCTACAAGTCAATATTGACCCTTTAACGAGCCTTGCAGTATGACTTAGGATAAAAGCTGAAGTGATATTGGCTAATGTAGCTCTTGAGTCAAATCATCTTCCTTTGCTCTGAAGAGACAATTTGCATATTAAATTTCCCAGATGAGAATGCAAGGCATTTAAGTCTCCTCATACTGGCATGCCAGAGCTGGCTACTGGTCACTCTCTAGAAAGAGAAATCTTACCTCTTACATTCTAGGTTTTGTCTAGTGATGAGCGAACTCATGGATGTTTGGGTTGTCTGGGACCTTTTAAACCCGGGACCCTACATAAGTAAATGGGCTTCGGTGGAATTATTCGAGGTTGTAAGTATGGTTTAATTAAGATTCTTAAAAGAGTCTGTGTCATTTTTTTAAATTATAGGGCTTTATCTTGGAGTGTGTGTTTTTATACCATGTGACTATGGGGTTAGTAATGGATAGGTGTCTTAAAGACCCCCTTCCATTACTAACCCATGGGCTTGATGTCACCTGACAATACAAAGGTGACATCAACCACACAAATATGAACTCCACTTGCCACCGCTATAGGACAAGTGGGAAGAGCTAGGCAAAGCACCAGAATTGGTGCATCTAATAGATGTGCCTTTTCTGGGCAGCTGTGAGCTGCTATTTTTAGGCTGAGGGTGCCAATATCCATGGCCCCTTACCAGCCTGAGAATAACAGCCCCCAGCTGTCAGCTTTAGCAAGGCTGGTTGTCAAAAATCTTGATAACCAACCTTGCTGAAGCTAACAGTTGAATTTTGCCGCCTCCAGCTGTGAGTTTCGCCTGGCGGGTTATCAAAAATACAAGGGAATCCATGTAGGTTTTTTTAATTATTTATTTACAGCGTAGGAGCGGCTGATGATTACTCCCATCATCCGCTCCTGCTCTCACTGTTATTAGCGGCAGCAAGTGTCAGCTGATAGGAGCTGTAGTCCCATCAGCTGACACCAGTGAATGGAGGTAAACTTTTTACCTCCAATCACAGTAGAGCACTAATGCTGTCTTCTGACAGCATGGGAACCGTGGCTTTCTGACCGGCGGTGATGATTTCACTGCTAATCAGAAGCGCTACGCCAGTGCTTCCCACGCTGTGTATGTTCGACTATATTCACCGATTTAATCAATGATTAAATCAGCGATTATTGCAAATTCGGTGATCGTGAGCTGAACCACACATTGAAATATTTGTTCATCTCTAATTACAAATGGTGCCAATGAAAATCTGGTAGTATGATATTGAATTGAGCTGGCAGTCCAGGTAAAAAAAAATCACCCACAGAGCATGTTTCCACATTTCCCCCACAGAAGATGCTAACAAATTTCACCCACATAACATGTTTTCACATTTTCCACACTGAAACTGATAACAAATTTCAACCACAGAGCATGTTTCCACATTTCCCCCACAGAAGCTGATAACAAATTTCACCTATAGAGCATGTTTTCACATTTCCCCGCAGAAGCTTCTAACAAATTTTACCCAAAGAGCATGTTTCCACATTTCTCCAAAGAAACATGTTTTCAAAAAGCCCCTACAGAAACTGATAACATATTTAAATCACAGAGC
This sequence comes from Ranitomeya variabilis, assembly GCF_051348905.1. Lineage (NCBI taxonomy): Eukaryota > Metazoa > Chordata > Amphibia > Anura > Dendrobatidae > Ranitomeya > Ranitomeya variabilis. The sequence goes on from NC_135234.1 coordinate 514,810,544, forward strand.
AGTTTTAACATTTCCCCTCAGAAGCTGATAACAAATTTAAATCACAGAGCATGTCTTAACATTTCCTCCATAGAAGCTGAAAATAAATTTAAACCACAGAGCATGCTTTCACATTTCAACCTCAGAAGCTGATAACAAATTTCACTCACAGAGCATGTTTTTACATTTCAACTACGGAAACTGATAACAAATTAAAACCACAGAGCATGTTTTTGCTCTTCTCCCTCGGAAGCTGATAACAAATTTCACCCACAGAGATGTTTTCACGATTCTCCCACTGGAGCTGATAACAAATCTAAACCACAAAGCATGTTTTCACATTTCCCCCTCAGAAGCTGTTAACAAATTTCACCCACAGAGAATATTTTCACATTTCCCTACAAAAGCTGATAACAAATTTACATATTTACCCCATATAATCTGATAACAAATTTAACTCACACAGCATGTTTTCACAAATCCCTCATAGAAACTGATTAAAATGTTCACACCCAAACAATGTGGCACAGTACTCTCATAGGCGGGGTTGCAGAGTGCACAAGGATAACAGAGAGTCAGGATTCTAATCCGGAGAGGCAGCCTGATAAATGGGTACCACATTCAAGGAACGCAACAGTCAAGGAAACTATCCACTTCTCAACTGAGTCAGCAGTTGATATAGAGTGACAACATAGCCAACCATGACAACATAGAGGCTCTGTAATTGAAATGAGTAATGAAATACTTAAATGAACAATAGGCCTGGCCACAAAGTTAGAGTAAAATTGTATTTTAGGCACACTACTCATACAGACACAGCAGCAGCGAAAACAGAGGCTTTTGGGCACAGTTCCCCACAGAAGCTGATAACTAATTTCACTCATAGAGCATGTTTCCACATTTCCTTCACCATGGTGGACATGGTGGTAAAGGTGGATGAGGTTGAGGAAGAGGTAGCCCACACCGTTGTTTGGGTTTTTTACTAGGGGAGGAGGCACTCAATGAAACAAATGGTAAATAGAGTTGAATACTGGCTGGGTGCGGCTGATATAGTTGTCTAGTCATCCAAAGGACTGGACAGGTCCTGTGGCATCTACCCCTGGTTCATTTGAAAAAAATGTTATGCTCCCCACATTGGATGTGGACAGGCAGATGCACATATCTGTGATCTTAGACCCTGCCATGCTAAGCACACATTCTGAAATGTGTCATGATCTCTGCAGGCAGAGATCATAGCAAGCCTATAGAGGGACAAGCTCTCGGAAGATGGAACTATACTGACCATGAACTAAGCCTGCCGCGCAACTAGAAATAGCCAGGTAGCATTTCCTATTTATCGCTAGATGCCCAGCTCTGGCCTAAGACCTAAATAGCTAGCAGAGGGAAATATAAGACCTGGCTCACCTCTAGAGAAATATTCCAAAGAAGACAGTAGCCCCCCACATATAATGACGGTGAGTTCAGATGAAACAACAAACGCAGCAGGAAAATAGTCTTAGCAAATTTGAGGTCCGCTTACTAGATAGCAGAAGACAGATAGTATACTTTCATGGTCAGCAGAAAAACACTAACAAAACACCATCCAGAGATTACCTTAAACTCTGGCATTAACTCATAACGCCAGAGTAGCAATCCCTGATCAACGAGAGCTTTCCAGACACAGTAACAAAACTTCAGCTGTGAACTGGAACAAATAGGCAAAACAAAACATGGACAAAAGTCCAACTTATCTAGTAGTAGTCTAGAAGCAGGAACAAGCACTGAGAGGCATCAGATAACATTGTTGACCGGCAAGAAACCACCAGAGAAATGAGCTTAAATAGCGACACCCACTACTGATGGAACCAGGTGAAACAGGAAAGAGGATGACAAGTCCAATTCCACAAGCGGCCACCGGGGGAGCCCAGAATCCAAATTCACAACAGTACCCCCCCCTCAAGGAGGGGGCACCGAACCCTCACCAGATCCACCAGGGCGACCAGGATGAGCCCTATGGAAGGCACGAACAAGATCAGAAGCATGAACATCAGATGCATTGACCCAAGAATTATCCTCCTGGCCGTAACCCTTCCAGTTGACCAGATACTGGAGTCTCCGTCTGGAAACACGAGAGTCCAAAATTTTCTCCACAACGTACTCCAACTCAACACAGACATTGCTCTCCAGTCCAAGACTGGGTTGTGAGACTGCAACCATGGCAATCCCAGTACCAAATCGTCATGTAAATTATACAGCACCAGGAAACGAATAATCTCCTGGTGATCCGGATTGATACGCATGGTTACTTGTGTCCAGTATTGTGGTTTATTATTAGCCAATGGGGTGGAGTCAATCCCCTTCAGAGGAATAAGAGTCTCCAAAGGCTCTAAATCAAAACCACAACGATTGGCAAAGGACCAATCCATAAGACTCAGAGCGGCGCCAGAGTCAACATAGGCGTCCGTGGCAATGGATGACAAAGAGCAAATCAGGGTTACAGACAAAATAAACTTAGACTGAATGGTGCCAATGGAAACAGACTTATCAAGCTTCTTTGTACGCCTAGAGCATGCTGATATAACATGAGTAGAATCCCCACAATAGAAACACAATCCATTCTTCCGTCTAAAATTCTGTCGCTCGCTCCTGGACAGAATTCTATCACACTGCATACTTTCTGGCGTCTTTTCCATAGACACCGCCAGATGGTGCACCGGTTTGCGCTCCCGCAGACGCCTATCAATCTGAATAGCCATTGTCATGGACTCATTCAGACCTGCAGGCACAGGGAACCCCACCATAACATCCTTAACGGCATCAGAGAGACCTTCTCTGAAAGTTGCCGCCAAGGCGCACTCATTCCACTGAGTAAGCACAGACCATTTACGGAATTTTTGGCAGAAAACTTCAGCTTCGTCTTGCCCCTGAGATAGTGCCATCAAAGTTTTTTCTGCCTGAAGTTCCAAATGAGGTTCCTCATAAAGCAAGCCCAAGGCCAGAAAAAACGCATCCACATCGCGTAACGCAGGATCCCCTGCTGGCAATGAGAAGGCCCAATCTTGAGGGTCACCCCTGAGCAAGGAAATCACAATCCTAACCTGCTGAGCAGGGTCTCCAGCTGAACGAGACTTCAGGGACAAATAAAGCTTACAATTATTTCGGAAATTCTGGAAGCTAGCTCTATTCCCTGTGAAGAACTCCGGCAAAGGAATTCTCGGCTCAGATACCGGAGCATGTACCACAAAATCTTGTAAATTTTGTACTTTCGTGATGAGATTATTCAAACCCGCAGTTACACTCTGGAGATCCATTATTGTCAGGTGCACACAGAGCCATACAGAGATTAGGAGGAGAGAGAGAAAAAAGACTGCAGCAAGGCAGACTGGAGGAAAAAAAAAAAAAAATTCCAGCAGACTTCTTATAACTCTCCTTTCTCAACCTGGGTCTTTAACACTTTATTGGCCGGTCAAACTGTCATGATCTCTGCAGGCAGAGATCATAGCAAGCCTATAGAGGGACAAGCTCTCGGAAGATGGAACTATACTGACCATGAACTAAGCCTGCCGCGCAACTAGAAATAGCCAGGTAGCATTTCCTATTTATCGCTAGATGCCCAGCTCTGGCCTAAGACCTAAATAGCTAGCAGAGGGAAATATAAGACCTGGCTCACCTCTAGAGAAATATTCCAAAGAAGACAGTAGCCCCCCACATATAATGACGGTGAGTTCAGATGAAACAACAAACGCAGCAGGAAAATAGTCTTAGCAAATTTGAGGTCCGCTTACTAGATAGCAGAAGACAGATAGTATACTTTCATGGTCAGCAGAAAAACACTAACAAAACACCATCCAGAGATTACCTTAAACTCTGGCATTAACTCATAACGCCAGAGTAGCAATCCCTGATCAACGAGAGCTTTCCAGACACAGTAACAAAACTTCAGCTGTGAACTGGAACAAATAGGCAAAACAAAACATGGACAAAAGTCCAACTTATCTAGTAGTAGTCTAGAAGCAGGAACAAGCACTGAGAGACATCAGATAACATTGTTGACCGGCAAGAAACCACCAGAGAAATGAGCTTAAATAGCGACACCCACTACTGATGGAACCAGGTGAAACAGGAAAGAGGATGACAAGTCCAATTCCACAAGCGGCCACCGGGGGAGCCCAGAATCCAAATTCACAACAGAAATGACACTTGCCGCAAGACGGGCTAGCACTTCCAAGGCATAAAGGGCAAGCTCAGGCCATGTGTCAAATTTGGGGCAGACCCATCCGTTAGTATTGCTGTATTAATAGTGTACACTGCGGGTGTGATACATCTATTATGTCAAATTCATATTGAATATTAGACTGCGTATTGTATAGCATTGAATTCGCTTTATACTTTGTAGCAGCGTAACTGTGTAGCACCTTTAATTGATCTTTTTAGGATGTTCTTAACACAGACTCTGGACTTTTATGCACCAATTGGCAGAATTTCAGATTTATAATACCATGGCTTATTCTTTATTAGTCCCTTATGTACCATCTTACAGTCGGGTGGATTAGATTTCCAACGCTATAGTGTTATGGTCCGCTATACTGTTATGGCCATTTGTGCTTTTTAAGTGTTCTTAATACGTCTTTGTTTTGGCTCGTGTTTTATTAAATAAATATATATAGTCAGTTGGTCCTTGGCTTTGTATACCTTCTTTTTCCTTGCTTCTTCCATGTTCTCAATTGGGTATGTGATAAGTAGATCCCGGCTTTATTTATGGTTGTGACCTAAACTTTTTCTTGCTATAATTTTTTACCCTGGAAATGGCAACAAGACGGCTGATGACAATTATTTGCTTCCCAGACTACTATAAACCCCCCTCCCCCCAGTTTAGGAAAATTATTTCTTTGGCCAACAAATTGCAATGAGACAGATGAAACCAATTGTTTATTTCCCAGATTACTAAAAAACAATGCAGCGATCCAGAAAAATATTTCTTTGCCCTAGAAATGGTAAAAAGATGGTTGATGGCAATTATTCATTTCCCAGGCTACTATAAATGCATACAGGTTTAGAAAAGTATTTATTTGGCCTAGAAATGGCAATGTGATGCTGATGATAATTATCTGTTTACCAGACTACTAGAAAACACACAGCGGCTTTTTGGCACAGTACTACCACATGTGGGGGGCAGAGTACACACAGTGGCTTTTATGCACAGTACTCCCACTGGTGGGGGGAGCAGAGTACGCACAGCGGCTTAAAAACACAGTACTCCCACAGGTCGGGGGCAGAGTAAACACAGTGGCTTTTTGGCGTAGTCCTCCCACAGATATGGGTTGCAGAGTGCACACAGTGGATTTTTTGCAGAGTACACAATCAGAATATGTATTTCACTCCAGCTGCATTCTATCCCTACACTATTGAGAGCAGAATGGCAGAGGCATTCATAATCCAGACTTTATACAGCCTTTCAACAAGCTTTATGAGACTGGCCAACCCGAACAGGAAACCAGACATGCATTAAAAATTCCCTGTTTGGGGTTCCGTATCAGACATTAGGTAATAATAGTTTTATACATAACTGCCCTTGCTCCAGTGCTGGCCTGTGTCCTCTTCACCTTTGGCCACCTCCCTTTGTAGTACTACATTCCTGTTTTTTTAGGAAACAAAGAAAACTTTACTGACATCATAACTTTAACCCTTTCACAACCTTGGACATATGCATACATCCTTGCTGGGAAGTGTTCCTGACTTTGGAAGTATGGAAACGACGAGGGGTAGGCAGAATAGGCACCTGTCCATGGAGCTGTCTCATTCCTTGAGGTGAAGAAAAGTGCCATGGCTAAATGCCTGCAACTGCTCAGCATCTCCTTCCTGCCGCAGACATTCACCACAGTGACTGGCCATTGTGCAGACATGGAGGTGAGCGATTTCAGTCACTGACACCACTCACCTCTCTCTCTGCCTGCACCCCAACCGTCACTCCCTCCCTACATGCAATTGTATTTGTGCACATCAAACGAACGCAAATTCAATTGATGTCAGAGCTGCATACCACAGGACAGGAGCACAGAAGCTGTTATCAGCTCCCTGCCCTGCTGGAAATTTCAGCAGAATGCAGTCCATTTCTGCCCTGCAGCATGTTGGAGATGGCACACACAGGGCATGTCAGATGGTGCAATGCAGTGACATCATCATGACATCCAGCGTCTATTGCTAGCCGTGGTGTACAGGGAGCCGGGATTAGGTGAGAATAAGCCTTTTTTAATATTTTGCTTATGAATAGGGTACATATAAGGGGTTGGCTGTGGGGGACATATGTCGGACTGGCTATGGGGGACATATGAGGGGCTGGTTATGGAGGTCATATGTGCAGCTGGTTATGGGGGATATATGAGGTGCTGGCTATGGGGGACATAAGAGCGGCTGGTTGTAGGGGACAAAAGAGGGGTTGTATTTGGGGGACATAAGAGGGGCTGGTTGTGGGGGACATAAGATGTGGTATATAAGAAGGGCTAGCTGTTGGGGACATAAAAGTGGCTGGATGTGGGGGACATCAGAGGGGATGGCTGTGGTGGACAAAGAGGGGTTGGCTGTGGGCAACATATGAGGGTCTCTCTGTGGGGAACATATGTATGAGGGGCTGGCTGTGGGGAACATATGAGGGGCTGGATGTGGGGGACATATAATGTGCTTGATATGGGGACATAAGAGGGGTTGGTTATGGCCAACATATGAGGTGCTGGCTGTTCGGGAACATATTAGGGGCTGGCTGTGTGGGACATATGAGGGGCTGGCCATGGGGAAACGTAAGACAGGCTGGCTGCGGGGAAATGCAAAGGGCTGGCTTTGGGAGCTATTACACGGGAGGCTGTGGGGAACATCATATTATATCAGAGACTGTGGGGAACATATACTGGGAACTGTGAGGGACATTATACTGGGAGATGTGGATACATCATATTACATATAGGATATGTGGGAAATCATTGTATAGGGGGCTGCAGGGGGTATCATACTGTATAGGGGCTGTGGTGGACATCATACTGCATATTGGCAGGCTGTGGTGGACATCATATTGTATATTGGGGATGTTGTGGATATCACACTTTATGGATGGCTGTGGCTACCATAATACTATGTAAGTGAATGGTGTAAAAGGGGATACAGTTTGGAGATGACAATGTGGTGGGCAGTATGAGTGCATAGCGTGAAAAGGGGCACAGAATGAATAGGGAGAGGTAACAGCCGCACTCTCTCGGGTTATAGCTTGCAAAGTGGTGTATTTATTCACATGTGTTTGACATTCAAATATATGTACACATACAGCAGGATAAGAAAAAAAGTGACGTTTCGACCCAGTTCCGGGTCTTTCTCAAACTGAGTAGCTGATGCTGTTTGAAAATTTGAAATTAGGTCCCAAAAGGGGCTCCTCTTGGTGTGGCGCTGGGGTATCCTGCTTCCTGGAAGTGTGTCACACACTTCCAGGAAGCAGGATACCCCAGCGCCACACCAAGAGGAGCCCCTTTTGGGACCTAATTTCAAACTTTCAAACAGCATCAGCTACTCAGTTTGAGAAAGACCCGGAACTGGGTCGAAACGTCACTTTTTTTCTTATCCTGCTGTATGTGTACATATATTTGAATGTCAAACACATGTGAATAAATACACCACTTTGCAAGCTATAACCCGAGAGAGTGCGGCTGTTTTCTCGCTTATTTGACTGGTATTGGGTTCTTCCCAAGTACAGCCTGCACCACATGATTTGCTGAGTGTGCTCCATTCCTTTGAATAGGGAGAGGGACGGCATGAAATGGAGTCACAGTATGGAGGGAAGTTAGCATGGCATGGGGACAGTGCGGAGATATAGAGAGTGTATGGAAAAGCTTGAGAGGGGACAACCATAGTGTAGGCAGTGACAGACGGTGTGGTGGTTATAGCGGATAACAGCAGACATTGTGGTGGGTGACGCAAAATAAGGCAGACAGTGTAAAGGCCATATAGTATAGGAAGCTTATTTAGTTCATAATATGGACAGATATTTTTTATGCAGAGGGCATTTTAATAACATGTAATTTTTAAAGGGAATGGTGTGGGTATGTGTTGCAGAAGACTGGAGATTAGGGAGGTCTGCAGACACTAGTTAGGAAAGTGAAAAGTCATCATGACGTCTGAACAAGATGGAGGCAAAAAGAAAGAAAAGACAATCAGAGAAGAGGTCACCTATAAGGTACCTGGATGTAATTGTTTACTTGTTGATACAGAGTTCCTGTGGGGTCCACAGTCTGGTAATGACTGATAAAACAACTCCCAGCATCTCTTTACCATTGTTTAGGACATACTGGGAGTTGTAGGTGTTATGATCCTAGTGGCTGAGGATCACAAAACGGACTAGCTAAGTTTATGAACATAGACACGAGCTCTAGGGAGGTGGTAACTGGACTGACCGCAAACCTGATCCTAACCAACACACTAAAGGAAGCCGGTGAACGTGCCTAAAATCCTGGACGTCTCGACGCAGCCTGAGAAACTATCTACTCCTGGAGGGAAAGTAAGACCTCACTTGCCTCAAGAGAAAACACCCCAAAGATATAGGAAGCCCCCAACAAATAATAACGGTGAGGTAAGGGGAAAACACAAACGTAGAAATGAAAACAGATTAAGCAAATGAGGCCCGCTAATACTAGATAGCAGAAGACAGATAGGGAACTGTGCGGTCAGTAAAAAACCCTATGCAAAATATCCACGCTGAGAATACAAGAACCCCCACACCAACTAACGGTGTGAGGGGAGAAACTCAGCCCCCTAGAGCTACCAGCAAGCAAGGAAATCACATATTTAGCAAGCTGGACAAGAAAACAAAAATAAACCAAGAAACATATGACCACTGATGGTCAAAAAATGAACCAAGCAAAACTTAGCTTCTCTTGAAGAGACTGATAACGAAGGACTGCAGGAGAGCTCCAAAATAGCACTGAAGACATTGACAGCAGGCAACAACTGAGAGTCCAGGTGAACTAAATAGGAAACCAGCTAAGAGATAACGAGACAGCTGATCCTGCCTCAGACCTGCAGAAAGACACAAAGAACCACCAGAGGGAGCCCAAAGACAGCACTCACACAGTACCAGTTGTGACCACAAGAGGGAGCCCAAAAACAAAGTTCACAACAGTACCCCCCCCTTGAGGAGGGGTCACCGAACCCTCATCAAAACCCCCAGGGCGATCAGGATGAGCCACATGGAAGGCATGAACCAAATCGGCCGCATGAACATCAGAGGCGACAACCCAGGAATTATCCTCCTGACCATAGCCCTTCCACTTAACCAAATACTGAAGCCTCCGTCTAGAAATACGAGAATCCAAGATCTTCTCCACCACGTACTCCAATTTGCCCTCAACCAGAACGGGAGCAGGGGGTTCAACAGAAGGAACCACAGGCACCACATACCTCCGCAACAAAGACCTATGGAACACGTTATGAATGGCAAACGACGCTGGGAGGTCCAAAGGAAATGACACCGGGTTAAGGATTTCCAAAATCTTATAAGGACCAATGAAGCGAGGCTTGAATTTAGGAGAGGAAACCTTCATAGGAACATAACGAGAAGACAGCCATACCAAATCCCCAACAAGAAGTCGGGGACCCACACCGCGACGGCGGTTGGCAAAGCGCTGAGCCTTCTCCTGTGACAACTTCAAATTGTCCACCACATGGTTCCAAATCTGCTGCAACCTATCCACCACAGAATCCACCCCAGGACAGTCAGAAGGCTCAACCTGACCTGAGGAAAAACGAGGATGAAAACCAGAATTGCAGAAAAAAGGCGAAACCAAAGTAGCAGAACTAGCCCGATTATTAAGGGCAAACTTGGCCAATGGCAAAAAAGTCACCCAATCATCCTGATCAGCAGAAACAAAACATCTTAAATAAGTTTCCAATGTCTGATTAGTTCGCTCGGTTTGACCATTCGTCTGAGGATGGAAGGCCGATGAAAAAGACAAATAAATGCCCATCTTAGCACAAAAGATCCGCCAAAATCTGGACACAAACTGGGATCCTCTGTCAGACACAATATTTTCAGGGATGCCGTGCAAGCGAACCACATTCTGAAAAAATAGAGGAACCAAATCAGAGGAGGAAGGCAACTTAGGCAAGGGCACCAAATGGACCATTTTGGAAAAACGATCACACACCACCCAGATGACAGACATTCTCTGAGAGACTGGAAGATCCGAAATAAAATCCATGGAAATGTGCGTCCAAGGCCTCTTCGGGACAGGCAAAGGCGAAAGCAAACCGCTGGCACGAGAACAGCAAGGCTTAGCCCGAGCACAAATCCCACAGGACTGCACAAAGGAACGCACATCCCGCGACAAGGAAGGCCACCAGAAGGACCTAGCCACCAAATCTCTGGTACCAAAAATCCCAGGATGTCCTGCCAACACCGAAGAATGAACCTCGGAAATAACTCTGCAGCACTCGTCGCAAATCTGGGGAAATGGCAGACAAAATCACTCCCTCTCTGAGGATACCAGCCGGCTCTGAAACTCCCGGAGAGTCAGGCACAAAACTCCTAGAAAGAGCATCAGCTTTCACGTTCTTCGAACCAGGCAGGTACGAGACCATGAAATCAAAATGGGAGAAAAACAACGACCAACGAGCCTGTCTAGGATTCAGCCGCTTGGCAGACTCGAGATAAATCAGATTTTTGTGATCAGTTAAGACCACTACACGATGCTTAGCTCCCTCAAGCCAATGTCGCCTCTCCTCAAATGCCCACTTCATAGCCAACAACTACCGATTACCAACATCATAATTTCGCTCGGCAGGAGAAAACTTTCTTGAAAAGAAAGCACAAGGCTTCATCACAGAGCAATCAGAGCTTCTCTGCGACAAAACAGCCCCTGCTCCAATCTCAGAAGCATCAACCTCGACCTGAAAAGGAAGAGAGACATCAGGCTGATACAGAACTGGAGCCAAAGAAAACCGGCGCTTCAGCTCCCGAAAGGCTTCCACGGCCGCAGGAGACCAATTAGTCACATCAGAACCCTTCTTGGTCAAATCCGTCAAGGGTTTAACCACGCCAGAAAAATTAGCAATGAAGCGACGGTAAAAATTAGCAAAACCCAAGAACTTCTGAAGACTCTTAACAGATGTATGCTGAGTCCAGTCATGAATAGCCTGGACCTTGACTGGGTCCATCTCAATAGTAGAAGGAGAAAAAATAAAACCCAAAAAAGAAACCTTCTGTCTCCGAAGAGACATTTTGAGCCCTTCACAAATAAGGCATTAGCACGCAGGACCTGAAATACCATCCTGACCTGCTTCACATGGGACTCCCAGTCCTCAGAAAAGACCAAAATGTCATCCAGATACACAATCATAAATTTATCCAGATATTCTCGGAAGATGTCATGCATGAAGGACTGGAACACAGAAGGAGCATTAGAGAGTCCAAAAGGCATCACCAAGTACTCAAAATGGCCTTCGGGCGTATTAAATGCTGTTTTCCATTCATCCCCCTGCTTAATGCGCACAAGGTTATACGCACCACGAAGATCTATCTTGGTGAACCAACTGGACCCCTTAATCCGAGCAAACAGATCAGACAACAATGGCAAAGGATACTGAAATTTGACCGTGATTTTATTTAAAAGACGATAATCTATACAAGGTCTCAGAGAACCATCCTTCTTGGCCACAAAAAAGAATCCTGCACCAAGAGGGGAGGAGGACGGGCGAATATGTCCCTTCTCTAAAGACTCCTTTATATAGCTCGTACAGACAAATTAAAAAGTCGTCCCTTAGGGAACTTACTACCAGGAATCAAATTTATAGCACAATCACAATCCCTGTGAGGAGGCAGGGCACTGGATCTGGGTTCATCAAATACATCCTGGTAGTCCGACAAAAACTCAGGGACCTCAGAAGGAGTGGAAGAAGCAATTGATACCAAAGGAGCATCGCCATGAATCCCCTGGCAACCCCAACTTGACACAGACATAGCTTTCCAATCCAGAACTGGATTATGGGCCTGCAGCCATGGCAGACCCAACACGACAACATCATGCAAATTATGCAGCACAAGAAAGCGAATCACCTCCTGATGTACAGGAGTCATGCACATGGTAACTTGAGTCCAATATTGAGGCTTATTCTCAGCCAATGGTGTAGCATCAATTCCCCTCAGTGCAATAGGGAATTCCAAAGGCTCCAGGACAAAACCACAGCGCCTGGCAAACGACAAATCCATCAGATTCAGGGCAGCACCTGAATCCACAAAAGCCATAACCGAGTAGGATGACAAAGAACAAATTAAAGTAACAGACAAAATTAATTTAGGCTGTATAGTACCAATGGTGACAGGTTTAGCGATTTTTTTAACACGCTTAGAGCATGCTGAGATAACATGAGTTGAATCACCACAGTAAAAGCACAACCCATTTTGACGTCTATGATTTTGCCGCTCAATTCTGGTCAGAACTCGGTCACATTGCATAGACTCAGGTCTCTGTTCAGAAAACACCGCCAGATGGTGCGCAGATTTGCGCTCCCGCAAACGCCGATCAATCTGAATGGCCAAAGCCATTGAGTCATTCAGGCTTGCAGGCGTGGGGAACCCCACCATAACATTCTTAATGGCTTCAGAAAGACCTTTTCTGAAATTTGCAGCCAGGGCACACCCATTCCATTGAGTAAGCACCGACCATTTCTGAAATTTTTGACAATACACCTCAGCTTCATCCTGGCCCTGAGAAAGAGCCAGCAAGGCTTTTTTCTGCCTGGTTCTCAAGATTAGGTTCCTCATAAAGCAGTCCAAGCACCAGAAAAAACGCATCCACATTCAGCAATGCAGGATCTCCTGGCACCAGAGAGAAGGCCCAATCTTGAGGGTCGCCACGTAACAAGGAGATAACAATTTTAACTTGCTGAGTGGAATCACCAGAGGAACGAGGTCTCAAAGATAGAAATAATTTACAATTATTCTTAAAATTCAGAAACCTAGATCTATCTCCAGAAAACAACTCAGGAATAGGCATTTTTGGCTCTGACATAGGGCTATGAACAACAAAATCCTGAATGCTTTGCACCCTTGCAGCAAGATGATCCACACTAGAAGTCAGACTCTGAATATCCTTGTCTGCAGCTGAACACAAAACCACCCAGAGATTAAGGGGATGAGAGAAGCTGGACAGACTGCAGCAAAGATAGAGAGAAAAAAAAAATTGTACTCAGGACTTCTCTTATCCCACTTCTGCGATGCATTAAACACTTTTTTGGCCTGCTGTACTGTTATGATCCTAGTGGCTGAGGATCACAAAACGGACTAGCTAAGTTTATGAACATAGACACGAGCTCTAGGGAGGTGGTAACTGGACTGACCGCAAACCTGATCATAACCAACACACTAAAGGAAGCCGGTGAACGTGCCTAAAATGCTGGACGTCTCGACGCAGCCTGAGAAACTATCTACTCCTGGAGGGAAAGTAAGACCTCACTTGCCTCAAGAGAAAACACCCCAAAGATATAGGAAGCCCCCAACAAATAATAACGGTGAGGTAAGGGGAAAACACAAACGTAGAAATGAAAACAGATTAAGCAAATGAGGCCTGCTAATACTAGATAGCAGAAGACAGATAGGGAACTGTGCGGTCAGTAAAAAACCCTATGCAAAATATCCACGCTGAGAATACAAGAACCCCCACACCAACTAACGGTGTGAGGGGAGAAACTCAGCCCCCTAGAGCTACCAGCAAGCAAGGAAATCACATATTTAGCAAGCTGGACAAGAAAACAAAAATAAACCAAGAAACATATGACCACTGATGGTCAAAAAATGAACCAAGCAAAACTTAGCTTCTCTTGAAGAGACTGATAACGAAGGACTACCGGAGAGCTCCAAAATAGCACTGAAGACATTGACAGCAGGCAACAACTGAGAGTTCAGGTGAACTAAATAGGAAACCAGCTAAGAGATAACGAGACAGCTGATCCTGCCTCAGACCTGCAGAAAGACACAAAGAACCACCAGAGGGAGCCCAAAGACAGCACTCACACAGTACCAGTTGTGACCACAAGAGGGAGCCCAAAAACAGAGTTCACAACATGTAGGTTCATGAGATACAAATGAACAGTGGCATGTAAATGTTTGGGTGCCCCTGGCCAAAATTACTGTTATTGTGAACAGTTAAAGATCATAGGTTCTCTAAAAGGCCTAAAGTTAGAGATTACACATTTCCTTTGTATTTTAAGTAAAAAATATATACATATTTTCATCTTTTACATTTGAAAAATTACAAAAAGGAAAATTGGCTGCAAAAGTTTGGGCATCCTTGACCAGGTAATACAAATTTCTCAGCTTTATAAAAACCCAATCTCCTCTAGCCTTGTGCCAAAAATAGCAGCCATGGGTTCTTATAAGCAGTGACCAGCACTCTGAAAATGAAAATGGTAGAAGCCCACAAAGGAGGAAAAGGCTATGAGAAGGTAGCAAAGCATTTTCAAGTTGCCATTTCCTCAGATCGAAATGTATTTAAGAAATGGCAGTTAACAGGAACAGTGAAGGTCAATATAAGGTCTAGAAGACTAAGCAAAATTTCAGTGAGAGCTGCTAGCAGGATTGCAAAAGAGGCAAATCACAACTCCCTTTTACTGCAAAAGACATACAGACCTTTATCACACTCTGGAGTTGTAGTACATTGTTCTACTGTTCAGAGACAGCAGCACAAATATGGTCTTCATGGAAGAGTCATCAGAAGAAAATCTCTCCTGAATCCTCACCATAAAATTCAGCTTCAGAAGTATGCAAAATAACATCTAAATAAGCCTGATGTATTTTGGAAACAAGTCCTGTGGACCAATGAGGTTAAAATAGAACTCTGGCTACAATGACCAAAGGTATGTGTGGAGACTGTTGTGAAATTGGATTTTGGGCTCCCCCGGTGGCCACTGGTGGAATTGAACTTGTGTGCATCATCCCCTCTGTTCACCTGTTCCCATCAGGATGTGGGAGTCGCTATTTAACCTTGCTCCTCTGTCACTTTCATGCCGGTCAACATTGTAATCAGAAGCCTTTCTGTGCATGTTCCTGCTTCTAGACAACTCCCAGCTAAGTCGGACTTTTGTCCTTGTTTGTTTTTTGCATTTTGTTCCAGTTCACAGCTGCAGTTTTGTTTCTGTGTCTGGAAAGCTCTTGTGATCTGAAATTGCCACTCTGATGTTATGAGTTAATACTAGAGTCTTAAAGTAATTTCAGGATGGTATTTTGATAGGGTTTTCAGCTGACCATGAAAGTGCCCTTTCTGTCTTCCTGCTATCTAGTAAGCGGACCTCGATTTTGCTAAACCTATTTTCATACTACGTTTGTCATTTTCATCTAAAATCACCGCCAATATATGTGGGGGCCTCTGTCTGCCTTTCGGGGAAATTTCTCTAGAGGTGAGCCAGGACTGTATTTTCCTCTGCCAGGATTAGTTAGTCCTCCGGCTGGCGCTGAGCGTCTAGGGATAAAACGCAGGCTACGCTACCCGGCTACTGTTAGTTGTGCGGCAGGTTTAGTTCATGGTCAGTTTAAGTTTCCATCCTTCCAAGAGCTAGTTCATATGTATGCTGGGCTATGTTCTCTTGCCATTGAGAACCATAATAGTTTGACCGGCCTACAAAGGGTTAAATTAATTGGCAGAGAAAGGAGAGAAAAAAGAAGTCTGCTGAAAAATTTTTTTTTTTTTTTTTCCTTCAGTTCTGAGTGTGCTTTCAATTGAATCACTTGCAAGTCTGCCTATATTGCAGCCTTCCTCTCTCTCTCTCCTTCTAATCCTGGAATGGCTCTGTGTTCACCTGTTTAAAATGGATATTCAGAGTTTAGCTGCAGGTTTGAATAATCTCACCACGAAGGTTCAAAATTTACAAGATTTTGTTGTTCATGTTCCTATATCTGAACCTAGAATTCCTTTGCCTGAATTTTTCTCGGGGAATAGATCTTGCTTTCAAAATTTCAAAAATAATTGCAAGTTGTTTTTGTCCCTGAAATCTCGCTCTGCTGGAGATCCTGCACAGCAGGTCAGGATTGTGATTTCCTTGCTCCGGGGTGACCCTCAAGATTGGGCTTTTGCATTGGCTCCAGGGGATCCTGCGTTGCTCAATGTGGATGCGTTTTTTCTGGCCTTGGGGTTGCTTTATGAGGAACCTCATTTAGAGCTTCAGGCGGAAAAAGCCTTGATGTCCCTATCTCAGGGGCAAGATGAAGTTGAAATATACTGCCAAAAATTCCGTAAATGGTCTGTGCTTACTCAGTGGAATGAGTGCGCCCTGGCGGCGAATTTCAGAGAGGGTCTCTCTGATGCCATTAAGGATGTTATGGTGGGGTTCCCTGTGCCTGCGGGTCTGAATGAGTCCATGACAATGGCTATCCAGATCGATAGACGTCTGCGGGAGTGCAAACCTGTGCACCATTTGGCGGTGTCTACTGAGAAGACGCCAGAGAATATGCAATGTGATAGAATTCTGTCCAGAAGCGAACGGCAGAATTTTAGACGAAAAAATGGGTTGTGCTTTTATTGTGGTGATTCAACTCATGTTATATCAGCATGCTCTAAGCGCACTAAGAAGCTTGATAAGTCAGTTTCAATTGGCACTTTTCAGTCTAAGTTTATTCTATCTGTGACCCTGATTTGTTCTTTATCATCTATTACCGCGGACGCCTATGTCGACTCTGGCGCCGCTTTGAGTCTTATGGATTGGTCCTTTGCCAAACGCTGTGGGTATGATTTAGAGCCTCTTGAAACTCCTATACCTCTGAAGGGGATTGACTCCACCCCATTGGCTAGTAATAAACCACAATACTGGACACAAGTAACTATGCGAATTAATCTGGATCATCAGGAGATTATTCGCTTTCTTGTGCTGTATAATCTACATGATGTGTTGGTGCTTGGATTGCCATGGCTGCAATCTCATAACCCAGTCCTCGACTGGAAAGCTATGTCTGTGTTAAGCTGGGGATGTAAGGGGATGCATGGGGACGTACCTTTGGTTTCCATTTCATCATCTATTCCCTCTGAGATTCCTGAATTCTTGTCTGACTATCGTGACGTTTTTGAAGAACCTAAGCTTGGTTCATTACCTCCGCACCGGGAGTGCGATTGTGCCATAGATTTGATTCCGGGTAGTAAATACCCTAAGGGTCGTTTATTTAATCTGTCTGTGCCTGAACATGCTGCTATGCGAGAATATATAAAGGAGTCCTTGGAAAAGGGACATATTCGTCCTTCTTCATCTCCCTTAGGAGCCGGTTTTTTCTTTGTGTCTAAGAAAGATGGCTCTTTGAGGCCGTGTATTGATTATCGGCTTTTGAATAAAATCACGGTTAAATATCAATATCCGTTGCCACTGCTGACTGATTTGTTTGCTCGCATAAAGGGGGCCAAGTGGTTCTCTAAGATAGATCTCCGTGGGGCGTATAATTTGGTGCGAATTAAGCAGGGGGATGAGTGGAAAACCGCATTTAATACGCCCGAGGGCCACTTTGAGTATTTGGTGATGCCTTTTGGCCTTTCAAATGCCCCTTCAGTCTTTCAGTCCTTTATGCATGACATTTTCCGTGATTATTTGGATAAATTTATGATTGTGTATCTGGATGATATTCTGATTTTTTCGGATGACTGGGACTCTCATGTCCAGCAGGTCAGGAGGGTTTTTCAGGTTTTGCGGTCTAATTCCTTGTGTGTGAAGGGTTCTAAGTGCGTTTTTGGGGTTCAAAAGATTTCCTTCTTGGGATACATTTTTTCCCCCTCTTCCATCGAGATGGATCCTGTCAAGGTTCAGGCTATTTGTGATTGGACGCAACCCTCTTCTCTAAAGAGTCTTCAGAAATTTTTGGGCTTTGCTAACTTTTATCGTCGATTTATTGCTGGTTTTTCTGATGTTGTTAAACCATTGACTGATTTGACTAAGAAGGGTGCTGATGTTGCTGATTGGTCCCCTGCTGCTGTGGAGGCCTTTCGGGAGCTTAAGCGCCGCTTTTCTTCCGCCCCTGTGTTGCGTCAGCCTGATGTTGCTCTTCCTTTTCAGGTTGAGGTCGACGCTTCTGAAATCGGAGCTGGGGCGGTTTTGTCGCAGAGAAGTTCCGACTGCTCCGTGATGAAACCTTGTGCTTTTTTTTCTCGTAAATTTTCGCCCGCCGAGCGGAATTATGATATTGGGAATCGGGAGCTTTTGGCCATGAAGTGGGCTTTTGAGGAGTGGCGTCATTGGCTTGAGGGGGCTAGACATCAGGTGGTGGTATTGACCGACCACAAAAATTTAATTTATCTTGAGTCCGCCAGACGCCTGAATCCTAGACAGGCGCGCTGGTCGTTGTTTTTCTCTCGGTTTAATTTTGTGGTGTCATACCTACCGGGTTCTAAGAATGTTAAGGCGGATGCCCTTTCTAGGAGTTTTGAGCCTGACTCCCCTGGTAATTCTGAACCTACAGGTATCCTTAAGGATGGAGTGATATTGTCTGCCGTTTCTCCAGACCTGCGGCGGGCCTTGCAGGAGTTTCAGGCGGATAGACCTGATCGTTGCCCACCTGGTAGACTGTTTGTTCCTGATGATTGGACCAGTAAAGTCATTTCTGAGGTTCATTCTTCTGCGTTGGCAGGTCATCCTGGAATCTTTGGTACCAGGGATTTGGTGGCAAGGTCCTTCTGGTGGCCTTCCCTGTCACGAGATGTACGAGGCTTTGTGCAGTCTTGTGGCGTTTGTGCTCGGGCCAAGCCTTGTTGTTCTCGGGCTAGTGGATTGTTGTTGCCCTTGCCTATCCCGAAGAGGCCTTGGACGCACATCTCGATGGATTTTATTTCGGATCTTCCTGTTTCTCAGAAGATGTCTGTCATCTGGGTGGTGTGTGACCGTTTCTCTAAGATGGTCCATTTGGTTCCCCTGCCTAAGTTGCCTTCTTCTTCCGAGTTGGTTCCTCTGTTTTTTCAAAATGTGGTTCGTTTGCATGGTATTCCGGAGAATATCGTTTCTGACAGAGGAACCCAATTCGTGTCTAGATTTTGGCGGGCATTCTGTGCTAGGATGGGCATAGATTTGTCTTTCTCGTCTGCTTTCCACCCTCAGACTAATGGCCAGCCCGAGCGGACGAATCAGACTTTGGAGACATATTTGAGGTGTTTTGTGTCTGCAGATCAGGATGATTGGGTTGCTTTTTTGCCTTTAGCGGAGTTTGCCCTCAATAATCGGGCCAGCTCTGCCACCTTGGTGTCTCCTTTTTTCTGTAATTCGGGGTTTCATCCTCGATTTTCCTCCGGTCAGGTGGAATCTTCGGATTGTCCTGGAGTGGATGCTGTGGTGGAGAGGTTGCATCAGATTTGGGGGCAGGTAGTGGACAATTTGAAGTTGTCCCAGGAGAAGACTCAGCTTTTTGCCAACCGCCGGCGTCGGGTTGGTCCTCGGCTTTGTGTCGGGGACTTGGTGTGGTTGTCTTCTCGTTTTGTCCCTATGAGGGTTTCTTCTCCTAAGTTTAAGCCTCGGTTCATCGGCCCGTACAAGATATTGGAGATTCTTAACCCTGTGTCCTTCCGTTTGGACCTCCCTGCATCTTTTTCTATTCATAATGTTTTTCATCGGTCATTATTGCGCAGGTATGAGGTACCGGTTGTGCCTTCCGTTGAGCCTCCTGCTCCGGTGTTGGTTGAGGGCGAGTTGGAGTACGTTGTGGAAAAAATCTTGGACTCTCGTGTTTCCAGACGGAAACTCCAGTATCTGGTCAAATGGAAGGGATACGGTCAGGAGGATAATTCTTGGGTGACTGCCTCTGATGTTCATGCCTCCGATCTGGTCCGTGCCTTTCATAGGGCTCATCCTGATCGCCCTGGTGGTTCTGGTGAGGGTTCGGTGCCCCCTCCTTGAGGGGGGGGTACTGTTGTGAAATTGGATTTTGGGCTCCCCCGGTGGCCACTGGTGGAATTGAACTTGTGTGCATCATCCCCTCTGTTCACCTGTTCCCATCAGGATGTGGGAGTCGCTATTTAACCTTGCTCCTCTGTCACTTCCATGCCGGTCAACATTGTAATCAGAAGCCTTTCTGTGCATGTTCCTGCTTCTAGACAACTCCCAGCTAAGTCGGACTTTTGTCCTTGTTTGTTTTTTGCATTTTGTTCCAGTTCACAGCTGCAGTTTCGTTTCTGTGTCTGGAAAGCTCTTGTGATCTGAAATTGCCACTCTGATGTTATGAGTTAATACTAGAGTCTTAAAGTAATTTCAGGATGGTATTTTGATAGGGTTTTCAGCTGACCATGAAAGTGCCCTTTCTGTCTTCCTGCTATCTAGTAAGCGGACCTCGATTTTGCTAAACCTATTTTCATACTACGTTTGTCATTTTCATCTAAAATCACCGCCAATATATGTGGGGGCCTCTGTCTGCCTTTCGGGGAAATTTCTCTAGAGGTGAGCCAGGACTGTATTTTCCTCTGCCAGGATTAGTTAGTCCTCCGGCTGGCGCTGAGCGTCTAGGGATAAAACGCAGGCTACGCTACCCGGCTACTGTTAGTTGTGCGGCAGGTTTAGTTCATGGTCAGTTTAAGTTTCCATCCTTCCAAGAGCTAGTTCATATGTATGCTGGGCTATGTTCTCTTGCCATTGAGAACCATAACAGGAGACAAAAGCAACAGAATTTCAGGAAAAGAACATCTCGTCAACCGTTAAGCATGGGGGTAAATCAATCATGCTTTGGGGTTATGTTGCAGTCAAAGGCATAGAGAACATTTCATGGTTAGTAGGCAGAATAGATTCAATGCAAATTCTTAAAGCAAACATAACAACTTCTGGAAAAAGCGCTGAAGTTGAAAAGAGGATGGCTTCTACAAATTGATAATGATCCTAAACAGATTTCAAAATCCACTAGACTACCTAAATAGGCGCAAGCTGAAAGTTTTACAATGACCCTCACAGTCTCCTAATCTGAACATCATTGAAAATTTGTGGCTATAGCTCAAAAAAGCAGAGCATGCAAGATGACCCAGGAATTTCCTCTGTGGTCTCCCATTCTTCTCCAGCCACAGTGGAGCCTGCTCAGCGGAGACGTCGGTCCCAGCATCTGGCTCAGCCTGATACTGTGCAGAAGGTTTCTGCCACCTTCCCAGGCGCAGCCATTGTAGCTAGTACTGGTCAGCGGCGAGCAGACGTCTCTGGGACTAAGTCCTGCTTTTTCCCTTCTGAGCATGCCCAAGGTAAGGCCTCTCATTGGAGGTCAGGGGTCACATGCTCAGGTTCTGCTGCAGCTCTCATTGGTCCTATAGGAAAGTCCTGAAGATGCTCAGGTATTGTAGCACCTTCCATTGGTCCTCTAGGAAGGTCCTGAAGCTGCTGCAGCTATAAAAGGTTCACATGGCCGCACCGCCATGCTCTAGTATCACTTCATGTTATGACCTTGCTATTTGTGGTTGCGCCTGTATGTGGATAGGGTTTGGCTGAAATAAGCCCCAAGAATACTGGCACCTCCAGTGAGGAGTTTGTATGAATGTATTCAGGGCTGGCTAATAGCCACTAGAATTCCGGTTCCACCGGAGAGGAGTGTTTTTGTGCTTCTCTGTGTGCATGACCACTGACTGCCATCAGCTCAGCAGTTAGCTGTGTTCCTCTGTGACGCTAACAGGACATAGCGTGTTCTTTGCAGTGCGACTCAGTGAAGTAACTGAGTTCACTTATACCACCATATAGTGCCGCCATCTTCTAGAAGCAGGTTCTCTCCTGCATGGT
Organism: Ranitomeya variabilis; assembly: GCF_051348905.1. NCBI lineage: Eukaryota > Metazoa > Chordata > Amphibia > Anura > Dendrobatidae > Ranitomeya > Ranitomeya variabilis. The sequence goes on from NC_135234.1 coordinate 514,832,234, forward strand.
GGACCCCGGTCTTCGAAAGCACCGATTATAACATCTATAATAACTCAGTGCATTCTGCCAGTCCTTACATAATACTAGCACCAGGGTCTGGATAGAAAATGGCGGACGATCAGCATCTACTGCGGTACGTCCAGCAGCTGGAGGGTAGGTTGGTGGCTCTTGAGCGCACAACCTCAGCTGTGGATGTTACCGCAGTCGCTGTTCAGGCTACTAGTATAGCTGCAGCCAGTTTGTCCTCTGCCTCCCCTGCTCTGACTTTATCCCATCTACCGCTACCAGACAGGTTTGCTGGTGACAGTAAGCTATGTTGGGAATTCGTTAGCCAGTGCACCATACATATAGAGCTTCTGGCTGCTCGTTTTCCTACGGATCGGGCTAAGGTGGGATTTATCATATCCCTCTTGTCGGGCAGGGCGTTGGAGTGGGCAACGCCGCTGTGGGAGCGTGATGATCGTGTGGTGCAGAGTGCTCCTCACTTCCTGGACACTTTGAAACAGGTCTTTTTAGGACCTCGTGTCACCCACGATACGGCGCTCCAGCTGTTGGCAATTACACAGGGTTCGTCCAGAGCCAAATCCCTTATGGGCAATACCCAACTGGCCAATGTGATCAAGGCCTGTATTTGGATCTGCCCCACACAGCATCCACACAGGGTGAAGGACAATTGGCCCAACAAAGGCCACCTGAGCATGACCCTGAGCTTCCGCCATCTCCTCCACCAACGTACAGAAATCTGTAAAAAATATTTTATTGTGTTTGGCTTTTTTCCGCATAACCATGTTTTGGTTTACTTTGTGCTGTAATAGCACTTTGTTCTGTTGTTCTAAAAAAAAAAAAAAAAAAAAAAGATATACAAAGCCATATGAAAAAAATATGGTTTAACGTTAACAACAAAAGGCTTTTGCTATAATAAAAAATATAGTCAGAAGCCAATTGCCGTTTGTGGGACAATCATTCTTACATCACACACATATGCTCTTTTCTTAACCATCTAGTAATTAAGTAAATACAACACACAGAGTCCAGTTTATAAAGAAAAATGATAGTTTTTGCTGATAATATATTTTGAAAATTAAGAAATCACAACTGAGAAACAGCATAATCTTGCCAGGGAGTAGCACCCTGAGGAGAAACAAAATAATTTGTGAAAATATCTCTCACTTTTAGTCCAGAAAGGGGACGGTGCGGAGTAGGGACATGTGGTGTAGGCCTACTCTCATTGGGCAACATTTATTCACCAATAGCAGATGTGGGACAATCATGAAGTCTAGTAAAATTGTGCAAAACAACACATGCTTTGATTACTTCATTAATAGTAGCCTCACTCAGCTGAATGGCAGACTGGAGGAGACGCCATTTGGCACACAGAATCCCAAAGGCACACTCCACCAGTCTACGCGCCCTGGAAAGCCTCAAATTAAAAACACGCCACCGGTGGTCCAGGTTGCACCTGGGATAAGGCCTTATGACATTCCTTGTCAATTGGAAGGCCTCATCTCCCACAAGAACATATGGCACTGCTTCAGCATTGGAGCCTGGAAGTTGTTGTGGTGGTGGGAGGGCTAACTGGTTTTCATGTAGCCGCCGACCCATAATGGTCGAATTGAACACCCTTGAGTCTCCTGTTCACCCATAGGCCCCAATGTCTACAATTATAAACTTGTAGTTACTGTCAACTACAGCTAACAGAACTACAGAGAAAAACTGCTTATAATTGTCGAATTGGGAGCCAGAGTTTGGCGGCTTACGCACACTGATATGTTTCCCATCCAGGGCTCCAATACAGTGTGGGAAGTCACAAGTGTTATTGAACTCACGGGCTATTTTGAGCCAATCAGCCAGTTTTGGCTCAGGCATGACAAGTTCATGTAGTTTCACCCATATTTCACTACATGTTGAACGCACAATGCTAGAAATCGTGGACAGCCCAATGAGAAACTCCAGGTGTAGTCCCGCATAAGACAATCCAGTTGACAGGAAGCTGAAAGGACAGACAAATTCATATTAGGTAGGAAACAATAGTTTACACAAAACATGAAAAAGCACAAGTATGTTAAATAAAAAACACAGGAATATCAATTAAATTAATCTATCTTTACCTAGGGTACATAAGTTGAACATTACAAATACATATTTTTATTGTGGTTTTGTCCTAATTAACACATATATTTTCAAATAGCTGCTAGCAAACAACCCTTAAAAAACCATTAAAAAAACCATCATCAACATACAGTATGTGACGATGTTGAATACATACCGTAAGGTAAGGAGAAGACGCTCCTCTGCGGATATGCTTTTTCGCATCCTGGTGTCCTGAAACGTGAGTCCTGGACGTACTGTCTCCTACAAGATATCAAATGTTGGTATTGTCATTCGACAGTATAGGTAAAACTTATCAGGATGTGCACGCAGAGCTGTATAGAGCCTCTGAAAATGGCCTTTAGTGAGGCGTTGGGTGAAAAGAGGATGCACCCACAATCTTCTTCTCCTCCTTCACGGATCAACAATCACAGGGTATGGCTGCCCAAACCGACGCGACAAGACCCAGTTAAATAAAACCCGTTGAGTTGGGGTGATGTGCAGTAGGTCAGACATGGTGCAAATGTACAAAATGGCCATATGGGAGGGTGCCACCTGTTGTAGAGGCCTTAAATAGGGTTGCTGATGCTGATTTAAATTAACTTCAGGCTTCAAAACCATTAAATGTCCATTTTGTCAGGTTGCGTGGAAAAAACGCAGTATGGATGTCATATGGATTACATACGCAACATTACATGCACAAAATACGCGACCACACCTTGCCAACGGATTACATATGGAACACTATACTGGGTTTTTTCTGCGTATTACGGCCATAAAAAACGGACCGTATTTCCCTATGCTGAGTGTGATGCCGGCCTAACAGTCGAGCTTTGTGTGGACTCTGGAGCGGAGGGGAATTTCATGTCCTCTGCCTTCGCTCAGTGCCACGCAATACCCCTGGTGATGCTCGCCAAACCGGTGACTGTTCGAATGGTGAATGGGTTGACACTGCCCTCACAAATCACATGTCAGACCATCCCTTTCTCATTATCTATGTCCCCTTCCCATCAGGAGATTATCTCCCTTCTTGTCATTCCTGAGGGAATAGACGAGATTCTGCTAGGAATATCTTGGCTCCTTTCCACTCCCCACATATTGAGTGGACCACAGGGAGGATTTTGGGTTGGAGTTAGTGTTGAGCATTCCGATACTGCAAATATCAGGTATCGGCCGATATTTGCTGTATCAGAATTCCGATACCGAGTTCCGATATTTTTGCGATATCGGAAATCGGAATCGGAAGTGTGCGGTGCGTATGGTTCCCAGGGTCTGGAGGAGAGGAGACTCTCCTTCAGGCCCTGGGATCCATATTCATGTAAAAAATAAAGAATAAAAATACAAAATATTGATATACTCACCCTCGGACGGCCCTTGGCTCTTAGCGGTGCCTCCGTTCCTAAGAATGCATGGAGTGAAGGACCCTCGATGATGTCGCGGCTTGTGATTGGTCGCGTGAGCGGTCACATGAGCGGTCACGCGACCAATCACAAGCCGCGACGTCATCGAAGGTCCTTCACTCTGGATTCTTAGGAACGGAAGCAGACGCTTGGACCGGTGAGAGCCGGGGCCGTCGGAGGGGTGAGTATATCAATATTTTTTATTTTTATTCTTTATTTTATACATGAATATGGATCCTAGGGCCTGAAGCAGAGTTTCCTCTCCTTCAGACCCTGGGAACCATTCCGATATTTTGTGTCCCATTGATATGCATTGGTATCGGGTATCGGTATCGGCGATATCCGATATTTTTTGGATGTCGGCCGATCCAATCCGATACCGATACCTTTGCATATCGGAAGGAGATGGAGGCTATGTCCCAATACATCCAGGAGAATTTGGCGGAGGGTTCATTAAGATGTCAGTGTCACCTGCAGGGGTGGGGTTCTTCTTCGCGCAGAAGAAGAACGGAGAACTACGTCCATGCATAGATTACAGGGGTCTTAATGCCATCACCATTAAGAACAAGTACCCGTTACCCCTGATATCTGAGCTCTTCGACAGGATAAAGGGAGCAAGGGTATTTACCAAATTAGATCTGCGGGGTGCTTATAACCTGATTTTCATCCGTGAGGGGACGAATGGAAGATGGCTTTTAATACCAGGGATGGGCGCTATGAATATCTGGTGATGCCCTTTGGGCTCTGTAATGCAACAGCCGTTTTCCAAGACTTTGTGAATGACATCTTCTGAGATATGCTCTCCACCTCGGTCGTAGTCTATCTGGATGATATACTCATCTACTCTCCAGATATTGACTCCCATCGGAGAGAGGTTCGCACCTCTTATGGGCAAATTCTCTTTATGCCAAGTTGGAGAAATGTGTGTTTGAGCAGGAGTCCTTGCATTTCCTTGGTTATATCATCTCCGCCCAGGGATTGGCTATGGATCCTGCCAAACTACAGGCCGTGATGAACTGGCAGGTACCTCATTCTCTCAAAGTGGTGCTCATTCTCTCAAAGCGGTGCAGAGTTTTATGGGGATCATTAATTATTACCGTCAGTTCATCCCACATTTATCGACTTTTGTAGCTCCCTTGGTAGCCCTCAACAAGAAGGGAGCAAATCCCAAATTGTAGTTGGAGGAGGTCTCCAAGGCCTTCCTCTCTATAAAATCTCATCTTGCTAGCTCTCCCATCCTACATCGCCCCGATGTAGAAAAGCCATTCATAATGGAGGTGGATGCCTCATCTGTTGGTGCTGGTGAAGTCCTCTTCCAAAAGGATGCTCAAGGTCGGAAGCATCCCTGCTTCTTTTTTTCCAAGACCTTCACACCAGCAGAGAGGAATTATTCCATCGGGGACAGGGAGTTGCTAGCTATGACGTTGGCTTTCTCTTAGTGGAGACACCTCCTGTAAGGGGCTCACTTTCCCTTCCAAGTCTTTACCGACCACAAAAATCTGGTGTACCTACAAACAGCTCAGCGGCTAAATTCTGGCCAGGCCAGATGGTCCTTGTTCTTCTTCCAGTTCCATTTCACCCTCCATTATCTTTCTGGGGAGAAGTACATTCATGCTGATGCTCTTTCTCGCTCTGTTGTGTCTTCTTCTGAGGAGGAAGAGGAGCCTCAGCTTATTGTCCCTTCCGAGAGCCTGAGAACCGTGGCTCCGGTTTCACTAGAGTCGGTGCCCCCGGGCAAGACTTTTGTACTTACTAATTTGTGACCGGAGGTTCTCTCTTGGGCTCATTTGTCCAGGGTTGGTGGACATTTTGGGACCAAGAGGACATCTGAGCTGTTGGCGAGGTCATACTGGTGGCCGCATATGACCCGTGGCATCACAGACTTTGTTCGGGCGTGTGTCTCTGGCGCCAAGAACAAGTCTCCTCGTCAACGGCCAGCTGGCAGGATGACTGGGCATCCTTGCTACCGTGGGCGGAGTTTGCACTTAATAATGCAATAACCGACTGCACTGGTCAGACTCCATTCCTCCTTAATTATGGTTAGCATCCGCGGGTTCCTGTGCCTATGCCTGTGTTATCCGCCGACTCCAGGGTGGCAGACTGGGCTGTGGAAGCACGGGACATTTGGGACCACACTCAGGATGCCATCTGTGCCTCCAAGGAGAGAATGAGGTCCTACGCCGATGCACATCGGCACCCCGCTCTGACCTTTGCTCCTGACGACTTAGTGTGGCTCTCCGCCTATAACATCAGGCTGCAAGTTGAGTCCACTAAGTTTGCTCCTCGCTACTTGGGAACTTTTAAGGTCCTCGAACAGGTTAACCCTGTGGTCTACCATCTGGCCCTTCCTCCACGCCTAGGTATCACCGACACCTTTCATGTGTCCCTCTTAAAGCCCGTACACATGTCGCGGCTTTCCGAGTCATCTGCTGGGACATCGGGTTCGTCTTTGGAAGATTACAAGGTGAACGCTATTTTGGGGTGCAAGGTGGTACGTGGGAAAAAGTTTCATTTGGTGGACTAGAAGGGTTATGGCCAAGAGGACAGGTCCTGGAAGCCTGTTGAGAATATTCAAGCTCCGCTGCTTGTTGCTGCCTTCAAGCGTAGCGAGGCCCAAGGAGGGGACGCTAAGAGGGGGGTAATGTTAGGAGTCGAGTTCCCGTCTCTGCACAGGGGGAATCTTGAGCCATCTCCTCTGCGGTCTCCCATTCTTTTCCAGCCGCAGTGGAGCCTGCTCAGCGGAGACATTGGTCCCAGCGTCTGGCTCAGCCTGATACTGTGCAGATGGTTTCTGCTGCCTTCCCAGGCTCAGCCATTGTAGCCAGTACTGGTCAGCGGCGAGCAGACATCTCTGGGACTAAGTCCTGCTTTCTCCCTTCTGAGCATGCCCAAGGTAAGGCCTCTCATTGGAGGTTAGTGGTCACATGCTCAGGTGCTGCTGCAGCTCTCATTGGTCCTCTAGGAAGGTCCTGAAGCTTCTGCAGCTATAAAAGGTTCATATCACTTCATGTTATGACCTTGCTATTTGTGGTCACTCCTGTATGTGGATAGGGTTTAGCTGAAATAAGCCCCTTGAATACCGGCACCTCCGGTGAGGAGTTTGTATGAATGTATTCAGGGCTCCCTAATAGCCACTAGAATTCCGGTTCCACCAGAGAGGAGTGTTTGTGTGCTTCTCTGTGTGCATGACCACTGACTGCCATCAGCTCAGCAGTTAGCTGTGTTCCTCTGTGACGCTATCAGCACACAGCGTGTTCTTTGCAGTGCGACTCAGTGAAGTAACTGAGTTCACTTATACTGCCATATTGTGCCGCCATCTTCTAGCAGCAGGTTCTCTCCAGCACGGTTAATATATGTCTATATTAACTCGGTGCATTCCGACAGTCCTTACAGGGTATTGGCGCACTTCGGAGAAATTGCACAACAAACTGTGAGGTAAATTTTTCCTATTAACCCTTCATAAATTGAAAACTTGACGCTAAAACAACATTTTAGTGGAAAAATGTAATTATTCTGGTACAAAATTCTGTGCGGCACATGTGATGTCAATATGCTCACTGCACTACTTTATGAATTCATTGGGCGTGTGATTTGTAAAATTACATCACTTAAGGGGGGTTTCTGCTGTTCTGTCAACTCAGAGGCTCTGCCAATGTAACATGGCACCCTCAAACCATTCCTGCAAAATCTGAACTCCAATAGGGCACTTCTTCCCTACTGAGCTTTGCACTGTGCCTCAAAAGTAGTTTTTAACCACATATGACAATATGTGACAATAAAAAAATTGTGACAATAAAAAATTTGAGGCTAAAAGAACTTTTTTGTGGGAAAAATATGATTTTTAATTTTTAGGGTTTAACGTTATAAAATTCTGTGATGCACCTGGGACTTAAAGTGCTCACTACACATCTAGAAAAATTGATTATGGTGTTTAGTATCCAAAATAGCTCTACAAATGCAACATGGCATCTGATAATCATTCCAGCCAGCTTTAGTTCCAAAAACCAAATGGCGCTCCTTCCTTTCTGAGCCCTGACGTGAACCCAAACAGCAACAACAAAATCTTTTCAACTGGGGTATCGGCATAGAGAAATTGTATTTTTCCTGTACCCTTTGTTAAAATGCAAAATTTGGGGCTAAAACATTTTTGTAGGAAAAAATATGATTTTTTTAATTTTCTTGGCTCAAATTTAAAAAACTTTGTGAAGCACCCTGGGATTAAAGTGGCTCACAACACATCTAAATACATTTCTTGAGTTGTTTAGTTTAATAAAAAGGGGTTACTTGTTTAGGTCTTCAACTGGCACATCAGAGGCTGTCCAAATGCGACATGGCATCCGCTAATAATTCCAGACAGTTTTGCTTTCCAAAAGTCAAATGGTACTCTTTCTCTTCTGAGCCCTGCCATGACCCCAAACAATAATTTTCCACCACATATGGGTTATCAACATGCTCATCATACCAACAAATTTTGTGGTTTATTTTTTCATTTTACCCTTGTAAAAATGCAAAATGTGGGGCTAAAACAACATTTTTGTGTGAAAAATAGTTTTTTTTTTCATTTTCTCATCTCACTTTTATAAAATTTCGTGAAGCAACTGGGGATTCAAGGTGCTCACCACACATCTCTATAAATTACCTGATGTGTCTAGTTTCTAAAATAGCATCCCTTGTGGGGTTTTCTACTGTTTAGGCACATCAGGGACTCTGCAAATGCGACATGTCGTCCGCTATCTGTTGCAGACAATTCAAATGGTGCTCCAAAACTCAAATGGCGCTCCTTCATTCCAGAGCCCTGCCGTGCACCCAAACAGTAGTTTTCCACAACAGGTGGTGTATTGGCACAGTCAAGAGAAATTGCATAACAAATTATATGGTACATTTTCTCCTGTTACCCGTGAAAAAATTCTAAATTTGTGGCTAAATTAACATTTTTGTGGGGAAAAAAAGTTAATCTTTTCCTTCCACATTGCTTTAATTCCTGTGAAGCACCTAAAGGGTTAATAAACTTCTTAGATGTGGACTTGAGCAGTTCAAGGGATTTCGTTTTTAAAGTGGTTTTTAAAGTGTGTCACTTGGAGTATTTTTGTGTCTCAAAGCCACTTTAAACCTGATGCTGGTGCCTAAAAAATGGTTTTGCAAATTTTGTTTGAAAAATTAGAAATTGCAACTTTTAATCCTTCTAACATACTAACCAAAAAAAGTTTCAAAAATTGTGCTGCTGTAAAGTAGACATGTTGTAAATCGTATTTATTAACTATTTTGTGCAACATAATTCTCTAATTTAAGGGCATAAAAATAAAAAATTTGAAAATTGCAAAAATGTTTATTTTTTTTTGCCAAATTTCTGATATTTTCACAAATAAATGTAAAATATATCAAAAAAATTATACCACCATCATGAAGTACGATATGTAACAAAATAAACACTGGGATACGTTGATGTGTTCCAGAGTTATTACCACATAAATTAACACTGGTCAGAATTGAAAAAAATTGACTGGTCAAGAAGGTGAAAACAGGCTGGGGGGTGAAGAGGTTAAGGCCAGCTCAGGCAGAGGCTAGGGTTTGGGGTTTTCAGTAGCATTGTCCAAAGTTGCCTCATGTTTATCAAACGTTTGCTACCACTTCACTTGGTTCAGTTCCATCCTGTTCTGTAAGCACCTACTCTGCTACACTTGACTTCTGTAGTACAACCAGCATTATTCCAAGTTCTGTCCAATTTAGTATTTGTTGTACACACATACACACATATCAATAACTTCTGTTAACTTTTCTTAGCATTAGTGATGAGTGAGCACTAAAAGGCTCGGGTGCTCGATGCTCAGGTCGAGCAGATTTGAATACTCAGGTACTCGGCCAGAGCAACATTAGTTTATGGGAGACCCGAGTATTTTTACCGCAATCCCAACTGGGGGTCCTTTTCCAGTCTAAAAATGTCTGAAAATGATGGAAACACTGCTCAAATGACACAGGAACATCATGAGGATTGCCCCTGGAAGCATTCCTGATTTCTAGTTCACAGCTTTAAACAATTTTTTTCCGAGATTCATGCCATTTTTCCAGGTGCCACCAAAAACACACTAAAACGAAACCAAAATGGATTTTGCTGGGAAATATGTTAAGGTACATCCTTTGCAGGTTAATGTCTTGTCTGTAAGGCCAAATTATTACCCCAGAATGAAAACTTCCTCTCCCACTTAGGCTTAGTTCAGACGCAGTGTTTTTGAAGCATTTTTCAACTTTAACATTGCTTTCAACCACTACAAATGCGTTCGCTGGGAAATGTCATTGTAACATTTAACAACCCTAGCTGGCCATGTTGTGTGTGCCCAATACCCAATTCATGCCCAATTCCCCAATGTGGGTTACTTTTTTTTACAAAATAAAATAGTGCCATCACAGCCCCCTTGCCTAAAATGCACCATACAGAGCATGTTCAACCTGGTGATCTAATGGCAGTTAAAAGACACATTTGCAGGAAACAGAATAAAGAAGTAGGCCCAATGTAATATCAAGCCCAATTCCCCAATGTGGGGTCCTTTCATTACAAAATAAAATAGTGCCATCACAGCCCCCTTGTCCAAAATGCACTATGCAGAGCGCATTCACCCTGGTGATCTAGTGGCAGTTAAAAGACACATTGCAGGAGACAGAATTAAGAAGTAGACCCAATGTTATGTCATACCCAATTCCCCAATATGGGGTCCTTTTTTTTTCAAAATAAAATAGTGCCATCACAGCCCCCTTGCCCAAAATGCACCGTACAGAGTACGTTCACCCTGGTAATTTAGTGGCAGTTAAAGGACACATTACAGGAGACAGAATTAAAAAGTAGGCCCAATGGAATGTCATGCCCTATTCCCAAATGTGGGTTCTTTTTTTCCAAAATAAAAGAGTGCCATTACAGCCCCATTGCCCAAAATGCACCGTACAGAGCATGTTCACCCTGGTGTTCTAGTGGCAGTTAAAAGACACATTGCAGGAGACAGAATTAAGAAGTAGGCTCAATGGAATGTCATGTCCAATTCCCCAATGTGAGGTCCTCTTTTTACAAATTAAAAAAGTGCTATCACAGCCCCCTTGCCCAAAATGCACCATACAGAGCATGTTTACCCTGGTGATCTAGTGGCAGTTAAAGGACCTTTTGCAGGAGACAACATTAAGAAGTAGGCCCAATGTTATGTCATGCCCAATTCCCCAATGTGGTGTCCTTTTTTAACAAAATAAGGGCCATCACATCCCCCTTGCCCAAAATGCACCGTACAGAGCACGTTCACCCTGGTGATCTAGAGGCAGTTAAAGGACACATTGCAGGAGACAGAATTAAGATGTAGGCCCAATGCTATGAACTGCCCAATTTCCCAATGTGGGGTACTTTTTTTTTACAAAATAAAATAGTGTCATCACAGCCCCTTTGCCCAAAATGCACCATACAGAGCACATTCACCCTGGTGATCTAGTGGCAGTTAAAGGACACATTGCAGGAGACAGAATTAAGATGTAGGCCCAATGTTATGTCCTGCCCAATTCCCCAATGTGGGGTACTTTTTTTTACAAAATAAAATAGTGCCATCACAGCCCCCATGCCCAAAATGCACTGTACAGAGCACGTTCACCCTGATGGTCTAGTGGCAGTTAAAGCACAAATTGCAGGAATCAGAATTAAGACGTAGACCCAATGTGATGTCATGCCCAATTCCCCAATGTGGGGTTCTTTTTTTACAAATTAAAATAGTGCCATCACAGCCCCCATGCCCAAAATGCACCGGCCTATAACAGTACAGAGCACGTTCACCCTGGTCAACTAGTGGTTCTGGATAATGAGGATGAGGATAAGGAGGAGGATAAAAACAAACAGACCAAATCTGGAAGCGTATACCAATGTATGGTTGTGAAGAGGTGCATGAGAATACACCTCCCCAAAAGAGATAATGTATTTGAGGTTATGCTTCGCTGTTTTCGCTTGGTGGTGTACAGAAGTCTTTCCAAATCCAGCCCTTGTTCATTTTTATAAGAGTCAGCCTGTCAGCATTTTCAGTTCACAGGCGGATGCGGCTATCTGTTATAATTCCACTAGCAGCACTTAAAACCCGCTCTGACAGACCTCTAGCAGCAGGGCAGGCCAGGACCTCCAAGGCGTAGAGAGCCAGTTCATGCCACGTGTCAAGCTTGGATACCCAACATTTAAAATGGAGGATGTTTGTACAATCTGCAAGGTACTCCCTCACCATCTTCCCAAACATTGCACTTCTTGTGACAGCACCCCTTGCTTCTGTGCCGTCATGATGGGAGGGTCTCAGAAAACTGTCCGAGAACTTTGCCATTGTTCACCTGCCTGAGCTGGATTGTACTTCTGTCTCTCTCGCTTCGACTCCTTGGTTGTACAACAAACTCTGATGTCTGCTGCCAGCTTTCTCACATGGGAATTTTCTAAGTAATTCCGCTACAAGGGCCCTCTGGTACTGCAACATTTTAGTACACCTCTCTGCCTCTGGTAGAAGAGATTGAAAGTTATCCTTGTATTGTGGGTTTAGAAGTGTCACCAACCATTAATAAGTGTCACCCAAAATTTTTATAATGCAAGGGTCACGTGAAACGCAGCGCAACATAAAGTCAGCCATGCGTGCCAGACTGCTAACAGGAAAGACTTCCGTGTCCTCACCAACAGGATGACTGACCGTGCTGTCCTCCTCCTCCTCATCCTCCTCCCTGTCCTCAGGCCATCCCCACTGAACAGAAGGTATGACAGCTGTGTTTGTAGTACCGTCTATAGCACATGAAAGTAACTCCTGTTCTTCCTTCTCCTCCTCATTGACTACCAATCCATGTTGAGAAGACATGAGGGTGGGCTGAGTGTAATTCTGCTGTATGATTCTTTGCTCCATGTCCTCGTGCTTTTCCTGCAATGCATCCTCTTTAATTGTGAGCAGAGAAGTTTTCACAGTGCTGAGAAGAGGGATGGTGATGTTAATACTGGCGTCATCGCCGCTCACCATCTTGGTGCAGTCCTCAAAGTTTTGAAGGATGGTACATATGTCGGACATTCATGTCCTCTCCTGAGGTCTTATGTGTCGAGTCTGAACTGAATATCGACGGCCTTGTTCATGTTGGTAGTCAACAACTGCCCTTTTCTGCTCACAAATCCTTTCCAACATATGCAGCGCAGAGTTCCAGTGAATGGGGACATCACACACCAGCCGGTGAGCTGGAAGCTGCAAATGCTGCTGAAGCATGGCAAGGGCGGCTGAAGCTGTAGCTGACTTTCTAAAAAGGGCAGACAAACGGCGTACTTTCACTAGCAGATCTGGCAGCTCCGGGTAGTTTTTCATAAAATGCTGAACCATGAGGCAAAGCAAGGTACGTGTGCGAGCTCACCTTGCCTCAGAGCTGCCACCAGGTTACAGCCATTGTCACACGCGACCATGCCTGCCTGTAGGTTCAGCGGTGTCATCCAAACATCTGACTGCTCTTTCAGCGCTGTCCACAACTCTTCTGCATTGTGCGGTTTGTCACCTATGCAGATTAGCTTCAGCACAGCCTTTTGCCACTTAGCTGAGGCAGTGCTGCAGTGCTTCCAGCTTCTGACTTATATATGTTGATTTCAGAGATGGAGGATGAAGAGGAGGAGGAGGTGCAGGAGCTGTAGACTGTGGGGGCCACTCTGATTGATATAGGGCCAGGAATCCTCGACGTGGGGGAGGATGTGTTACATCCCAAGGTCCGACTGGGTCTTGGCTTCCACTATGTTAACCCAGTGTGCAGTCAGTGAGATGTACCATCCCTGACCACAAGCACTTGTCCATGTGTCCGTGGTTAGGTGGACTTCCCCTGTAACAGCATTGTTGAGGGCACGGGTAATGTTGTGGGACACATGCTGGTGTAATGCCAGTATGGCACACTGGGAGAAATAGTGGCGATTGGAGACTGAGTACCTTGGGATGGCCGCCACCATCAGTTTGCAGAAAGCTTCCATCTCAACGAGCCTAAAAGGCAGCATTTCTAGCACAAGCAGAAGAGAAATATTAGAATTTAGGACTGTGGCCTGTGGGGCATTGGCTGGGTATTTCTGCTTGCATTCCAAAGACTGGGTTATAGACAACTGATGGCTGTGCTAGGACAAGGACGTGGATGGGCTTGATGATGGTGCTGCTTGACTGTGGGCCACAAAAGGTGCAGTGCTAAAGGTATCTTCATATGCACGGTATACTGGGAAATGGCTTGTACGCAAAACAGTAGGAGAAGCAGTGGTATGACCTTCAGCCAGTCGTCCTGAAGCCTGGGGTTCAGCCCACAAAGTCGGGTGCTTTGCTGCCATGTGCCTGATCATGCTGGTGGTGGTCAGGCTGGTTGTTTAGCTACCCCTGCTGATGCACGCATGGCAGATGCTGCAAATGGCCTGTTTAGGGTTATCGGCAGAGTCTTTAAAAAATAACCAGAATTGGGAAGATCTAACAGTTGGAATGGCAACTTCCCTAATGTTGGTGTTACCGGGAGTGGATGCACGCCTTCTGTCTGTGGCCACCACACTTCTTCTTCCTTTGTCATGTCGGACGCTGTTCAGACCAGGTCGTTCGACAGACAGCGGTAATTCCGCTTTTGACCACTATGTGCTCATTGGCGTCGGCTAGATTTTATCCAGCTGTTCCGGGGTTAATTTACCTGATGCTCGGATTGGAAGCTGGGCCATGCCCATTGCCTTTAAATAGTTCTCCTGAACATTGGGCGTCGCCGATTATAGCTTCTGTCTTGTGCGTTGTTATCTCGGTCTGGAGTGGTGAGCTGGTAGTTGGAGATTCGTTGCTGGTGGTGTATTTTCCTTTGTCTCATTTACTCCTTCCTATATTTGTATTTATTTTGCCCTGCACATTTATAGTGTATTCCTGAGTGACTGTGGCGTGGTGTATATTTTCTGTTATCCTTGTCTGTGCTAACTGTGGGTATTGTATTATGATTTTCCCAATGGCAGGGAAATCAAAATAACAACGGACTAGCTCTCGGGTGATGGGAACTAAAGTGACCGTGACCTGAACCTGACACAACACTGGAAGTAGCCGGGGAGTGTTTCCTACGATGCCCTAGACACCACGCGCCAGCCGGAGATCTAACTACCCCTATCAGAGGAATATACAGGCCTGCCTTACCTCCAGAGATGAACCCCAAAAGGAGATAGCAGCCCCCCACAGATATTGACGGTGAGTCAAGAGGAAAAGACATACGTAGGATGAACAGCAGATTTAGCACAGTGAGGTCCGCTTACTAGATAGCAGAAGTACAGGAAAGAGTCACTTCACGGTCAACTTCAAAACACTACTCAAAAACACCATCCTGAAATTACTTTAAAACTCCAGTGACAACTCATGCCACTGGAGTGGCAATTTCAGTCCACGAGAGCTTCCAGCTACAGAGAGTCACATTGCAAATAGCTGGACAAAACTAGCATTAACTAGAAACAAAATTCAACTTAGCTGAACAGGATCTTGAGGCAGGAGAATGCAACAGAATGCTACTGATACATTGTTGGCCGGCATCGGACCAACAGCCAAGCAGCCTTAAATAGGAAACTCCCCTAATGGGTGTCAACAGGTGATCAAGGATAGAAGAAGGCAAATAAGTGGCACTACCATAAAACACCACCGGGGGAGCCCACAAACAGAATTCACAACAGTACCCCCCCCTTAAGGAGGGGGCACCGAACCCTCACCAGAACCACCAGGGCGATCTGGATGAGCACTATGAAATGCACGAACCAAATCAGGAGCATGAACATCAGATGCTGTCACCCAAGAATTATCCTCCTGACCATAGCCTTTCCACTTAACCAGATACTGAAGTTTCCGTCTGGAAACACGGGAGTCCAAGATCTTTTCCACCACATACTCCAACTCACCCTCAACCAGCACAGGAGCAGGAGGATCAGCAGACGGAACAACCGGCACCTCATACCTCCGCAACAATGACCGATGAAAAACATTATGAATAGTAAAAGATGCTGGGAGGTCCAAACGAAAGGACACAGGATTGAGAACCTCCAGAATCCCATAAGGGCCGATAAACCGAGGCTTAAACTTAGGAGACGAGACCTTCATAGGAACAAATCGAGAAGACAACCAAACCAGGTCCCCAACACAAAGACGAGGACCGACACGCCGATGACGATTAGTGAACTGTTGAGTCTTCTCCTGGGACAACTTCAGATTGTCCACAACCTGTCCCCAAATCTGATGCATTCTATCAACCACAGCATCTACTCCAGGACAATCCGAAGACTCCAATTGACCGGACGAAAAGCGAGGGTGAAACCCTGAATTACAAAAAAATGGAGAAACCAAAGTGGCAGAACTGGCCCGATTGTTAAGGGCAAACTCTGCCAATGGCAAAAAATCAAGCCAATCGTCCTGATCAGCGGACACAAAACACCTCAAGTAAGTCTCCAAGGTCTGATTAGTACGCTCAGTCTGGCCATTAGTCTGAGGATGGAATGCAGACGAAAAAGACAAGTCGATGCCCTTCCTGGCACAGAACGCCCGCCAAAATCTAGACACAAACTGAGTACCCCTGTCAGACACTATATTCTCAGGAATACCATGCAAACGCACAACATTCTGAAAAAATAGAGGGACCAGCTCAGAGGAGGAGGGCAATTTGGGCAAAGGTACCAAGTGAACCATCTTGGAAAAACGGTCACACACCACCCAGATGACGGACATCCTACGAGAAACAGGAAGGTCAGAAATAAAGTCCATAGAGATGTGCGTCCAAGGCCTCTTAGGAATAGGCAAGGGCAACAACAACCCGCTGGCCCGGGAACAGCAGGGCTTAGCCCGAGCACAAACATCACAAGACTGCACAAAAATACGTACATCTCGAGACAAGGAAGGCCACCAGAAGGACCTAGACACCAGATCCCTGGTGCCAAAAATTCCAGGATGACCTGCCAACGCGGAAGAGTGAACCTCCGAAATAACTCTACTGGTCCAGTCATCAGGGACAAACAGTCTACCAGGCGGACAGCGATCAGGCCTATCCACCTGAAACTCCTGCAAAGAGCGCCGCAGGTCTGGGGAGACAGCTGACAATATCACCCCATCCTTCAGGATGCCAGTAGGTTCGGAATCACCAGGCGAGTCAGGCTCAAAACTCCTAGAGAGGGCATCCGCCCTCACATTCTTAGACCCAGGCAGATATGAAACCACAAAGTTAAATCGAGAGAAAAACAACGACCAGCGCGCCTGTCTAGGATTCAGACGCCTGGCTGACTCAAGATAAATTAGATTTTTATGGTCAGTCAAGACCACCACCTGGTGTCTAGCACCCTCAAGCCAATGACGCCACTCCTCAAATGCCCACTTCATGGCCAAGAGCTCCCGATTTCCAACATCATAATTTCGCTCAGCGGGCGAAAACTTTCGAGAGAAAAACGCACATGGTCTCATCACTGAGCAGTCAGGACCTTTCTGCGACAAAACTGCACCTGCTCCGATCTCGGAAGCATCTACTTCAACCTGGAACGGGAGCGAAACATCAGGCTGGCGCAACACAGGAGCAGAAGAAAAGCGGCGCTTAAGCTCCCGAAAGGCCTCCACAGCCGCAGAGGACCAATTAGCAACATCAGCACCCTTCTTGGTCAAATCAGTCAAAGGTTTAGCAATGGCAGAAAAACCCGCTATGAATCGGCGATAGAAATTAGCAAATCCCAAGAATTTCTGAAGACTCTTTAGAGAAGTAGGTTGTATCCAATCACAAATAGCCTGAACCTTAACAGGGTCCATCTCCATAGATGAAGGGGAAAAAATATATCCCAAAAAGGAAATTCTCTGAACCCCAAAAATACACTTTGAGCCCTTCACAAATAGAGAATTAGCTCGTAAAACCTGAAAAACTCTCCTGACCTGTTGAACATGAGATTCCCAGTCCTCCGAAAAAATCAAAATATCATCCAAATACACAATCATAAATTTATCCAGATATTCACGGAAAATATCGTGCATAAAGGACTGAAAAATGGAAGGGGCATTCGCGAGACCGAAAGGCATTACCAAATACTCAAAATGGCCTTCAGGCGTATTAAATGCGGTCTTCCACTCATCCCCCTGCTTAATCCGCACCAAATTATACGCACCACGTAGATCGATCTTAGTGAACCACTTCGCCCCCTTTATGCGAGCAAAAAGATCAGTCAGTAAAGGTAACGGGTACTGGTATTTAACTGT
Source organism: Ranitomeya variabilis (assembly GCF_051348905.1). NCBI lineage: Eukaryota > Metazoa > Chordata > Amphibia > Anura > Dendrobatidae > Ranitomeya > Ranitomeya variabilis. The sequence goes on from NC_135234.1 coordinate 514,849,926, forward strand.
AATCTTATTCAGAAGTCGATAGTCGATACAAGGTCTCAATGAACCATCCTTTTTACCCACAAAGAAAAACCCTGCCCCCAGTGGAGACAAAGAGGGGCGAATATGACCCTTTTCCAAAGATTCTCTGATATACTCCCGCATAGCAGTATGTTCAGGTACAGACAAATTAAACAAGCGACCCTTAGGAAATTTACTACCAGGAATCAACTCAATAGCGCAGTCACACTCTCTGTGAGGGGGGAGAGAATCAGTTTTAGGCTCCTGAAAGACATCATAAAAATCTGACAGAAATGCTGGGATCTCAGAGGGAGTAGATGAAGAAATGGGAACCAAAGGTGCATCCCCATGAATCCCCCGACATCCCCAGCTCAGCACAGACATTGATCTCCAGTCCAAGACTGGATTATGAATTTGTAACCATGGTAATCCAAGTACTAATACGTCATGTAGATTATATAACACAAGGAAACGAATAATCTCCTGATGGTCTGGGGAAAGATGCATAGTCACTTGTGTCCAATATTGTGGTTTATTGCTAGCCAAAGGTGTAGAATCAATACCCTTCAAGGGAATAGAAACCTCCAGAGGCTCTAAATCAAACCCACAACGCCTGGCAAAGGACCAATCCATGAGACTCAGAGCGGCGCCAGAATCCACATAAGCATCCACAGTAACAGATGATAAAGTACAAATCAATGTCACAGACAAAAGAAATTTAGACTGCAAGGTACCCATTGAAAAAGATTTATCAACCTTTTTATCAACCTTCTTTATGCGTTTAGAGCATGCTGATATAACATGAGCTGGATCTCCACAATAGAAGCACAACCCATTTTTGCGCCTGTAATTCTGTCGTTCGCCTCTAGACAATACACTATCGCATTGCATATGCTCTGGTGCCTTTTCAGAGGTCACCGCCAAATGATGCACAGGTTTTTGCTCAGAAGATACCGCCATATGGTGCACAGGTTTTTGCTCAGAAGATACCGCCATATGGTGCACAGGTTTTTGCTCAAAAGATACCGCCATATGGTGCACAGATTTTTGCTCAGAAGATACCGCCATATGGTGCACAGATTTGCGCTCCCGTAAACGCCGATCAATCTGGATAGCCAATTTCATGGCATCATTCAGACCTGTAGGCACAGGGAACCCCACCATGACATCCTTCACGGCATCAGAGAGACCTTCTCTGAAATTAGCTGCTAGAGCGCACTCATTCCATTTAGTAAGCACCGACCATTTACGAAATTTTTGGCAGTATATCTCAGCTTCATCTTGCCCTTGGGAAAGAGCTATCAAGGCTTTCTCAGCCAAAATCTCTAAATTAGGTTCTTCATAAAGCAACCCCAAAGCCAGAAAAAACGCATCTACATTTAATAACGCAGGATCCCCTGGCGACAATGCAAATGCCCAACTTTGTGGGTCACCCCGCAATAGAGAAATAACAATTTTAACCTGTTGCGCAGGATCACCAGCAGAGTGAGATTTCAGAGACAAAAACAATTTACAATTCTCTCTGAAATTCAAAAAACGGGATCTGTCTCCAGTAAAAAATTCAGGCATAGGGATCTTAGGTTCAGACATTGGAGCACGTATAACAAAATCTTGTAAGTTCTGGACCTTTGTAGCCAGGTTATTCAGACCTGCAACCAAACTCTGTGGATCCATGATTCAAACAGGTGTAACCAAAGCCATTCAGAGATTAAGAGGAGAGGAAAAAAAAAAAAAGGCTGAAGACTGCAGTTTAAGCAAGGAGTACAAATAAGCACTAAGGTGCACTTTCCAAACACAGAAGGAAAAAAAAAAACCTTTTCATATCCTTTCCTGCTTTAGTGCATAGTTTTAACACATGTGGGCCGGCCAAACTATTATGATTTTCCCAATGGCAGGGAAATCAAAATAACAACGGACTAGCTCTCGGGTGATGGGAACTAAAGTGACCGTGACCTGAACCTGACACAACACTGGAAGTAGCCGGGGAGTGTTTCCTACGATGCCCTAGACACCACGCGCCAGCCGGAGATCTAACTACCCCTATCAGAGGAATATACAGGCCTGCCTTACCTCCAGAGATGAACCCCAAAAGGAGATAGCAGCCCCCCACAGATATTGACGGTGAGTCAAGAGGAAAAGACATACGTAGGATGAACAGCAGATTTAGCACAGTGAGGTCCGCTTACTAGATAGCAGAAGTACAGGAAAGAGTCACTTCACGGTCAACTTCAAAACACTGCTCAAAAACACCATCCTGAAATTACTTTAAAACTCCAGTGACAACTCATGCCACTGGAATGGCAATTTCAGTCCACGAGAGCTTCCAGCTACAGAGAGTCACATTGCAAATAGCTGGACAAAACTAGCATTAACTAGAAACAAAATTCAACTTAGCTGAACAGGATCTTGAGGCAGGAGAATGCAACAGAATGCTACTGATACATTGTTGGCCGGCATCGGACCAACAGCCAAGCAGCCTTAAATAGGAAACTCCCCTAATGGGTGTCAACAGGTGATCAAGGATAGAAGAAGGCAAATAAGTGGCACTACCATAAAACACCACCGGGGGAGCCCACAAACAGAATTCACAACAGTATTGGTGTTTTACCTCTTCACTGGGTGGTGGGCGGAGTTTTCAGCCTAGGGTTGAAACAGGAGACAGGGTGAGGTTCGGGGCCTGGACATGCACACCATCAGTGTAAACTCCAGGTAGAGGGTCAGTCAGGAGTTCCCTAGTCTGAGGGAAATTGCAGGGGCCCGGGTTATTAGCTCTTGCCCACCTAGTCTCCCCGTGACATTATAATCAGCCCAACAACAAAAACAAAAAAAAAAAAAAAGGGGTTTTCTTTTTTTTTGTTTTGTCATGGATTCCATGACTTCCATAACCCGCCAGTTGGAGGCGCTGTCCCTACAGGTCACTGAGTTGAGGGGGCAGTACAGTAACAGGGACTAGCAGTATCTAATGTGCAAGCTGGAGCGACAGGTAGAGTTGCTGAGCCTAAATTTCCTTTGCCTGAAAAATTTGCTGGGGAACGCAGTAAATTTGTTTCTTTTCGTGAAGCTTGCAAACTATATTTCCGTATGCGCCCGATCTCCTCGCGTAATGAGGCTCAGCATGTGGGCCTGGTGTTGTCATTGTTAAGCGGGGATCCCCAAGCTTGGGCGTTTTCTTTGCCATCTGATTCTGCTGCATTTGACTCTGTGGAGAGTTTCTTTTCCTCTCTTGGAAAAATTTACGATGAACCTGACAGAATGGCTCTAGCAGAATCTAAGATATGCACTATTCGCCAGGGGGAGCGAGTTGCAGAGGATTACTGTTCTGAATTTCATCGCTGGGCGATCGATACACAATGGAATGATCCAGCATTGCGGAGTCAGTTTATACATGGGATTTCTGAAAGGGTTAAAAAAGCCCTTCTGATGTACGAGACTCCTGCTTCTCTAGATTCCGCTATGAGTCTGGTTGTCCACATTGATCGCCATTTGCGTCAGGGGGAGCATGAGACACCGCCTATGGGAGAGGGTTTAGGTTCACGTGAGGTTCATGCAGGTGAGCCCACAGAGCCTATGCAAATCGCAGGAGTGTCACATGTGAAGCGTCGAGCCCCTGAGCTCAGGAAGCAGGGAGCCTGTTTTTACTGCGGTAAAACTGGTCATTTTATTAACATCTGTCCTCTGCTGTCTAAGAAAAACGCAACGGCGGAAAACTTCTAAGCTCAGAAGGTGTGGAGGCGACCAATCTGAGCTTATGTATATCCTCCATGGTGGTTTCTCAATGCATGCTCCCTGCTAAGGTTTTTATCGCTGGCAGTGAGCTGCCAATTACTGTTTTTGTGGATAGTGGTTCAGCCACAAATCTCATTGATTAGGAGTTTGCGCGCACAGCAGGTTTTAGGATTGAAAAACTGCCTCATCCTATCCGCGTGGTCACCATCAATGCTGCTCCTCTCTCTCAGGGGGAGATTACTGAATTTGTGGCTGAGGTGAAACTCCACATTGGGGTTCTACATTCCGAGCGGGTTACATGTAAGGTGCTCAGGAATCTTCCTGCTCAGGTGGTTTTGTGTCTTCCTTGGTTGTCTATGCACAACCCGGTAATTGACTGGAAAACTCAGGACATAATTCAGTGGAGCGAGTTCTGCCAGGAGAATTGCCTGGCCACATGTGTGGCTGCTGTGACTTCAAGCGTTCCGGAGTCACTTCTGGATTTTGTGGATGTTTTCTCTGAGAATGGTTGTTCAGAGTTGCCACCACATCGTCCCTATGACTGTTCTATCAGGTTTAAACCAGGGGCCAAATTGCCTAAAGCAAGGATGTTTAACATCTCCGGTCCGGAGAGACAAGCGTTAAAAGATTACATTGCTGAAAGTTTGAGCAAAGGGCACATCAGGCCTTCATCCTCGCCTGTGGCAGCAGGGCTCTTCTTCGTGAAGAAGAAAGATGGCAGATTACGCCCGTGTTTGGATTTCAGGGAGTTGAACCAGATTACGGTTCGTGATCCATACCCTATGCCACTGATACCAGATTTGTTCAACCAGGTGGCAGGTGCTAAGTGGTTTACCAAGCTTGACCTCAGGGGGGCGTACAACCTCATAAGAGTCCGTCAAGGTGATGAGTGGAAGACGGCTTTTAATACCCCTGAGGGTCATTTTGAAAATATGGTGATGCCATTTGGGTTGACTAACGCACCTGCAGTGTTCCAACTTTTCATTAATGATGTGTTCTTGCATGTTTTGGGGAAATTCGTTATCGTGTACCTAGATGACATCCTCATATATTCTTGCGACCGTGATGCTCATTTAGATCATGTCAGGCAGGTGTTACAGCTTCTCAGAGAGAATAAGCTGTATGCTAAGCTTGAGAAATGTGTATTTTCTGTTCAAGAGTTGCCTTTCTGGGTTATATTGTGTCTGATTCTGGTTTTAAAATGGATGCCGCTAAGGTGCAAGCGGTGCTGCATTGGGAACGTCCTGATAACCTGAAAGCACTTCAGCAGTTCCTTGGGTTTTCTAACTACTATAGGAAATTTATCAAGGATTTTTCCATCATTGCTAAACTGCTAACTGACATGACTAAAATGGGTACCAATTTCTCCATTTGGCCTGAGGCTGCTGTGCGCGCATTTGAATTTCTTAAGAACAGTTTTGTTTCAGCCCCCAGTCTTGTGCAGCCAGACGTATCAAAACCTTTTGTGGTGGAAGTCGATGCGTCTGAGGTTGGTGTGGGGGCGGTACTATCTCAAGGCTCATCTTTGAGTGGTTTGCGTCCGTGCGCCTATTTCTCCAAGAAACTGTCATCCGCCGAACGTAACTACTATATCGGCAACAGGGAGTTGTTGGCAATTAAGTTGGCCTTTGAGGAATGGCGACACTTCTTGGAGGGGTCGGTACATCAGGTTACTGTTATTACCGATCATAAGAATCTGCTGTATTTGGAGTCAGCCATGCGTCTGTCCCCCAGGCAGGCTCGCTGGGCATTGTTTTTCACGCGGTTCAATTTTGTTGTCACTTACAGACCGGGGTCTAAAAACACTAAGGCGGATGCTCTGTCCAGGTGTTTTCCGGGGGGAGAACCTCGGGAGGATCCAGTACCCATCCTCCAAAAGGGTGTTGTGGTTTCGGCTCTCACTATCGAGGTTGAGGCTGAGATTGCCGAGGCTCAGGAGGAGGTACCATCTGAGCTTCCCATCAACAAATCTTTTGTACCTCTTCATCTCCGCTTAAAGGTTTTGGCGGAGCATCATGATGCTGTCCTGGCTGGCCACCATGGGGTTAGAGGTACCTTGGAGTTGGTGTCGCGTCGGTTTTGGTGGCCCAAAATCCGACAGGACGTGGTCTCATACGTGTCAGCTTGTACCACGTGCGCTAGGGCTAAGACGCCCCGCTCCCATCCTGTTGGCAAACTACTTCCTCTTGAGGTACCTAGTAAGCCATGGACGGAAATCTCCATGGATTTCATCACTGATTTGCCCTCATCAGCTGGGAACACGGTCATCTTGGTGATTGTTGATCGGTTTTCAAAAATGTCGCACTTTGTGTCTTTGCCTTCATTGCCTAATGCTAAGACTCTGGCTCAGGTATTTGTGCAGGAGGTGGTCAGACTTCATGGGGTTCCGTCTGACATCGTGTCTGATAGGGGTCTCAGTTTGTGGCAAAATTTTGGAAAGCATTTTGCTCACGGCTGGGGATCAAGTTGTCTCATTCTTTGGCATTTCATCCTCAGTCAAATGGTCAGACTGAGCGTATGAACCAAAATTTGGAACAGTACCTATGCTGCTTTGTCTCTGATAACCAGGAGGAGTGGTCTACCTTTCTTCCTTTGGCAGAGTTTGCCATCAATAATTACCACCAGGAGTCGTCTGGGGAGTCTCTGTTTTTTTGTGTTTACGGGCTACATCCTCAATTTTGTACTTTGAGTCAGAGGGGCTCTTCCGGCGTTCCGGAGGAGGACCAGTTAGGAGTAGTGTTGAGCGATACCTTCCGATACTTGAAAGTATCAGTATCGGATAGTATCGGCCGATACCCAAAAAATATCGGATATCGCCGATACCCGATACCAATACAAGTCAATGGAAAGTATCGGAAGGTATCCTGGATGGTTCCTAGGGTCTGAAGGAGAGGAAACTCTCCTTCAGGCCCTGGGATCCATATTCATGTAAAAAATAAAGAATTAAAATAAAAAATATGGATATACTCACCCATCCGGGGGCCCCTGGACCTTACCGATTGTAACCGGCAGCCTCCGTTCCTAAGAATGAGCAGTTTAAGACCTTCGATGACGTTGCGGCTTGTGATTGGTCGCGTGCCGCTCATGTGACCGCTCACGCGACCAATCACAGGCCGCGACATCATCGCAGGCCCTAAACTCCTGTTTAGGACCGCGATGACGTCGCGGCCTGTGATTGGTCGCGTGAGCGGTCACATGAGCGGCACGCGACCAATCAGAAGCCGCAACGTCATCGAAGGCCCTTCACGCGCTCATTCTTAGGAACAGAGGCTGCCGGTTACAGCGGTAACGTCTAGGGGCCGCCGGAGAGGTGAGTATATCCATATTTTTTATTTTAATTCTTTATTTTTTACATGAATATGGATCCCAGGGCCTGAAAGAGAGTTTCCTCTCCTTCAGACCCTAGGAACCATCCAGGATACCTTCCGATACTTGAGTCCCATTGATTTGTATTGGTATCGGGTATCGGTATCGGCGATATCCGATATTTTTTGGTTATCGGCCGATACTATCCGATACTGATACTTTCAAGTATCGGAAGGTATCGTGGATGAATATGGATCCGATTCCGATTTCCGATATCACAAAAGTATCGGATCTCGGAATGGGAATTCCGATACCGCAAGTATCGGCCGATACCTGAAACTTGCGGTATCGGAATGCTCAACACTAGTTAGGAGCACAATTGTCATCAGTCTGGAGGAGAGTTAAACAGTGCCTGTTGAGTGTGGGTGCTAGGTACAAACGTGTGGCAGGTCCGGACCTGAGTGTGGATGACTGGGTGTGGTTATCCACAAAAAACATAAGACTCAAAATACCGTCCCTTAAATTGGGTCCACGGTTTATTGGTCCATTTAGGGTCACCGCCGTCATTAACCCAGTAGTGTACCGATTGGAGCTCCCTACGGTGTATAAGATACACAACGTGTTCCACAGGTCTCTTCTAAAGAAGGTGGTGGGTTCTGTGGTCGCGGCGCCTATGCCACCTCTAGACTTGGTGGATGGTAATTTGGAATTTGAAGTCTCCAAGGTGGTTGACTCTCATGTAGTGTGCCGCATTTTACAGTACTTGGTACACTGGCGTGGTTAAGGGCCTGAGGAGAGGTCCTGGGTACCAGCCTCGGACATTCATGCGGATCGGCTGGTCAGGTTTTTTCATCGTCGCTATCCAGACAAGCCAGGTCCTATAAGCCGTGAGGGCCCTGGGGTCCCTTGTAGAAGGCGGGGTACTGTCATGTCGGACGCTGTTCAGACCAGGTCGTTCGACAGACAGCGGTAATTCCGCTTTTGACCACTATGTGCTCATTGACGTCGGCTAGATTTTATCTAGCTGTTCCGGGGTTAATTTAACTGATGCTCGGATTGGAAGCTGGGCCATGCCCATTGCCTTTAAATAGTTCTCCTGAACATTGGGCGTCGCCGATTATAGCTTCTGTCTTGTGCGTTGTTATCTCGGTCTGCAGTGGTGAGCTGGTAGTTAGAGATTCGTTGCTGGTGGTGTATTTTCCTTTGTCTCATTTACTCCTTCCTATATTTGTATTTATTTTGCCCTGCACATTTATAGTGTATTCCAGAGTGACTGCGGCGTGGTGTATATTTTTCGTTATCCTTGTCTGTGCTAACTGTGGGTATTGGTGTTTTACCTCTTCACTGGGTGGTGGGCGGAGGTTTCAGCCTAGGGTTGAAACAGGAGACAGGGTGAGGTTCGGGGCCTGGACATGCACACCATCAGTGTAAACTCCAGGTAGAGGGTCAGTCAGGATTTCCCTAGTCTGAGGGAAATTGCAGGGGCTCGGGTTATTAGCGCTTGCCCACCTAGTCTCCCCGTGACATCCTGCCTGTTGGGGGGGTTATGCCTTCTTCCCCGTTTGTGCTGCTGTCCTCGCTATCCTGCCAGGTTGCGTCAGTCACATAGTCATCCACCACCTCGTCTTCCACATCCACTCCCTGCTCCTCCTCCTGACTTTCAGGCAATTGTGTCTCATCATCATCCACCTCTTCTGACACTTTCCCACCATCACCTTTGCGTGACCGGGGCTGGTCAAAGCTTTGGGCATCTCTACATGTGATTTATCTGTCCCCACTTCAAATTGACCAGCCAATAGTTCTGAATCTTGAACCAACCAACAACCATTTCACACTCCTCTGGCTTCAATAGTTGTGTGCTGCGGTCCCCTAGAAACTAGGACAGGAAGATCGAGCAAGAAGATGTGGGTCTTTGTTGTTGCACACTTTCACCTTGGCCATGACCTCATCCTCTGCATGAACCATCAGCATTACGTCCACTTCCCCGTCCCTTGCCCCTCTCCTTGCCCATTTTAAATGGACTATTGCACTATTTCAAATGCTCAACACAAATATATTTATTAGTAGCGAAATAATATCTGATCAGTATGCCTGCAAATGTGCGATTTTTCAAACCCAAACACCAGGCAGGCCTCAACCTGACATAACAGACTTTATTCAAGTTTGGGGTCTTTTTGTGAAGTTAATTTATGCAAAATAATGCTGTATATAAGTAGAGTAACAGACAGCAGAAAAAGTGGTACTCCGGCCTACAATGACCAAACTTGGAGCATGCAGATATGTGAGGGCTGTCACGGAAATACCACACTGGCAAATATGTTGTGAGGACTGGCGGAATGCACCGAGTTAATATGGATGTTATAATTGGTGCGTTTGCAGCCTGGGGTCCACCGTGCAGGAGACAACCTGCTGCTAGAAAATGACGGCACTATATGGCGGTATAAGTGAACTCAGTTACTTCACTGAGTCACACAGAAAAGAACATGCTGTGCCCTGTTAGCGTTACAGGGAACACAGCTAACTGCTGAGCTGATGGCAGTCAGTGGTCATGCACACAGAGAAGCACACAAAAACACCTCACTGGAGGTGCCGGTATTCTAGGGGCTTATTTCAGCCGGGTCCCTGAATAAAATCATACAGGCGCGACCACAAATAGCAAGCTCATAACATGAAGTGATACTAGCACATGGCAAACCTTTTATACCTGCAGCAGCTTCAGGACCTTCCTAGAGGACCAAAAGAAGCTGCTACAATACCAGAGCAACTTCAGGACCTTCCCAGAAGACCAATGGGAGCTGCAGCAGTACCTGAGCATGTGACCCCTGACCTCCAATAAGAGGTCTTACCTTGGGCAAAAAGCAGGACTTAGTCTCAGAGATGTCTGCTCCCCGCTGACCAGTGCTGGCTACAATGGCTGAGCCTGGGAAAGCAGCAGAAACCATCTGCACAGTATCAGGCTGAGCCAGACGCTGGGACCGACGTCTCTGCTGAGCAGGCTCCAATGCAGCTGAAGAGGAATGGGAGACCACAGAGAAGATGGCTCAAGATTCCCCCTGTGCACAGGCAGGAACTAGACGCCTAACATTACCCTCCTCCTAGGGCCCCCCACTCCTTGGGCATCGCTACGCTCGAAGGCAGCAATGAGCAGCGGAGCTTAAATATTCTCAACAGGTTCCCAGGACCTGTCCTCTTGGCCATAACCCTTCCAGTCCACCAAATAAAACTTTTTCCCATGTACCACCTTGCACCCCAAGATAGTGTTCACCTCGTAATCGTCCGAAGACAAACCGATGTCCTGGCAGATGACTCGAAAAACCGGGACATGTGTACGGGTTTTAAGAGGGACACATTTAAGGTGTCGGTGATACCTAGGCGTGGAGGAAGGCCAGACGGTAGACCACAGGGTTAACCTGTTCGAGGACCTTGAAAGGTCCCAAGTAGCGAGGAGCAAACTTAGTGGACTCAACTCACAGCCTGATGTCACAGGTGGAGAGCCACACTAAGTCGCCAGGAGCAAAGGTCGGAGCGGAGCGCCGATGTGCATCGGCGGAGGACCTCATTCTCTCCTTAGAGGCACGGATGGCATCCTGAGTGCGGTCCCAAATGTCCCGTGCCTCCACAGCCCAGTCTGCCACCCTGGAGTCAGTGGATAACATGGGCATAGGCACAGGAACCCGCGGATGTTGACCATAATTAAGGAGGAATGGAGTCTGACCAGTGGAGTCGGCTGCGGCGTTATTAAACGCAAACTCTGCCCATGGTAGCAAGGATGCCCAGTCATCCTGCCTGGCAGAAATCAAATGTCGCAAATATGTGACCAAGGTCTGATTGATCCTCTCTACCAATCCATTTGTCTCAGGATGATATGCTGAAGAGAGATTTAACTCAATGCTGAGTAAACGACAAAGCTCTCTCCAGAACTGAGACACAAACTGGGGACCCCGGTCACTGAGAACTTTGTCCGGCATACCGTGTAGGTGGAAAATGTGTCTTATAAACAAAGCTGCCAAGGCCCGTGCAGAAGGTAACCGTGGAAGCGGCAAAAGGTGCACCATTTTAGAAAAATGATCGGTGATTACCCAAATGATGGTGCAACCACAAGACTTGGGTAAGCCCACCACAAAGTCCATCTCGACCATCTCCCAGGGCCTGTCTGCCACCAGCAGGGGGATAGAGTAACTCAGACGGCCGTTGTTGAGGAGACTTATTTTTGGCGCAGGAGACACACACCTGAACATAGTGTTCGACGTCACAGCCATATGTGGCCACTAATACGTCCTCGGCAACAGCTCAGATGTCCTCTTGGTCCCAAAATGTCCACCCACCCTGGATGAATGAGCCCAAGAGAGAACCTCCAGTCTCAAATTAGTAGATACAAATGTCTTGCCTGGAGGCACCGTTTCTACCAAAACCGGAGCCACGGTTCTCAGGCTCTCAGAAGGAACTATAAGCCGAGGCTCCTCTTCCTCCTCCACAGAAGACACAATGGAGCAAGAGAGAGAGTCAGCACGAATGTCCTTCTCCCCAGAGAGATAATGAAGGGTAAAATGGAACCGGGAGAAGAATAAGGACCATCTGTCTTGACGAGAATTTAGCCATTGAGCTGTTTGTAGGTACACCAAATTTTTGTGGTCGGTGAAGACTTGGAAGGGAAAGCGAGCCCATTCCAGAAGGTGTCACCACTCAGAGAAAGCCAACTTCATAGCTAGCAACTCCCTGTCCCCGATGGAATAATTCCGCTCTGCTGGTGTGAAGGTCTTGGAAAAGAAGAAGCAGGGATGCTTCCGACCTTGAGCATCCTTTTGGAAGAGGACTGCACCAGCACTAACAGATGAGGCATCCACCTCCATTATGAACGGCTTATCTACATCGGGGCGATGTAGGATGGGAGCGCTAGTAAAATGAGATTTTATAGAGAGGAAGGCCTTGGAGACTTCCTCCAACCACAACTTGGGATTTGCTCCCTTCTTGGTGAGGGCTACCAAGGGAGCTACCGAAGTCAAGAAATGCGGAATGAACTGACGGTAATAATTAATGAACCCCATAAAACGCTGCACCGCTTAGAGAGAATGAGGTTCCTGCCAGTCCTTCACAGCCTGTAGTTTGCCCACGCCCTGCCTGACAAAAGGGATATGATAAATCCCACCTTAGCCTGTTTCGTAGGAAAATGTGCAGCCAGAAGCTCAAGATGTATGGTGCACTGGCTCACGAATCCTCGACAAAGCTTACTGTCACCAGCAAACTTGTCTGGTAGCGGGAGACGGGATCAAGTCGGAGCAGGGGTGGCAGAGGACAAACTGGCTTCAGCTACACTAGCAGCCTGAACAGCGACTGCAGTAACATCCAAAGCTGAGGTTGTGCGCTCAAGAGCCGCCAACCTACCCTCCAGCTGCTGGATGTACCACTGTAGACGCTGATCGTCCCCCATTTTCTGGCCAGACCCTGGCGCTAGTATTATGTGAGGAATGGTGGAACACACCGAGTTAATATGGATGTTAGAATTGGTGCATTCGCAGCCTGGGGTCCACTGTGCAGGAGACAACCTGCTGCTAGAAAATGACCGCACTATATGGCGGTATAAGTGGAGGTGGAGAGCACAGAGGAAATGGCTCGAGATTCCCCCTGTGCAGAGGTGGGAACTCGACCCCTAACATTTGTGGCCTTTTAATACTTTTTTATGCTAAATAGTGCTGTGTATAATTTCAGTAACAGACAGCACAAAAAGTTGTCCACTGGCCTACAGTGCCCAAACTTGGAGTACGCAGATATATGAGGGCTATGAGGGCTCTCACGGAAATACCACACTGGCAAATATGTGGCCTTTTTTTATTTTGTTAGGCTAAATAGTGTTGTATATAATTAGAGTAACAGACAGCAGAAAAAGTGGTACTCCGGCCTACAATGACAAAACTTGGAGCACACAGATATATGAGGGCTGTCACGGAAATACCACACTGGCAAATATGTGGCCTGTTTTTTTTTTAAATGCCAGATAGTGCTATATATAGTTTGAGTACCAGACAGCAAAACCAGTGGCAAAACTGCCTACAATGCCCAAACTTGGAGCAAGCAGATATATGAGGGCTGTCACGGAAATACCACACTGGCAAATATGTGGCCTTTTTATTTTTGTTTAGGCTAAATAGTGCTGTATATAATTTGAGGAGAAGACAGCAAAAAAAAGTGGTCCTCTGGCCTACAATGACCAAACTTGTAGCACGCTGATATATGAGGGCTCTCATGGAAATACTACACTGTCAAATATGTGGCCTTTTTATATTTTTTAGGCTAAATAGTGCTGTATATAATTTGAGTAACAGACAGCAAAAACAGTGGCAAAATGACCTACAATGCCCAAACTTGGAGCACACAGATATCTGAGGGCTCTCACGGAAATACTACACTGCAAAATATGGGGCCTTTTTATATTTTTTATGCCAAATAGTGCTATATATAATTTCTGTAACAGACAGCAAAAAAAGTGGTCCTCTGGCACAAGGCTAGCACACACAACTATGCTACGTATGCCTGGCAAACAATGATTTTTAAACAGGCCTCAGTCATACAGAACACACTGTATATTTTTTTTGGGGGGGTGAATTTTTGGGGAAAAAACTGCAACTAGTCATATAGTAAAGAAGCTGTAGCAGCAGCAGACAGTTATGGAGTTTTGGGAGGGATGCAATGGGAGTAATGGATGCACATACAGTGCCTGCAGGCCTTGCACTGATGTGGATATGCTATGTCCTGCCTACCTAGTGCTGCAATATTGGGACCCACGAATTAGCCCTAAAAACATAGTAACATAGTTATTAAGGTTGCAGGAAGACTTTAAGTCCATCTAGTTCAACCCATAGCCTAACCTAACATGCCCTAACATGTTGATCCAGAGGAAGGCAAAAAAAAACCCATGTGGCAAAGAGTAAGCTCCACATTGGGGAAAAAAATTCCTTCTCGACTCCACTTACGGCAATCAGACTTGTTCCCTGGATCAACGCCCTATCAAGGAATCTAGTATATATACTCTGTAACACTATACTTTTCAAGAAAGGTATCCAGTACCCTCTTAAATTGAAGTAATAAATCACTCATTACAACATCATATGGCAGAGAGTTCTATAGTCTCACTGCTCTTACAGTAAAGAATCCGCATCTATTTTTATGCTTAAACCTTCTTTTCTCCAGACGTAGAGGATGACGCCTTGTCCCTGCCTCAGGTCTATGATTAAAAAGATCATCAGAAAGGTCTTTGTACTGTCCCCTCATATATTTATACATTAGAATAGGATCACTCCTGTTGTGAAGTTGGATTTTGGGCTCCCCCGGTGGCCACTGGTGGAATTGAACTGGTGTGCATCATCCTCTCTGTTCACCTGTTTCCATCAGGATGTGGGAGTCGCTATTTAGCCTTGCTCCTCTGTCACTTCCATGCCGGTCAACATTGTAATCAGAAGCCTTTCTGTGCATGTTCCTGCTGCTAGACAACTCCCAGCTAAGTTGGACTTTAGTCCTTGTTTGTTTTTGCATTTTGTTCCAGTTCACTGCTGTAGTTTCGTTTCTGTGTCTGGAAAGCTCTTGTGATCTGAAATTGCCACTCTGATGTTATGAGTTAATACTAGAGTCTTAAAGTAATTTCAGGATGGTGTTTTGATAGGGTTTTCAGCTGACCATGAAAGTGTCCTTTCTGTCTTCCTGCTATCTAGTAAGCGGACCTCAATTTTGCTAAACCTATTTTCATACTACGTTTGTCATTTCATCTAAAATCACCGCCAATATTTGTGGGGGCCTCTGTCTGCCTTTCGGGGAAATTTCTCTAGAGGTGAGCCAGGACTATATTTTCCTCTGCCAGGATTAGTTAGTCCTCCGGCCGGCGCTGGGCGTCTAGGGATAAAATGCAGGCTACGCTACCCGGCTACTGTTAGTTGTGCGGCAGGTTTAGTTCATGGTCAGTTTAGTTTCCATCCTTCCAAGAGCTAGTTCTTATGTTTGCTGGGCTATGTTCTCTTGCCATTGAGAACCATAACAGTTTGACCGGCCAGAGAGGGTTAAATTAATTGACAGAGAAAGGAGAGAAAAGAGAAGTCTGCTGAAGATTTATTTTTTTTTTTCCTTCAGTTCTGAGTGTGCTTGTAATTGAATCTCTTGCAAGTCTGCCTATATTGCAGCCTTTCTCTCTCTCTCTCCTTCTAATCCTGGAATGGCTCTGTGTTCACCTGTTTAAAATGGATATTCAGAGTTTAGCTGCAGGTTTGAATAATCTCACCACGAAAGTTCAAAATTTACAAGATTTTGTTGTTCATGTTCCTATATCTGAACCTAGAATTCCTTTGCCTGAATTTTTCTCGGGGAATAGATCTTGCTTTCAAAATTTCAAAAATAATTGCAAGTTGTTTTTGTCCCTGAAATCTCGCTCTGCTGGAGATCCTGCTCAGCAGGTCAGGATTGTGATTTCCTTGCTCCGGGGCGACCCTCAGGATTGGGCTTTTGCATTGGCTCCAGGGGATCCTGCGTTGCTCAATGTGGATGCGTTTTTTCTGGCCTTGGGGTTGCTTTATGAGGAACCTCAGTTAGAACTTCAGGCGGAAAAGGCCTTGATGTCCCTATCTCAGGGGCAAGACGAAGCTGAAATATACTGCCAGAAATTCCGTAAATGGGCTGTGCTTACTCAGTGGAATGAGTGCGCCCTGGCGGCGAATTTCAGAGAGGGTCTCTCTGATGCCATTAAGGATGTTATGGTGGGGTTCCCTGTGCCTGCGGGTCTGAATGAGTCCATGACAATGGCTATCCAGATCGATAGGCGTCTGCGGGAGCGCAAACCTGTGCACCATTTGGCGGTGTCTACTGAGAAGACGCCAGAGAATATGCAATGTGATAGAATTCTGTCCAGAAGTGAACGGCAGAATTTTAGACGAAAAAATGGGTTGTGCTTCTATTGCGGTGATTCAACTCATGTTATATCAGCATGCTCTAAGCGTACTAAGAAGCTTGATAAGTCTGTTTCAATTGGCACCTTACAGTCTAAGTTTATTCTATCTGTGACCCTGATTTGTTCTTTATCATCTATTACCGCGGATGCCTATGTCGACTCTGGCGCCGCTTTGAGTCTTATGGATTGGTCCTTTGCCAAACGCTGTGGGTATGATTTGGAGCCTCTTGAAACTCCTATACCCCTGAAGGGGATTGACTCCACCCCATTGGCTAGCAATAAACCACAATACTGGACACAAGTAACTATGCGGATTAATCCAGATCACCAGGAGATTATTCGCTTTCTTGTGCTGTATAACCTACATGATGTGTTGGTGCTTGGATTGCCATGACTGCAATCTCATAACCCAGTCCTTGACTGGAAAGCTATGTCTGTGTTAAGCTGGGGATGTAAGGGGACGCATGGGAACGTACCTGTGGTTTCCATTTCATCATCTATTCCCTCTGAGATTCCTGAATTCTTGACTGAATATCGTGACGTTTTTGAAGAACCTAAGCTTGGTTCATTACCTCCGCACCGGGAGTGCGATTGTGCCATAGATTTGATTCCGGGTAGTAAATACCCTAAGGGTCGTTTATTTAATCTGTCTGTGCCTGAACATGCTGCTATGCGAGAATATATAAAGGAGTCCTTGGAAAAGGGACATATTCGTCCTTCGTCATCTCCCTTAGGAGCCGGTTTTTTCTTTGTGGCTAAGAAAGATGGCTCTTTGAGGCCTTGCATTGATTATCGGCTTTTGAATAAAATCACGGTTAAATATCAATATCCGTTGCCACTGCTGACTGATTTGTTTGCTCGCATAAAGGGGGCCAAGTGGTTCTCTAAGATAGATCTCCGGGGGGCGTATAATTTGGTGCGAATTAAGCAGGGGGATGAGTGGAAAACCGCATTTAATACGCCCGAGGGCCACTTTGAGTATTTGGTGATGCCTTTTGGTCTTTCAAATGCCCCTTCAGTCTTTCAGTCCTTTATGCATGACATTTTCCGTGATTATTTGGATAAATTTATGATTGTGTATCTGGATGATATTTTGATTTTTTCGGATGACTGGGACTCTCATGTCCAGCAGGTCAGGAGGGTTTTTCAGGTTTTGCGGTCTAATTCCTTGTGTGTGAAGGGTTCTAAGTGCGTTTTTGGGGTTCAAAAGATTTCCTTTTTGGGATATATTTTTTCCCCCTCTTCTATCGAGATGGATCCTGTCAAGGTTCAGGCTATTTGTGATTGGACGCAACCCTCTTCTCTTAAGAGTCTTCAGAAATTTTTGGGCTTTGCTAACTTTTATCGTCGATTTATTGCTGGTTTTTCTGATGTTGTTAAGCCATTGACTGATTTGACTAAGAAGGGTGCTGATGTTGCTGATTGGTCCCCTGCTGCTGTGGAGGTCTTTCGGGAGCTTAAGCGCCGCTTTTCTTCCGCCCCTGTGTTGCGTCAGCCTGATGTTGCTCTTCCTTTTCAGGTTGAGGTCGACGCTTCTGAGATCGGAGCTGGGGCGGTTTTGTCGCAGAGAAGTTCCGATTGCTCCGTGATGAGACCTTGTGCTTTTTTCTCGCGTAAATTTTCGCCCGCCGAGCGGAATTATGATGTTGGGAATCGGGAGCTTTTGGCCATGAAGTGGGCTTTTGAGGAGTGGTGTCATTGGCTTGAGGGGGCTAGACATCAGGTGGTGGTATTGACTGACCACAAAAATCTAATTTATCTTGAGTCCGCCAGACGCCTGAATCCTAGACAGGCGCGCTGGTCGTTGATTTTCTCTCGGTTTAATTTTGTGGTGTCCTACCTGCCGGGTTCTAAGAATGTTAAGGCGGATGCCCTTTCTAGGAGTTTTGAGCCTGACTCCCCTGGTAATTCTGAACCTACAGGTATCCTTAAGGATGGAGTGATATTGTCTGCCGTTTCTCCAGACCTGCGGCGGGCCTTGCAGGAGTTTCAGGCGGATAGACCTGATCGTTGCCCACCTGGTAGACTGTTTGTTCCTGATGATTGGACCAGTAAAGTCATTTCTGAGGTTCATTCTTCTGCGTTGGCAGGTCATCCTGGAATCTTTGGTACCAGGGATTTGGTGGCAAGGTCCTTCTGGTGGCCTTCCCTGTCTCGAGATGTGCGAGGCTTCGTGCAGTCTTGTGACGTTTGTGCTCGGGCCAAGCCTTGTTGTTCTCGGGCTAGTGGATTGTTGTTGCCCTTGCCTATCCCGAAGAGGCCCTGGACGCACATCTCGATGGATTTTATTTCGGATCTTCCTGTTTCTCAGAAGATGTCTGTCATCTGGGTGGTGTGTGATCGTTTCTCTAAGATGGTCCATTTGGTTCCCCTGCCTAAGTTGCCTTCTTCTTCCGAGTTGGTTCCTCTGTTTTTTCAAAATGTGGTCCGTTTGCATGGTATTCCGGAGAATATCGTTTCTGACAGAGGTACCCAATTCGTGTCTAGATTTTGGCGAGCATTCTGTGCTAGGATGGGCATAGATTTGTCTTTCTCGTCTGCTTTCCATCCTCAGACTAATGGCCAGACCGAGCGGACGAATCAGACCTTGGAGACATATTTGAGGTGTTTTGTGTCTGCAGATCAGGATGATTGGGTTGCTTTTTTGCCTTTAGCGGAGTTTGCCCTCAATAATCGGGCCAGCTCTGCCACCTTGGTGTCTCCCTTTTTCTGTAATTCGGGGTTTCATCCTCGATTTTCTTCTGGTCAGGTGGAGTCTTCGGATTGTCCTGGAGTGGATGCTGTGGTGGAGAGGTTGCATCAGATTTGGGGGCAGGTAGTGGACAATTTGAAGTTGTCCCAGGAGAAGACTCAGCTTTTTGCCAATCGCCGGCGTCGGGTTGGTCCTCGGCTTTGTGTTGGGGACTTGGTGTGGTTGTCTTCTCGTTTTGTCCCTATGAGGGTTTCTTCTCCCAAGTTTAAGCCTCGGTTCATCGGCCCGTACAAGATATTGGAGATTCTTAACCCTGTGTCCTTCCGTTTGGACCTCCCTGCATCTTTTTCTATTCATAATGTTTTTCATCGGTCATTATTGCGCAGGTATGAGGTACCGGTTGTGCCTTCCGTTGAGCCTCCTGCTCTGGTGTTGGTTGAGGGCGAGTTGGAGTACGTTGTGGAAAAAATCTTGGACTCCCGTATTTCCAGACGGAAACTCCAGTATCTGGTCAAATGGAAGGGATACGGTCAGGAGGATAATTCTTGGGTGACTGCCTCTGATGTTCATGCCTCCGATTTGGTCCGTGCCTTTCATAGGGCTCATCCTGATCGCCCTGGTGGTTCTGGTGAGGGTTCGGTGCCCCCTCCTTGAGGGGGGGGTACTGTTGTGAAGTTGGATTTTGGGCTCCCCCGGTGGCCACTGGTGGAATTGAACTGGTGTGCATCATCCTCTCTGTTCACCTGTTTCCATCAGGATGTGGGAGTCGCTATTTAGCCTTGCTCCTCTGTCACTTCCATGCCGGTCAACATTGTAATCAGAAGCCTTTCTGTGCATGTTCCTGCTGCTAGACAACTCCCAGCTAAGTTGGACTTTAGTCCTTGTTTGTTTTTGCATTTTGTTCCAGTTCACTGCTGTAGTTTCGTTTCTGTGTCTGGAAAGCTCTTGTGATCTGAAATTGCCACTCTGATGTTATGAGTTAATACTAGAGTCTTAAAGTAATTTCAGGATGGTGTTTTGATAGGGTTTTCAGCTGACCATGAAAGTGTCCTTTCTGTCTTCCTGCTATCTAGTAAGCGGACCTCAATTTTGCTAAACCTATTTTCATACTACGTTTGTCATTTCATCTAAAATCACCGCCAATATTTGTGGGGGCCTCTGTCTGCCTTTCGGGGAAATTTCTCTAGAGGTGAGCCAGGACTATATTTTCCTCTGCCAGGATTAGTTAGTCCTCCGGCCGGCGCTGGGCGTCTAGGGATAAAACGCAGGCTACGCTACCCGGCTACTGTTAGTTGTGCGGCAGGTTTAGTTCATGGTCAGTTTAGTTTCCATCCTTCCAAGAGCTAGTTCTTATGTTTGCTGGGCTATGTTCTCTTGCCATTGAGAACCATAACACACTCCTTACCCTTAGTTTTTCCAAACTAAATAGACCCAAATGTAATAGCCTATCTTGGTATTGCAGACCTCCCAGTCCTCAAATAACCTTGGTCGCTCTTCTCTAGTCTTTTTCTTCTAGTCTAGACTCTAGTTCAGCTATGTCTTTCTTATACACCGGAGACCAGAACTGTACACAGTATTCTAAGTGTGGTCGAACTAGTGACTTGTATAGAGGTAAAATTATGTTCTCCTCATGAGCCTCTATGCCTCTTTTAATGCAAGTGCAGCGCCCCAGAGTCCTGGTCGTTGCAGTATTGTCTCTCTGCCACTAAGGGGAGTGATGTTACGTCTGATTGCACTAAAGGAGTTCACTTGACCAGGTATCACACACACACTACACTTCACACTCCGGCCACCAAGGGGAGTGGTTCTATCTAGTAGGCCACTCCTCACGCTCTGGTAAAACTGGGGGTTGGACAGGAAGTTAGGAAGAAAGCAGGCCGGGAGAGTTCGGGAGAGGACCTGTCAGGAGTGGGATCCTGACAGCAGCCTAGCAAAAAGGACAGATCGTTACGGAGCCGTGCTAGAGTGATAAAGCGGCAGGCTTCTTAGAAAGGACACGATGCGAGGTGTATTGTGGAGAAGTGAGAAGCGAGATCACAGTACAAAGGAGAATAGAACCAGTAGGATTCGTGCCTTAAGATCGTGGCAACATCCTACTGAGGCGCATAGCCGGTGGCCGGGGCACCGAGGAAGTAACAGACTCTACGCATTACTTCGAACTATGGCAGGACAGTTAACTTCAGGTTGGTTGTCTCACCCTTTTACACCTAATGAAGACACGGAGGCAACTGTGGGAGAGGGGCATCTCTAGGGTCCCAGAATAACTCCAGGCCTACCCCATCATATGGGTGCATCCTAGCCATATCATCTGGGGGACGGAGAAAGAAAGAACATCAGACACAGACACAACTTTTGTGAGGACTATCCCGTGGTGCTCAGCAGGGAGGTACTACAACACACAGGCGCTAGAAGGTAGGCACTGATTTCCACCTGCAAAGGGAACTCTAATTGTGCCTTCGGACTGGCCGGTCTCAGCCAGCCCTATTAGCAGTGCTCTGGATTGCGGACCCTGAAGCCTTCAGTAAAGAGGTAGAGAGACTGCAACCCTGTGTCCTCGTTATTCATCACAACTTGCACCACGCACCACCATCACACCTTTCATTGGACGCCCCTTAGCAGGGTCACGGACCGGGTCTAGCCACCGTGACAACCCCAGGACCGAGACTGAGGGGCCCGGTACCGAGTACCCGCGGCCCTGCATCTTGGGGTGCTCTAACCTGGCGTCACGAACAGGATCTACTTAAGCCTGAAGAATCAGGTGATGTGTGCCTTGGAACTGTGTCTGAATTGTGCTTGAACCGTGATTTATTGCAAAGACTGTGTATTGTCGCTTGCCACCAAAAGTGCCCACCAAAATCCGCCATAGCTTTGAGGGCGGAGTCGACCAAAAAGAGCGCAGAGTGAGGAGACGCGGTGAGGTGCCGATTCTGGAAGAGGAACCCCGACTTCCACCAGGTTAGCAGAGGGGAGGAGCGGCCATGTCTGATTCGGGAGAGGCGGAGGCGGCGGCCGCAGCCGCAGGGGCACCTCCAGGCCCTGCAGTAGACGCAGCTGCGGGCCTTATATCACTGCCGGATGCCGCAGAGCTTGTTGCCCCCATCAGCCCGCCGGATGCCGCCATGGCAACGGCAGCCATCATGCCCTTCTCCATGCCGTACCTACCTGGAGCAGCCTGGCTCCCGCGGTACTCTGGAGAATCCCATACATTAACTGACTTTAAAGAAGGGATTTGTAGCCTGCTCGAGTTTTATCCCTTGACAGAGCCTCAGAAAGTCCATATGATAACCAGCCAACTCTTTGGAGCGGCTCTGAGAGAAGTGAAATCCTGGCCCGCCGCGGATAAGAGAACTGCACAGCAGGTCTTTGCAAAGCTGAAAGCCACCTTTGACACCCGCACCGCTACGGAAATTAAATTGACGTTCTATGGGTGCAAGCAGAGGCCGCAGGATAGCTTACGGGACTATGCCCTTAATCTCCAGGAGGCACTGCGGGCCATCAAGCAGAGTGACCCAAACAGCATGCAAGATGAAGATAAACTCCTGAAAGAGCGGTTCATCGAGGGGCTCCTGTGCAGTCACCAAAGGGCCCAGCTACACTTCCTGGCCATGCAGAATCCAGATCTGACTTTTGCGCAATTCAAAGATAAAGCCATCCAGGCGCTGCTGGAGTGACAGCCCAACCGTGCCATACTTCCCAGGCGTCAAGCCCTCATGTACCACCAGGAGGTGGCGCCAGAAGCAACCGTCTCCACTGAGGCCGATGCCCAGACCCTGGAAGATGATTCCCCTGCAGGACTGCACCTCCAGATGCAGGAGCTGACCAGGAGCGCTGCTGCCCTAGCCCGGACCATCCAATCGCTGCAGGAGGCCCCCAAGGAGAAGATCCAGCTTGCTTCCAGACCGGAGGATGTCCCCTGGCAGCGACAGAGGAGGGTTCCGTCGACCAGAGGTAGAGATGGCGATCATTTTCATCGGGACGGACGACCTATCTGCCGCCGCTGCCACCAGGTGGGCCATCTTGCAAGGTACTGTCATTTAAATGAGCAACCCCTGGGGCAGAGGGCCAACCCCCCGGAGTAGGACGGTCAGGCCCTCAAAATTGGAGAGCCAAATACATCGGAGGGTGGCCAGTTCTCCCCATTGTGATCGACGGTATCCCCATGAATGCTTTGCTGGATACCGGTTCCCAGGTGACGACTATGCCTTACATCCTTTATAGACGTTATTGGGAGGACACCGACATTACTCGTGGCCCCGATGATGATTTCACCTTCATAGCCAGTAATAGTCAGCCATTGCCACAAGTGGGGTATAAAGAGGTCACCATCAAAGTGGGGCGGGTAGAATTGGAGGCCCAAGGGATTGTAATTGTTGATATTGACCACCGTGAATGTAATCCCATGATGACCACTGGTACTAATGTCATAGAAAATTGTCTTGCAGAAGTTATTGTCTTGTTACAGCAGGTAGCAGAAACAGCTGGCTACAGTGAACAACGCACCTTGCAAAAAGAAATCAGGGCTCTGATGCAGAGACAGCAGGTGGAGCTGACTGGTGGTGAAATTGGTCGTGTCACAGTGAGTGATTCAAACCCCATTGCGTACCACCCAGGAGTGAAATGTTAATATGGTGTCAGGCAGCCATAGGCCTCAGGGGTAAAGACTATCAGGCCCTGGTAGAACCCGTATATTCAGATAATAGGCCTACCCTCCTGACAGCCAGAGGGGTGGTTGACGTCCGCAAGGGGAGGGTGCCAGTACGTGTCCTTAACTGTGGGGAGGAGGAAGTCCATCTAACCAAATATGCCACACTTGCCAAACTGTTTACTGTTAATAATAGTGTGATACAGGCACCCGGACCCTTGGTCCCGTCCAATCCGAGTGAGAACAACGGTTCTGCAGGGCAACTGAAAGATTGGAGTCGGGAACTGCACGTGGGCACTGACTCTACACCACATCACCAGAAACAGGGGGCCTACAGGGTGGTTCATGAGTATGAGCGGGTATTTAGCAAACACCCCCTAGATTTCGGGCAGGTAAAAGGGATTCAACATCATATCCCCACAGGAGATCATCCGCCCATAAAAGAGAAATACCGTCCTGTACCCCCAGCTCATTATCAGTGTGCCAAAGACATGTTGCGAGAGATGAAAGAGGCTGGGGTAGTGAGAGATAGTTGTAGCCCCTGGGCAGCTCCGTTAGTCCTCGTTAGGAAGAAAGATGGCACAATGAGGATGTGTGTTGATTATAGGCAGCTAAATCGCATTACACATAAGGACGCATACCCACTGCCCAGGATAGAGGAGTCCCTGGCTGCTTTAAAATCTGCTAACTACTTCTCTACCCTGGATCTCACCAGTGGGTACTGGCAGGTTCCTGTGGCAGAGGCGGACAAGGAGAAGTCAGCCTTCATGACACCGATGGGTCTCTGCGAATTCAGCTACATGCCCTTCGGATTGTGCAATGCCCCGGGAACGTTCCAGAGGATGATGGAGTGCTGTCTGGGACACAAGAACTTCGAAACCGTGCTGCTATATCTGGACGATGTCATTGTCTTCTCCAAGACCTATGAAGACCATCTGAAGCACCTGGTCGAGTTGTTTGAAGCCCTGTCCAACTTTGGCTTAAAGGTGAAACTGTCCAAATGCCATCTGCTAAAACCCAAAGTGCAATACCTGGGCCATGTGGTGAGTGCTGAAGGAGTGGCCCCAGACCCCGACAAGGTTACGGTGATCAAAGACTGGCCAAAGCCCAACAACCTCCATGAAGTCCAGCAGTTCCTCGGGTTGGTAGGCTACTACAGGAGATTTATCAAGGACTTCACCAAGAAAGCCGCCCCCTTACAAGACCTGTTGGTGGGCCAGTCCAAGAAGACCAAGTGTAAGAATACTCCATTTTACTGGAATGATGGACTGGAGGGATCCTTCTCTTGTTTAAAGTCGGTGCTGATGGGAGAAGAGGTACTGGCCTACCCTGAATATGACCAACCGTTTGTATTGTATACGGACGCCAGCAATGTGGGGTTGGGAGCCGTGCTGTCCCAGGTCCAGAAAGGCAAGGAAAGAGTAATCGCTTACGCCAGTAGGAAGCTTCGCCCCACTGAAAGGAACCCTGACAACTACAGTTCCTTTAAGCTGGAGTTCCTTGCCGTTGTCTGGGCCATGACCGAGAGCTTCAAACACTACCTGGCCTCAGCAAAATTCACCGTCTTCACGGATAATAATCCGCTAACGCATTTGGACACAGTGAAACTCGGTGCCTTGGAGCAGTGGTGGATGGCCCGGTTGTCCAATTATGACTTCACCATCAAGTACCGGGCAGGGCACAAGAATGCGAATGCCGATGCATTGTCCCGAATGCCCCACTTGCCCAAAACGGAGGAAGATCCAGAAGCATTTGAAGAGGTAGAGCTGCCCGCTTTCCACCGCCCCAAGGCCACCCAGTGCTCCCATCAGGTGAAGAACAGGCACCAGAATAAGCGGGGCTCCCCGTTGAATCCCCTGCCCCATCACGGGTGGGCAGAGAACCAGGATGGTGACCCTGCAGTTCGTCGGGTGAAAGAGCTCCTGACGCAGGCAGGTTTGCATCCCAGCCCGGATGATCCACCAGAGGCATTACAATTGTGGAAGGAGAGGGGCAGACTGTTTATTCACGATGGTAAGCTGTGCCAGAGGAGCATTGACCCACGCACTCATGAATTGGTATGGCAGATCGTGGTCCCAAGACAAGATGTGCCAATGGTCCTGGGAGCATACCACGATGGGGCAGGACACTTTGGATGGAGGAAGCTGGAGAGGGTGCTCCGAGGGAGGTTCTACTGGATTGGTATGAAGAAAGCCATGGAGAAGTGGTGCCGAGAGTGTGGCCCATGTAGCCTACGCCGGAAGGATCGTGACAGCCAGCGGGCTCCCTTGCAGCCCATCATCACCAAATGGCTGCTCGAACTGGTTGCGCTGGATCACGTGAAGCTAACACCCAGCCGGTCAGGCTATATCTATGCTCTCACCATCGTGGACCACTACTCCAGATTCCTTGTAGTCATTCCAGTCAAAGACCTAATGGCTAGAACGTCCGCCAAAACCTTCCAGCAGTACTTCTGTCGACCCCATGGGTATCCGGAGAAGGTACTGACCGATCAGGGGCCAGCATTTGAAGCGGAAGTGTTTCAGGAGTTCTGCAATCTGTATGGATGTAAGAAGATCAGAACCACGCCATATCATCCACAAACCAACGGGATGTGCGAGAAGATGAACCAGGTGGTGATCGACTTGCTGAAGACCTTACCTGTGGAGGAACGGAACTTGTGGCCCACAAAGTTACCGGACTTGGTGGATATGTATAACCACATCCCGGTGAACTCCACCAACTGCACTCCAGCGTACCTGATGCAAGGAAGGTCTAGCAAGTTACCTGTGGATCTGGACATGGGGGTCCTGACCCCCAAAGATATCTCGCCAGATGCGGACTGGGATACAGAGAGGCAGCAAATGTACCGCAAGGTACAAGATTGTGTGGAAAGAAGTCTCGCCCAAGCCCGACAAAAACAAGAAAGGGATTGCAACCAGCATGCTCCTGCGACTCCCTTGTCACCCGGGGAGCAGGTACTCAAACGGAAGCGAAGACTACACAAGCTCGATGATCAATGGGAAGCAGAACCATATAACATCCTGCCATCTGATTTCGACAATACAAAGGTCTGTCTCATCAGCAAAGATGGAGGAGAAGCCTCAACGGCAATTTCCAGAGACCACCTTAAGATATGCCCTGATAAGCTAAGAGATGGGGAAACCGACCCCGGGACGTCTCCGCCCATGGAAGAGGAGAAGATGATACACACTGTTCTTGGCGATTTTCCCCAGTCTTGGACTCAAATAAACCAGGCCATTGTGGTACCTGTCCTAACGTTTCGTCAACTGACACCGCCAGAACTAAATGTGGAGCTAGGTCACCCGGACCCGCAACCACAGCGAACCCCACCGGAGGATGCCATGCCAACCGTTGAACCGGCAAATCCTCCCTCTGCTATCGGTGAATCTGCCATGCCCACCGGTGGTGAAAGCGGCCTTGAGAGCTCCAGCCTGCCAGTGCTACCCAGACTCACTAGAAGTGTAGCTATAAGACAGTGCACTACACCAGCGGTAGCAGGTATAGCGGGCCCTGTTAGGTCAATAGCAACCCCTGCGCTGCGAAGGTCTACACGCAGCACCAGGAATCAAACTCCACTTCGCTACAAAACTTGGAGATACTAATTATAGCTGTTATTTGGTTGAAAGTGTTTATGTAAATATCTTTGTTACAAGTTTAAAACAATGGACAATGGAGTAATGGACGGTGAATTGCTCCAAAACTTTCAAAAGGGATCCCTTTGTGTACCCGGGATCCCTGCTGTTTTAAGTTGCACCCACTGAACTGGGAGTCATGAACTGTGCATGACCAAAACTTTCGCAACGTTCAAGTGTTCTCACCTCCCATAAAGGGAAGCACTGTTTTATTTACTTGTTCATAGTGTTTAATTGTTTATGGTATTTCAAAATTTTATGTGTTTTCTGCTAACATGTATTGTCGTTCTTATTTTCCCAGTCTGGGAGTACTGGATTTAACCGGGGGGAGTACAGCGCCTTAGAGTCCTGGTCATTGCAGTAATGTCGCTCTGCCACTAACGGGAGTGATGTTACGTCTGATTGCACTAAAGGAGTTCACCTGACCAGGTATCACACACACACTACACTTCACACTCCGGCCACCAAGGGGAGTGGTTCTATCTAGTAGGCCACTCCTCACGCTCTGGTAAAACTGGGGGTTGGACAGGAAGTTAGGAAGAAAGCAGCCCGGGAGAGTTCAGGAGATGACCTGTCAGGGGTGGGATCCTGACAGCGGCCTAGCAAAAAGGACAGATCGTTACGGAGCCATGCTTGAGTGATATAGCGGCAGGCTTCTTAGAAAGGACACGAAGCGAGGTGTATTGTGGAGAAGTGAGAAGCGAGATCACAGTACAAAGGAGAATAGAACCAGTAGGAGTCGTGCCTTAAGATCGTGGCAACATCCTACTGAGGCGCATAGCCGGTGGCCGGGGCACCGAGGAAGTAACAGACTCTACGCATTACTTAGAACTACGGCAGGACAGTTAACTTCAGGTTGGTTGTCTCACCCTTTTACACCTAACGAAGACATGGAGGCAACTGTGGGAGAGGGGCGTCTCTAGGGTCCCAGAATAACTCCAGGCCTACCCCATCATATGGGTGCATCCTAGCCATATCATCTGGGGGAAGGAGAAAGAAAGAACATGAGACACAGACACAACAGTTGTGAGGACTTTCCCGTGGTGCTCAGCAGGGAGGTACTACAACACACAGGCGCTAGAAGGTAGGCACTGATTTCCACCTGCAAAGGGAACTCTGGATGTGCCTTCGGACCGGCCGGTCTCAGCCAGCTCTGTTAGCAGTGCTCTGGATTGCGGACCCTGAAGCCTTCAGTAAAGAGGTAAAGAGACTGCAACCCTGTGTCCTCGTTATTCATCGCGACTTGCACCATGCACCACCATCACACCTTTCATTGGACACCCCTTAGCAGGGTCACGGACCGGGTCTAGTCACTGTGACAACCCCAGGACCGAGACTGAGAGGCCTGGTACCGAGTACCCCGCAGCCCTGCGTCTGGGGGCGCTCCACATCCCATTATTTTATTTGCCTTTGTAGCAGCTGCCTGACACTGGCCACAAAATGTGAGTTTGTCATCCACCCATACACTCAGGTCTTTTTCTTTGATGGTTTTGCCAAGTGTTTTAGAATTAAGCACGTAGTTATACATCTTATTACTTCTACCCAAGTGCATGACCTTACATTTATCCCCATTAAAGCTCATTTGCCATTTATCAGCCCAAGCTTCTAGTTTACATAAATCATCCTGTAATATAAAATTGTCCTCCTCTGTATTGATTACCCTGCAGAGTTTAGTGTCATCTGCAAATATTGAAATTCCACTCTGTATGCCCCCTACAAGATCATTAATAAATATGTTAAAAAGAAGAGGGCCCAATACTGACGCCTGTGGTACCCCACTACTAACCGCGACCCAGTTCGAGTGTGCTCCATTAATAACCACCCTTTGTTTCCTATCCCTGAGCCAGCTCTTAACCCACTTACACATATTTTCCCCTATCCCCATTATTCTCATTTTATGTATCAATCTTTTGTGTGGCACCGTATCAAAAGCTTTTGAAAAGTCTATATACGCTACATCCACTGGGTTCCCTTGGTCCAGTCCGGAACTTTCCTCTTCATAGAAATTGATCATATTAGTCTGACAGCAAGGGTCGCTAGTAAACCCATGTTGATATTGGGTCATGAGGTATTCCTCTTCAGATACGCCAGCATAGCATCCCTTAGAATACCCTCCAGGATTTTACCAACTGTAGAGGTTAAGCTTACTGGCCTATAATTTCCGAGTTTAGTTTTTGTCCCCTTTTTGAATATTGGTACCACATTTGCTATACGCCAGTCCTGTTGTACAAACCCTGTTATTATGGAGGCTTTAAAGATTAAAAATAATGGTCTATCAATGACTGTACTTAATTCCTGCAGTACTCGGGGGTGTATCCCATCAGATTTGTCAATTTGAGTGATTTTTAGAAGCCGCCTTACTTCCTGCTGGGTTAAGCAGGTGACATTTAATGGGGAATTTTTGTTATCATTGATCATATTGTCTGCCATGGGATTTTCTTGTGTAAATACTGATGAAAAAAGTTATTAAGCATATTGGCTTTTTCCTCATCCTCATCCACCATTTCACCCAGACTATTTTTAAGGGGGCCAACACTATCATTTTTTAGTTTCTTACTATTTACGTAGTTAAAGAATATTTTGAGTTTATTTTTACTCTCTCTTGCAATGAGTCTCTCTGTCTCAATCTTTGCTGCCTTGATTTGCTTTTTACAGAATTTATTTAATTTTCTGTATTTATTTAATGCCTCATCACTACCTACTTCCTTTAATTCTCTAAATGCTTTCTTTTTGTCACTTATTGCGCCCCTTACAGCTCTACTAAAAAGACCTGTTGGTTTCTCAGGCGTTGTGGATGTAAGCATTGCAGACCTACACTAACTCTAAAAACCACTATTCTGACCCTATCTCGGCAGCAGCTCTCCCTACTCTCGTTGAATCTGGAGCAGAATGCGGTGAGCAGGGTGGCGACAAGTCTCTTATACTCGGAATGATGCTGTGCGGCCAAGCCAATCACTGCACGACCAAAACAAAGATGGCTGCGGCTTTTCATGGCCTGGCAGACAATCCCTGCATCGTGATTGGGTATCTAAAGTCCGCCAAAAATGCTGGGTGGAGACACCAGTTACCGCCAAATAATCCAGGACATGCTCCTTGCTCGCCGAGTACACCGAGCATAGTGATACTCGGGCGAGCGACGAGTAGTGGCGAGCATGTTCGCTCATCACTAATTATGACATCATAATGTAATACAGTAGTAAAAGAAACACTAAGGTGGAGAAATTTGATGCAAATTTCTTATTCAATAAGTTAAAAGTTGCTGCAAAGATCCAGAATAGATTTAACAAACTCCAAATATTAAAGTGTGCAAAAGGTCTAAAAGCTGCTGCATGTTGTCTGTTTGAGGTTTGCATTTGAGTATAGTTTGCTGTGGTTTTATTGGTGTGGATTCCAAAATTAAAATGTATCCACATATAAATGATGAATGGATGCTGCCTATAGAAGCTGTGGTACACAGCTCCACAGATCCACTTGTGCATATAAGAACTGCAAGCCAGAACCAAACTGTTCTATAGTCCACAGTTCAACCAGTGCACATTTTTCACAACCCACTGGGAGAACTGATTTGCAAGTCTAAAACCTGATTCACATTCCCAACAAGTGCACTTTCCTCCATTTTCTTAGGACTTCTAGTCTAAAAACTTCACAGATCCACCCAACATTTCTTTTGTAAGAGACCACAGAACCTCTGAAATGAAACTTTGCTCTTCTGCAGCTATGTTTTATCCCAAATATGGTTGAATCTGCATAATAGGATTAAACTCAATTTTGCAATTGTTGTAGAAGATGTTCAATTAAATTTGTTGTATGTTAACTCAAATTTATTATATCTTGTCATGGAAACCCCTTTCTATAGGGAGAGTTTCAAGAGAGACAGGAATCTCTACACATTTGCCAGTTTTGACCAAATTAAGGCATCAACCGGTCAGAGATGAAGCATAATAACACGTATCTGTCTGTATACAGAGCCTATCTGCTGGGCCCTATGTGAAACATACTTTTTATTAGTAATTTACAAAAAGGAAGTGAATAACGGTAACTGACGATAGGGTATGAGGTCAACATGAAAGCCAGAAGCATTAAAGGGTATAACATCAACAAAAATCCAGCAGCAGGCGGCTGTACACTACAGCTGACAACTTACTGCATCATCCACGATCAGTGTTGGCACTGTCCAAATCTTTTTAACCCCATAGATGCTGCTGTCAATAGTGACTACATCATTATAAATGTGTGGGCCCTCAGATCATGATTGTGTGGTCCTGATGTTTGCCATGGCAATTCATAACCAAATAGCAGCCTTAGAGTATGACGGCTGTAGTAATCTGGTCAGAAGTTAGTGACATTTAGGTGGTAAAAATACACATTTTCATTTCTGTCGTACCAATTTGCATTAATTCCTGAAAAGCACCTGAAGGGTTAATAAACTACCTGACAGCAGTTTTCAATATGTCAGGGGGTGCTGTTTTTAAAATGATTTAACTTTTGGGGGGTTTCCCAATATAGTCACTTCAAACATGGATAAGTCCCTAAAAAAATAAATTTTGTAAATTTCCTTGAAAAAAATGAAAAATTACTGCTACATTTTTAAACCTCATAAAATGCTAACAAAATAAAATAACATTTTACAAATGGTGCTGATGTAAAGCAGACATGAGGGAAATATTATTTATTAATGTTTTTCTGTGGCATGACTATCTGAATTAAAGGGAAAATCATTCAAAGTTTGAAATTTGCTAAATTTTTTATTTTTTTCTCAAATTTCTGATATTTTTATAAATAAACACAAAATATATCAACCTAAATTTACCATTATCATAAAGTATAATGTGTCTTGAAAAAAGAGTCTCAAAATCACTGGGATTTGTTGAAGCGTTCCAGAGTTATTACCACATAAAGTGACATTGGTAAGATTTTAAAAAATTGACTCCGTCACTAAGGGGTTAAAAAATGTGACTAATACTTTAGCAATAAGCATGGATAAGGTCTGCCACGTGAACTGTGATAACCATAGTGAATGTTTTTGTTATTTCCTTGCAGTTTATTGTTTTTCATAATTGAATTCAGCATAATGTGACATAACATACCATAGTTGGAAATCTCCGGTTTCATTTGCCTTTGGAGAGGGATTTTATGCATTGGAGTTCTGCTCATTTAATAGATAAATTGATATGACAAAATGAAATAATTTGAATACAAGTGATAGGAAAATGAGAAGGAAAGAATTAATAGGATACAGATTTCCTTCTTTCATTACAACCATTCTCCTGCCTCAACAACAGGTTGGATCTATTCCATATTCCTTTTCCACTTTAAACTGTAGTAATTTCCTTCCTCATGTTGAGGATTTTTTATTCATTGTTTCCTTGCAGCAGTGATTGATGTTCTGAGCTGCTAATCTCTCTGAATGATAACTATTTTCATGTACGTTCGTGAGTCTACGACATAGGATGCCGGGCCAGGTCTAGTGCTGACTACTTATTTTGTGCCTCATTTACATTTCAATCTCAGCCTCATGAATGTAAAACCCTGGCTGCAAATTAATAACAGGAAGAATATGAGAATGCTATGGAGTGGGGAGGACAATGCAAATGCACCAGAGCACAAGGTACTGCCATTGTGTTCTGCAAGGGCCTAATTTATCGTTCTGCTCTGAGTGACATTACATAGAAAGGCAAATCCAGAGTGACACAAATTTATTTTTTTTCCCAGTGACACAGTATATTTTCATGGAATGAGGTGCTATCTATCTGGGGACAAATTAGTTTCCATGAAAAATTTAAATGGTTTTTGTGGAGAGAGTGGAGAGAAATTTAATTTGTTTCTCATTTACTACAGCAGGTATGAAAAGGAGAAAAATTGGATGTCTGATGGGCTGAAATTGGTGCTGTCCCTCTATACTATCCCCTAAAGGCCTCTAGGCTTATATATTATTCTGGAGTCGAGAGCCCCCTTCATCCCCTGTCCCACTGCCTTTTTACTAAGCATAACCTTAAAACAACTTGAAGAAAACCTTAAGGGAGGTTGCCAATCACCCTGAAAACAACATTTCCATCGATCTGGTGTCTTTGTGATTTATTGCTTCATTTTACGGTAATTGAGAATTAGTGAGAAGATTAGCACGGCTCAACACTTTGCCTTGATATGCACACTAAGCACAGCAATTTGTCACCACTGGGTGACGGCCTCTTTTTTTTAAACTTCCACAGGGTTCACAGTTAATTGAATTTGGAGATAACATGGAAATTAATTTGACACTGAAAATCTTAAATGCAGACCTCTTGCCTGTTGCAATGTACAGAGCTGGTGCTACATCCAGGGGCAGAGATATTGATCCTGATCGCTTTCAATTTTAACGTTCTGACGGACAGAAAACACTAAATCTTATTTAAGTTCATATGAAAACAGTTGATCTGCAGCAATCCATGACAGATAAAGAATATTATCTTTCATTTTGTCTGACTGTATCAAGATGAAGTTTTGAAAATTTGCTCCTGCTGAAAATATACCAAATGGCCAGAGTCAATAACCTCAATTGAGTTACAGAGCAGGTTGCATTGGCTTCTCAATGGATAATTTGCTGCACAAATGTAGCAAATAAGAGAATATACTGAAATGAACTTCAGTGATAGAAGCGATAGGCAGACATTTTACGTTGACGTAGTATTCATAATTAACATAGTAAAGAATACCTTTTTTATGTTATATAATAACATATTACGTATCTCTCTTGGTTCAATATGAGCTTTTATAGTAAAGAAAGTAAAATATTTCATTAATGACAAAGATAACATTGGGGGCAAATCATGTCATTAAGATAACGTTTTCTCTCTGAGGCCAATTTAAAGAGAGTCTATAATTTTGGTATACTGTCAGTATACTGTCTTTTAAAATCTGAGAACACATAGGGGGAATTTATTAAGAACAGAGTTCATTACACCTGTCTACCTAAAAGCATGCTTCAGAAAATGCACCAAATTTAATAATAATAATAATAATAATAATAATAATATTATGTGCATGCGCTGGAAAATCAAATCTTTACCAGCTTAAAGGCTTGTGAAGATTTGCACTAAAATCTGTCATTTATGCCACTTTCTTGTGAAAATTAAAGTAAGCTAATTGGTCTGTACTTAGAGAAATATGCAGTGAGCAGTGGGAAAAACAAAAAAAGTCGCATAGCATGTCGGAATTATAGCATCTGCCATTATTTGCAACCAGAAAACTGACATAGTTTGAATAATAAATCCCCCTCATAGAATCTTTACATGTCCAAGCAGATCATTATACAGTAAGAATATAGGATAAAAAAATAATGGAATGACTGTAAACTGCTCATGTATTTTCTTACTCTATATGGTGGTTAAGCATTCACATTTTCTGCAAAAAGTACATCCCTGGTGATTTATTAATGTAATTTATATAGTAAATATTAGGTAAAGGTCCACTCATTTTAATATTAATAAGTCCCCAATTATGTCTTGATTTCCTTAGAGGAACTTTACAAGGAGTACAAAGAACATGCAAATCCACTGGCAAGAAAAAACTTACAGATGATTTCAGATCTACATAAATTATCACCTTTCCAGTGATTTTTTTAAAATCGTTGTAGGTCTCTTGGAAACCGACAGCAATTGCCAGAATGGGAAACTTGTACAAGACTGTGACAACAAAAATTGAATAGAGTGGATGATTGTGCATACATCCTGCTGCTTAATTCTAAGTCTTAGGGTTCACACTTACCAGCATAAATAAAATTGGTCCGATGTTGTTCTTGATAAGTAGGACGAGTGTCATGCAATTTTCTTGCGAGTATAATGTGATTTTTTTTGCGAGTACAATGTGATTTTTATCATCTAGCATCCATATGACATCCGTATGACATGTATGCAATGCATTTTTAACATCAGCTTTTACATACAGTAATTCTCTATGTCATTTCAAGCTAACTTACTAACTAATAAAACAATCTTAGATACAGATATAGATGATAGATAGACAGATGTCATTGAAATATATAATCAGTGCAGTGCATGTGTAGCTTATTGTACACGTAGGCAAATTTTTATAGTTTGAGAAGTTGGTAATAAGCATGGATCTCCTTACGCTATTAATATCAGCTCACACCTGATAAAGCGCCATATTCATTACCTGTCCCTATGTGATATAAACAACTGCAGCTCTGCATCACATAGGGATTATCTGCAGACACATGAGGAATATCATGCTTTATTATTTTTAGTTTTGGGGAGTTTTTATTTCAAATAAAGCACTTTGTGTGTTTCTTTCAAATAAATTACTTAAATGACTTTACTCGGTCTTTGTCTTTATTACATTTGACTACGGGGTTGGTAATGAAGGGTCTCTTATAGACACCTCTCTATTACTAACTACTGGACTTGATGTCACTGACATTACAAAGCTGACATCAACCCCAATACTAATACCCCACTTGCCACCGCATCAGGGCACGTAGGAAAAGCAAAGGCTAAGCACCAGATTCTATCTATTCTATTCTGATGGATCACGCTGTGAATGTACCGTACTTGGCTGATGAAATGTTGGGTTTCCTATGAGATGGGTGCGTAAAAATTGGATGGCACATGCATGGTCTGTGTGCCATGCAATTTTTTCTCATACCAATTGACTTGCTTTGGCGAGTCTCGTCTGATATATGCAGCCACTTGCAGCATGCTGCAATTTTTTTCTCAGTCCAATCCGAGCAGAGAAAAAATTGCAGATGAACACAGAATAATTTACTAATATTAGTGAGAGTGTATGAGCTCTTAGGCTGGCTATACACATTAGATGGCGGATAGCTGAAAGATGCTTTGGATGATCGGTTGGTCGACAGCCACCTCAGCCGACTTTTCCTTTCATAGGAGTGCTTGTTTGGCCTAGCATTCCAGTGTTTTCTGTAAGTAGGCCATTGGCTGATACATTGGCCGGTGGCTTATTTCATGGAGAACAATGCGATTTTCAGTACAAAATTGGACATACGTGATTGAAATATGTTAGACCATTGGTGGGCTCAGCCAACATTAGTCTAATCTTTATGGGGCCTAAAGGCACTGATCAGCATAGCCGATTTCAGTGCTGTACCTAGCAATTGTTTTTTTTAGCTTCCATGATCAGCCACCCAATTTTATTAGTCATGATCTTGTAGTCATAGAAGAATCAGGTGAGAATGGGAAACACAAGTCTCCTGGTTCTGATGATGAGTAGAGATTTGAGATGAGCAAATTGATTTCAAACTATTTGAATTGAATTCACATTACCCTAAAAATTCAGATTCTTTTTGATTTGGTAGATTCTGAGGCCTAAAAAGAGGTTAAAAAAACAATAACCGAAACACATTTCTATTCAGCCCTTCTCATACCTATCCCATAGCTACTGCTCCCTGCCCAGTCTTCCGATTGGCTCAACTTCCTTTCATTGTTTCTGTGATCTTCCAGAAAGCACCATCACTAACTAAGCAGTAGAGCCATTTCAGTTGTGGCATCCACTGTAAGACCAAAAGGAAGGAAAGGAGAGGAGCTGATCAGAGGACTGTGTGGAAAGTGGCAATGGTGGGACAAGTATATCGAGGACAGAGGATAAGTGTGCATAAGTTTTTAATGATGTTGCTTAACCCTTCCAGGCAGATTTGAATTGCATTGAATGTATTTAATGTGAATGGAATTTCTGACCCTGAATTGAGTCAACCTGCCCTAATGGATTTCAGAAGATTTAGTCAAGTTTGATGGGGGTCAAAAAATCCTGGCAGCTAACAGTCAGCTTTAGAAGGAATTAGTGAAAAAAATATGGTAAGCTGCAATCATGCAGCCAGGTTCTAATGTGCCACGTTTAAGGGACTCTGAATGAGTCTTCAAACCAAGTCCACCTGCTCGGTGCTTAATATGCCAATCATTTAAATACATCTTTACACCTGCTTGTTGTCCCTCTGTCTCCTCTCCTTTATTTTCTTGACAGCTCTGGAAAGATTGGAAGCAAGCAGGTGTGAAGGTGTATTTAAATGATTGGCCACGCCATGATGCACCTGTAATTCGTTTGAACAATCATTCTGTGCTGACAGAGTCCTTACAATTGACCTCTGATCATTATATACTTGCTGATCATATAATAGCCTGTTTAAAAAGGCACACCACATCATAATATGCACAGAGAACCATCACTATTAGCTCATTCAGTGCTCTAAGGCTGACATTTTTCCATCAGCACAGGTAATGTTTACGCTGGATGATGTGGTGCTGAGAACCATGATCATTCCACAAAGCACTCCATGGCTGAGCACCACCCTACATCTCCTCCCTGGTCTCAGCCTACCACCCTACCCGTGCTCTCTGTTCTGCTAATGACCTGAGGTTAAAATCCCCAATAATCAGAACCTCCCACTCCTGTCTCCAAGACTTTTCAAGTGCTGCGCCAATTCTTTGGAATACACTACCTAGGTTAATACAATTAATCCCCAATCCCCACAGTTTTAAGTGTGCCCTAAAAATGCATTTCTTCAGACTGGCCTACCGCCTCAATGCATAAACCTAACTATCCCTGTGTGGCCCATTCAAAAAAACCCCCAAAACTTAAACCATAAGCAGGTTCATCGTATCATGTTCTCACATGCTTTATGCATTTAATAGCCCTCTGGGTCTGTACTGTTACATATTTAGGCTGTCAACTGGTTCATGCCGCTTTACATGAACATCCGATTCTTACACTATGGCTGGTCTGAACAACGAAAGCAATTGTTACCATCCACCTCTCGTGTCTCCCCTTTTTCCTCATAGTTTGTAAGCTTACGAGCAGGGCCCTCATTCCTCTTGTACTTGTCTGTACAAGTCCCCTCTATAATGTAAAGTGTGGAATATTTAGGCGCTATATAAATGAAATTATTATTATTATTATTTAGGCAACCAAAGATAATTTCATCTGATAAACTAGCACTTTGTATGTTCATCTGGTGATTGCCAGCTAGTTTACACTGCTCAATTATTGGAGACAAGTGTTCCTTGGAATGCTCATTCTAGATTATTGTGCAGTGTAGATGCACCCTCAATTGTAAAATCTTTAGCATAGTTCAATTCTGCTTTTTTTTTGTTTTAAAAGTAGAATTTTGGATAACAGTGTGTAACATAAAATATCTTTTTCTTCAGTATTGTATGTCCATACAAATTCAGAACAGAACATAAAGGCTGAAAGACTGATAGAAACACTCAGACAGCTGCAATGAGCCATTCATATATCTATCATGCTTCTAATTTGCAACAAATTTAACATGCATCAGTTTAGTCACACCACAATGTATCTGTCTTGTCATGGTATCAGAATGAATAACACTTCAGGCTGGTGTCTCTGCTGACCTCCTTCACCCCTGCATTGACATTGCTTTTTCAGCTTGACTGAGTTTTTAGAGATACAATAGATGTTAAGAAAAAAGAGACATCAGGATAGCTAAAGACTTTAGATTATCCAAGCGCATGAGCTCTATACAAAAATACAGTTATGCAAGAAAAAGAGAGTTCTGCATGAGTATGTTTATAATTATTACTTATTTTAGAGCATCATTAATTCTAAGGTACTGTACATGTTAAGAGGGTTTACACTGATTATACACATATAAAATACAAGTACAGTAAATTAAAGGGAACCTGTCACCCTCAAAATCGATGGTGAGGTAAGCTCACCATCATCAGGGGCTTATCTACAGCATTCTGTAATGCTGTAGATAAGCCGCTGATGTTACCTGAAAGAGGAGAAAAAGACATTAGATTATACTCACCCAGGGGCGGTCCCGCTCAGATGGGCGTATCAGGTCCGCTCCGGCACCTCCCATCTTCATTCCATGATGTCCTCTTCTGGTCTTCATGCCGCGGCATCGGCGCAGGCGTACTTTGTCTGCCCTGTTGAGGGCAGAGCAAAGTACTGCAGTGCGCAGGCGCCGGAAAGGTCAGAGAGGCCCAGCACCTGCGCACTACAGTACTTTGCTCTGCCCTCAACAGGGCAGACAAAGTGCACCTGCACCAGAGCCGCGGCATGAAGACCAGAAGAGGACATCATGGAATGAAGATAGGAGGCGCCGGAGCAGACCTGAGACACCCATCGGACCGGACCGCAGCGGGACTGTCCCTGGGTGAGTATAATCTAACCTCTTTTTCTCCACTTTCAGGTAACATCGGGGGCTTATCTACAGCATTACAGAATGCTGTAGATAAGCCCCTGATGACGGTGGGCTTACCTCATCATCAATTTTGGGGGTGACAGGTTCCCTTTAATTAACAGCAACAGACTGGTACAGAAGAAGGAAAGACCAT
Source organism: Ranitomeya variabilis (assembly GCF_051348905.1). Taxonomy (NCBI): domain Eukaryota; kingdom Metazoa; phylum Chordata; class Amphibia; order Anura; family Dendrobatidae; genus Ranitomeya; species Ranitomeya variabilis. The sequence goes on from NC_135234.1 coordinate 514,889,161, forward strand.
TTACTCAAGGGCTTACAATCTATAAGGTATAGAGGAAAGCTACAGTAGGTCACGGGCAGAAGGCAGGAGCTTACATAGAAATCACAAGGACCCATAGTAAAAGCTCTCTCTATAAATAGTTTAGGACTGTGATTGCAAGGGCCCACCAGTAACATTAAGACTGTTCACCTACATGCAATTATTACATTACCACCTACTCACCTACTGTATTCTCACCCATCCCTTGTAGATTGTGAGCCTTCGCGGGCAGGGTCCTCTCTCCTCCTGTACCAGTTATGACTTGTATTGTTTAAGATTATTGTACTTGTTTTTATTATGTATACCCCTCCTCACATGTAAAGCGCCATGGAATAAATGGCGCTATAACAATAAATAATAATAATAATAACATTACCCCAGGGGCTAAAATTGACAGCTTAAGGCCCCTTTGCAAGAAACGTACCACTCACCTGTTATGTCAACAAAGCCACAGATTGCTTTATATACAAGTGCTTCTCACAAAATAAGAATATCATCAAAAAGTTAATTTATTTCAGTTCTTCAATACAAAAAGTTGAGCTCATATATTATATAGCATCATTACAAACAGAGTGATCTATTTCAAGTGTTTATCTCTGTTAATGTTGATGATTATGGCTTACAGTCAATGAAAACCCAAAAGTCATTATCTCAGTATAGTAGAATAATTAACAAAAAACTAAGTGTTTAAAAACGTACCTTAGTCTGTTTCAGTAGGCTCTACAATCATAGGAAAGAAAGCTGACTTGACAAATATCCAGATGACAGTCATTGACACACTCCACAAGGAGGGTAAGCCACAAAAGGTAATTGCTAAAGAAGATGGCTGTTCACAGAGTGCTGTATCCAAGCATATTAATGGATAGTTGAAGGAAAAAATGTGATAGAAAAAGGTGCACAAGCAACTGGGATAACTTCAACCATGAAAGGATGGTTAAGTAAAGGCCATTCAAAAATTTGGGGAAGATGGCTTAGCATCTGGTTCCTTCATGTGTGAGGTTAGCACAGAAGAGTTCCAGAGCAAGCACAACCCTTAGTTAGGGTAATAGTTTGTGTACAGCGTGACTCTGTGAGTCAACAGAGATTGCTTCCAGTTCACATGGGGTGAAGCTTAACCCACGTGTGAGCTTAGAGGTTATCCGCTGTTACTTTGCAGCAGATATCTCTGCACGGTGGACCCCGGGCTGCGAACGCACCTTGTAGCTACCTACTTACACTCGGTGCGTTCTGCTAGCCCTAACACTGAGAGAATGACTTTTGTATATTCATTGGCTGTAAGCCATAATCATCAACATTAATAGAAATAAACACTTAAAAAAAACCACTCGGTTTGTAATGACTCTGTATAATATACAAGTTTCACTTTTTGGTTTGAAGAACTGAAATAAATTAACTTTTTGATTATTTTTAATGTTTTGTCACTTTTGCACAATAAAAATAATCTCTGAAATATTCTGAAAGCTACAACTTTTCTACTTCTCTGCTGATAGAGCTGTATGGCAGCTTGTTTTTTGCCGGATGAGATGATGTTTTCTGCTTTATCATTTTTATTTAAACTCAACTTTTTCATTGCATTTTGTTTAACTTTTTTGGCACTATGATGAAAAACCAGTTTTTTGCCACTCCTATGTTTATTTTTTTACGTTGTTTACTGAAGGGGTTAATTAGTGTGACAGTTTTATGGGTCGGGTCATTCAGATGCTGCAATTTCAAATCTGTATACTTTTTGTTTATTTTTCTTTTTATATAGCTATACCTTTTTTTGTTGTTTTGTTTATTACTTTTTAATTTTTTATTTATTGTGTTTTTTTATTTTTTTTTCAAGTCTTTCTAAACTTTTTTTTATTTTTTACTTAGTCCTAGAATTTAAATATTACTTTGATCACTGCTATTATGTATTGCAATGCACAATCTTTGCAATGAATTATGCCAGTCATTGTTACCCTGACTGAACACCTTTTACACCATGCTCCAGGCGTAGTCTGAACACCATAGCTGGCAGACCCAGTCATGACCTCAGGTTGCCATGACAATGATCTGCAGCCCAAGATGATTTTGCAGGGGGGGGGGTGACAATCGCTTTGGAGATCCCAAGCCTCCCAAATGCTGCAATCAATATTGATCAGGGCATTTAAGGGGTTAAACAGCTGGGGGGTGGTGAGGGAACCGCTCCTGGCTGTGACAGTTTTCATTCAATACTTGAATTAAATATAATTTTATAGCCTTCATTTATTTAACATAAAGAGTGACTAAGGGCAACTAAACTTTTGAAAACTTCTAAATATCTTTTAGGCACTTAAATTTCCTGCAAATCGTTGGGGTCTAAGTCATGAGACCCCTCATTGTTTGCTTAAAAAGCATCCCTTAGGGTACGTTCACACTTGCGTATTGGGGCTTTGCGGATGGCTGCATACTTCCTCCCTGAAGCTCCGCCCACCTCTGCACTACCCAATGTTAAAGATAGGTATGTAGGGCGCTTGCAGAAGTGGGTGGACCTAAACAGAAGAAGAGTGGAAGTGGGAGGAGCTTCAGGGTGGAAGTGCGCAGCAGTCCACAAAGCCTCGGTATGCAAGTGTGAACGTAGCCTTAGAAGTATCCAACTCAAGATCCTGAAGCAAAGAACTCCAGCCTGAGCACATGCACAAAGCATTGCCATAGATTTTTTTTTATAGAATCCATACTCTATGTGTGCACTTAGGAAAAAGTTCTGCACTTCTGAGTTGTGCACTTCTGAAGTTCAGAGTAAGCTGAAAAAATGTTAATGTTCAAAAAATTATCTATTTCTTAATACATAGTATTTTATTTTAGCTTTTTTGTTTAGAAAATTTGGAAAAGGGGTGTGATTTGAAGTTTTATGTTTTGATTTTTTTTTATCTCCTGCAAACTACACTCATACTTGGGACAATTTCATAGTAAGCTAATATTTTGTTTTAGTGTGATGTGATGTCAACGGAGAGGACAACACATTTGGCATTAAAAGTGGGAAGCTAAGACTCAGGCTAGATTCCTAAAAGCATATATGCTATTCCAGCAAGTTTTAAAGGAATTATTAAACTAGTTTTAGATAAAGTATGCAGCACTCACCATTGCATTCATGAAGAAAGTCCTTTATTCCATTAAACAGTTACAGGACATTACTTGTGGTTTTCAAGGTGCAGAGGCATGCAGGGAGAGTCATCCTCGTCCTTTGCCCACATGCCTCCGCACCTTGAAAACCACAAGTAATGTCCTGTAACTGTTTGATGGAACTGTTTGATGGAATAAAGGACTTTCTTTATGAATGCAATGGTGAGTACTGCATACTTTATAGCTGTTGAATCGTGTGTATACAGTCATATGAAAAAGTTTGGGCACCCCTATTATTCTTAAGCTTAATGTTTTATAAAAATTGTTTTTTTTGCAACAGCTATTTCAGTTTCATATATCTAATAACTGTTGGACACAGTAATATTTCTGCCTTGAAATGAGGTTTATTGTACTAACAGAAAATGTGCAATCTGCATTCAAACAAAAGTTGACAGGTGCATAAGTATGGGCACCCTTATCATTTTCTTGTTTTAAATACTCCTACCTACTTTTTACTGACTTACTAAAGCACTTTTTTTGGCTTTGTAACCTCATTGAGCTTTGAACTTCATAGCTAGGTGTATGCAATCATGAGAAAAGCTACTTAAAGTGGCCACTTTCAAGTTGTTCTCCTGTTTGAATCTCCTCCGAAGAGTGGCATCATGGACTCCTCAAAACAACTGTCAAATGATCTGAAAACAAAGATTATTCAACATAGTTGTTCAGGGGAAGGATACAAAAAGCTGTCTAAGAGATTTAACCTGTCAATTTCCACTGTGAGGAACATAGTAAGGAAATGGAAGAACACAGGTACAGTTCTTGTTAAGGCCAGAAGTGGCAGGCCAAGAAAAACATCAGAAAGGCAGAGAAGAATGGTGAGATCAGTCAAGGACAATCCTCAGACCATCTCCAGAGAGCTGCAGCATCAACTTGCTGCAGATGGTGTCACTGTGCATCGGTCAACTATACAACGCACTGTGTTTTTTTGCTGCCATGCATAACGCCTTTTTGTATTACCAAACAACTCAATCTTGGTTTCATGAGTCCACAGAACCTTCTTCCAAAAATAAATTGGCTTCTCCAAATGTGCTTTTGCATACCTCAGCCGACTCTGTTTGTGGCGTGCTTGCAGAAACGGCTTCTTTCGCATCACTCTCCCATACAGCTTCTCCTTGTGCAAAGTGCTTTGTATAGTTGACCGATGCACAGTGACACCATCTGCAGCAAATTGATGCTGCAGCTCTCTGGAGGTGGTCTGAGGATTGTCCTTGACTGATCTCACCATTCTTCTTCTCTGCCTTTCTGATGTTTTTCTTGGCCTGCCACTTCTGGCCTTAACAAGAACTGTACCTGTGTTCTTCCATTTCCTTACTATGTTCCTCACAGTGGAAATTGACAGGTTAAACCTCTGAGACAGATTTTTGTATCCTTCCCCTGAACAACTATGTTGAATAATCTTTGTTTTCAGATTATTTGACATTGTTTTGAGGAGTCCATGATGCCACTCTTCGGAGGAGATTCAAACAGGAGAACAACTTGCAAGTGGCCACTTTAAGTAGCTTTTCTCATGATTGCATACACCTAGCTATGAAGTTCAAAGCTCAATGAGGTTACAAAACCAAAAAAAGTGCTTTAGTAAGTCAGTAAAAAGTAGGTAGGAGTATTTAAAACAAGAAAATGATAAGGGTGCCCATACTTATGCACCTGTCAACTTTTGTTTGAATGCAGATTGCACATTTTCTGTTAGTACAATAAACCTCATTTCAAGGCAGAAACATTACTGTGTCCAACAGTTATTAGATATATGAAACTGAAATAGCTGTTGCAAAAAAAACAATTTTTATAAAACATTAAGCTTAAGAATAACAGGGGTGCCCAAACTTTTTCATATGACTGTATATGCAGAGCACCTTGAATCCAAGCATTTAAGCTGTAAAGCTCTAATACAGGAGAGCCATCCTCTGTCACAAGGATTGAACAAAAGGTACACTGGTGCCGCTTCACATATATACTTATTGGAATTATTATACTATTGAGGGTACAATCATTTTATGCCTAAACAATTTTAGGTGATGTAAGCTGTTCTTGTCAACACATGATTCTTTCTTTTATGACTTATTAATTACTTTGAAGAAGCACTTCAACACATGCATTTGCAGATGTAATTCTAACTTGCCTGCAATATTCTTGCTACTTAATTTGTTTCATCCCATCTCAAATGCATTTATATCTCTACCCTTCATTAGGAGCAGCCATGTCATGTGCTCACAGTCCGACCACAATCGTAGAGCATGCTTTCAAATGTAGAGTAGAGGTTGATCAGTCCTCTTTGCTTGACTTACTGTGAAATATAGGAATAAATCATCAGCATCTATCAATTATCTCCTGCCAACTCTCAGACAGATCTTATCCACACTATTGACCCCTGTTTGCATGTTTTATGGGGATCTAAAGAGTAAAACTCGTTTACTGTATGTAGTGAACATTTATAATGGGATAACCATTTCAGTACAGTGGATTAGAGACTTATCGAAAAAAATAAAGTCATACGCCAACAGTACGCAATCGGTTCACAAGCCTGTTGCCCCAAGTTTTCTACAATTAGCACATGATTGAGGGAAGCTTGCACAGGCAATTCACTACCACTAGGCTACAATATAATCAGTTTGCATTTTTAATTAATTAATTTTAAATTTTTATAACTAGGAGACCACCCCATCCATGGATAATATGCATGTTAGTGCCTTTATTGTGGGGGCCTGTTGCATCCTGCAGTGCATTAATATTGTTACCTCCTGTTGGTAAATGTGACTGACTTTTTTCTGTGTTTTTTTTTAAATTGGATATCCTTTTCTGTGAGTTGTATCTATACACACATCAATAAGGCTGCCTGATTATGATTGATTGATCAAACAAACTAATGCAGGAGAAAAAGTACAGACCCCAGAGAAAAATCTGTGGCAATACCCAGTTGAACTATAACATAAATTATAACCTAAAATTTATGAGCTAATATCTCTGCCATGGAGAGGAGAAATAAAAAATAAAACTATGTTTTACTTAGCTCAGCAACCATTATTCCATAATGTGACCAGTTCAACAGGTTCAAACTGCCCAATGCTTCTCTTCAAACTGCCCAGGATGTAGCACCACAATTAAGAAATGCAGCAATCAAATTTCTCCTAGAAAATTCAAACAAAAGTTCTCTACTTCTTTTCCAGTGTTTATATCTCTCATTGTTGAGCTGGAGACAACATACACTGTGCTAGAGAAATGTCCTTATTTCCCATGCAATTATGAAGAGGTAAAATACAGATTGCAATAGCTAAAATGTGCCAAAATAGCTATGATATGATAGCAAGCATCCAAAATTAATGTATAACAGAAATTTTATTTTCATAGCATCATGATAATCTAGCTAAATATTAAGATGCTGAAGTTTTAAAAGAATTACAGTTGATAAATTACGGGTATTTCTTATATTTGTAATAAATCACAACATAATATATAAATATATTGCTTTATTATGTCCTACAAATGCAAAGTATACATCTTTTTTAGCACCTTATGTATAATTTTATTTTATAAAATTAGATAGTTAGAATTTTGCATGAGATAACTGTGTTACCACAGTGTAATTTAGCCAATGTTTCTGAAGTTAGTGCATGTGGCTTCTTAATAAAAAGTGTCAGTTAAATGAAAATACAGCCCAGGTAATTAAATTTAATTGGATCTTGTCACTTTAAATACTCTTTGTTTTTGAGTGTTTCAACAGAATTGCACCTTCTAGTTTTCTAATTTCTTTACTGCAAGCTGTGCTTTGAACATGACTGTCCTATTATAAAATAGGGAATTGTTTATACAAAGGTCTTTGAACTGTCAATGTAATAACAAATGTAGAAAGAGCTAATTTAGCCAATGTAAAAAATTGACTTTTTCCTTAATGTGTTGTATTATAGAATAACAATATATCGTCACTATTAGTTGTTCCTGGATCAAACTATGTGGGAAAGTCCAATTTGAGTTTCCAATTATTGAATTATTTATCTGTTTGATTCTAAAGCATGCGAGATGAGTACTTGGTATTTATTTTCCTCAAATCTTTCTGCCTGGCTACCTTTACTTCCATTAGAGCAGAGCTGTGATCTGTGCTTACATTTTAGTAAATTGTCTGCAGGAATAAGTCACACCTCCTGTCTCATCATTGGTTTAGCAAAAAAAGCACATTTTGTTAACCCCTTAATTACCTCCAATATGCCTTTTAACGGCGGCAGTTAAGAGGCCTTTTTCCTAAGCGCCACTTTTTAACAGCACTGAGAAATAATGGTATAACGCCCAGCAGCATCGGAAAATATTCTTGGAAGAAAATGGTGGGCACATGCGCATTGCATGGTTCATTCTATTCACTGTGATAGACCCTATCACAGTAATCAAAATAAAAAAATAGTAAATCAATCCCCTTTGTCATCCCTTTAGTTAGATAAAAATAATAAAATAAAAAAGTGTATTTTTTAGGGTTGGGGTTAAAGCTAGGGTTAGGGTTGGGGCTAGGGTTAGAGCTAGGGTTGGGGTGGGGCTAGGGTTAGGGTTGGGGCTAGGGTTAGGGTTGGGGCTAGGGTTATGTTCGGGTTAGGATTGTAGTGTTGGAGTTAAGATTGTGGTGTTAGGGTTAGGATTAGTGTTGAGCATTCCGATACCGCAAGTATCGGGTATCGGCCGATACTAGCGGTATCGGAATTCCGATACCGGGATTCCGATACTTGGCGCGTATCGGATACCGGAATCGGAAGTTCAATGATTCAAAATTCAGAAATTCAGCCAATGAGAAAGATTCCAAGTGTGGGCACATCCTGTTTAGCATGGAGGGCATGAAACTACTGGCAAGGCTGTGATTGGCTGCTGAAATGATGTCATGATGCAGTTTAAAAGTCGCTGGCGCCATTTTCCGATCACTCTGCTGTGAATTCAGTTAGTGACAGGACGCTGTTTGCTGACTGAGGGACAGTTTAGAGATAGCGATTTGCTTCTTTGTGCTTTCCAAAGGCTAATTTAGCAACCGCTGTGTTCACCTACTATTCACCTTGCTTTTGCCTTGTAGCGCTGTTTTCACAGCGATCTGCAAGGTCTGTGTGTGTGTGTGTGTGTGTGTGAGTGCAGCCCACTCTCTAGTCTGAGTGCAGCCACATAGGCCATCCATAGCTGGTTGTATTCAGTTCAGGGAGGGTGGTTCATTGCCTCATACTGTCCTTTTTTTTTTTTTTTTTGAAGTAGTGCAGGCTGCTGCACATTTTTTCCAAAAATTCCTATTAGTGTCTTTCCACCCGTCTCCAGCTAATTTGTGGAAAAACACTACATAGGATAAAGTAGAGGAGGGTTTTTGGGCCTTGCAGCGCCGTTTACGGCTGTCTGCACGGTCTCCGTGTGACTGCAGCTCGCCCTGTAATCTGTGAGCAGCTATAGCCTGGTTGTCTCCAGCTCAGGGTTTTTCACTGCGTCATACCGCCAAATCAATTTTCTTTTTTTTCAAAGTAGTGTAGTCTGCTGCTAATTTATTTTAAAAAATCCTATTAGTGTCTTTCCACCCGTCTCCAGCTAATTTGTGGAAAAACACTACATAGGATAAAGTAGAGGAGGGTTTTTGGGCCTTGCAGCGCCGTTTACGGCTGTCTGCACGGTCTCCGTGTGACTGCAGCTCGCCCTGTAGTCTGTGAGCAGCCGTAGCCTGGTTGTCTGCAGCTCAGGGTTTTTCACTGCGTCATACCGCCAAATCAATTTTCTTTTTTTTCAAAGTAGTGTAGTCTGCTGCTAATTTATTTTAAAAAATCCTATTAGTGTCTTTCCACCCGTCTCCAGCTAATTTGTGGAAAAACACTACATAGGATAAAGTAGAGGAGGGTTTTTGGGCCTTGCAGCGCCGTTTACGGCTGTCTGCACGGTCTCCGTGTGATTGCAGCTCTATCCGTTGTCAGTTCAGCCCCCAAAAAATAAATAAATAATAAAGTTCACCAAACACACCAGTTACACACCACTTTACATTTGTGTAGGCCACATTAGCTCATATTCAAGTCTAGTCCACACTTTAGAAAATTAGTGTGTCTTATACCTGTTAGGAGGAGTTGCTCAGGAATAAGCACACAAAGCCGTTAGTACTTTTCTGCTTATCTTTATCAGTCAACCAAGATGAAGAAGGCAGTGAGTAAGGCACGTGGGCGTGGGCGTGGGCGCGGAGCAGGGAGGGGACGTGGGGATTCTGTGCCTGCTGCGGGCACCGGTGAGTCATCAGCACCCACTTTCACAAGGGAACAGTCGTTCATGCGCAGCTTTGTCGCCGAGCGCCGTACACCGCTGCTGCGTGAAGACCAAATTGAAGCCGTTGTGGGATGGATGGCAGCTAATGCATCAACTTCCATTAGTGCCACATCCTCTCAGACACAGAGCACTGGAGAGCAGCCATCTGTCTCTTCACCACCTGCAAAATTGCCCAGGCAGACAGAGATCCCAGGACAGGAGCAGTCTCTACTTCTGTTCTCTGAATCATCTCTTGGCTTGGAAACAGGGGGCCAGCCAAGCAGCATTGGAGAAATGGAAGAAGAGGCAGGGTGCAGTGATGCCCAACAGCTTTTTCTGTCTTCCTCTGAAGAGGCGGGTGGGCCAGTGGCTCCGGTCACCACCTCGCAGGCCGCATCAGCTGATGATGACACTCAGGTGCCACTTACTGGTGCGTGCTCTGCTGCTGAGACTACCCAGGAGGAGCAGTTGGGGGCAGAGGGTAGTGTAGATGATGAGGTCCTTGACCCATCTTGGCGTCAGGGACAGGAAGGTGGTGGGAGCAGCTCTGAGGAAGAGATTCCCCGTACGGCCCAAAGAGGGAGAGGGAGGGGGAAGACTGCGGATCCTGCAGCCTCCGCTTTGGCACCCGTAAGGAGCATGTCTCTTCCAAAAGTCAAAAGGGGGGCTCCCAAGACTTGCAGTGCCTGGTCCTTTTTTGACACAGTTGCAGATGACATTTGCTATGTCAGATGCAAGGTGTGTCATCAAAAAATCAAAAGAGGTCAAAAAGTCGCCAACCTCAATACCTCCAACATGTGGAAACATGTGCGCAACAGGCACCCGGCGGAGTTAGACAAACACACTGAAGAGCTAGGCCAACCAACAGCGGCAGCTACCACCTCTTCAGCTCGTGTTGCCTCTTCCTCTAGCTCACACGCAGCTGGTTCGGCTTCCTCCCAGGATCGCCGTGGAAGAACCTCTGGCCCTGTTGTCCAGAGACCCGCTGTCATTCCACCCGCAGCACCACTTTCCCAGTCAACCACACACTCCCAGCCCAGTCTACAGCCATCGGTAGTACAGGCATGGGAGAAAAGGCGGCCTTTCTCGTCAAACCACCCACGAGCACAGGCTCTGACTGCAGGCATTGCCAAACTTCTGTCACTGGAAATGCTGTCATTCAGGCTGGTGGAGACTGACAGCTTCCGTGACTTGATGTCATTGGCAGTCCCACAGTACAGTGTGCCCAGCCGCTTTTACTTCAGCAGGCAAGCCGTCCCTGCCCTGCACAAGCATGTGGAGGGACACATAAAACACGCACTACTGAACGCCGTCAGTAGCAAGGTCCACCTCACCACCGATGCGTGGACCAGTCAACATGGACAGGGGCGATACCTTTCCCTCACTGCCCATTGGGTTAATGTCGTTGAGCCGGGTACAGACCGTGCGAGTGGCGCAGGACGTGTCCTGCCCACTCCAAGGATTGCAGGAATCCATTCTGTACGCATTGACTCCTCCTCTTACACCAGTTCCTCAGAATCATCGCTGCAGGAGCCGTCACAGTCCACCTCCACATGGACCCGTGATGAACGTGTACCTGTTACGACTGACATGAGCACAGCCGTGGCCAAACGTCAACAGGCCGTCTTGAAATTAATTTTTTTGGGGAATCGTAGCCACACAGCGCAGGAGCTCTGGAATGCCATCAAGCAGGAGAGCGATGTGTGGTTTGAGCCAGCGAATCTCCAGCCAGGCATGGTAGTGTGTGATAATGGCCGAAATCTGGTGGCAGCCCTGGGCCTCGGCAACCTCACTCACATCCCATGTCTGGCACATGTGCTCAATTTGGTCGTGCAGAGTTTTTTGAGGGACTATCCGGATCTTGATGCACTGCTGCACAAGGTCCGCCTAGAGTGTGCTCACTTGCGGCGTTCCAGCACGGCAAAAGCGCGCATTGCGGCTCTGCAGCGCCGACACCGCCTGCCGGAACATCGCATCATATGTGACCTACCTACCAGGTGGAATTCCACGTTACATATGTTGGAGCGGTTGTGTGAGCAGCAGCAAGCTGTAATGGAGTACCAGCTGTATCAGGCGCAAAAAAGTCGCAGTCAGCGCCGTACAGACTTCACAACCACAGAGTGGGCCACTATGAAGGATGTCTGCCAGGTTTTGCGTCCCTTTGATTATTCCACGCGGATGGCGAGTGCAGATGATGCACTAGTCAGCATGACTGTCCCCCTTATCTGCCTGCTTGAAAAATCACTGCAAGCGCTAAGGGATGATGTTGTGGAAGAGGTGGAGGATGAGGATTCACCACTTCCATCATCTTCTGGACAGTCAGCGCCACGTGGTTCCTCACAAACGCGTAGGCAGGGGACAGTTTGTGAGGAGGATGAGGAGGAGTCAATGGAGGAGGAAGACATCCGTCCAGAGGAGGGAGTTCCCGAATTGTCCAGTACTCAGTGTGTACAGCGAGGGTGGGGTGATGACGAGCGGGCAGAGATCACGCCTCCAGCTGGGGACAGCGTTTCTTGGGCAGTTGGCAGTCTGCAGCACATGGTGGATTACATGCTGCAGTGCCTGAGAAACGACCGCCGCATCGACCACATTCTCAACATGTCTGATTATTGGGTGTTCACCCTCCTCGATCCTCGCTACCGGGACAACGTAGAAAGCCTCATCACACCGTTGAACCGGGAGCGAAAAATGCGGGAGTACCAAGACACACTGGTCAGTTCCATCATCTTCTCCATTCCAACTGAGAGAAGTGCTGCTAGTGCATTCCAAAGCAGCTCAGTGCGTCCAGGCAGTGGTGGAGGCTCTGCACAAAGAGGGAGCAGAAGCAGTGCCTCTGCCCAAGGCAAGACCAGTATGGCCGAACTGTGGCACAGTTTTCTGTGCCCGCCACAAAAGTCTACACCATCACAGACGGCTCCAGTCAGCAGGAGGCAACGGTTCCGTCAGATGGTGACAGACTACATGTCTTGCCCTCTTGCTGTACTCCCAGACGGCTCTTCCCCTTTCAAGTTTTGGGTCTCAAAGCTGGATACATGGCCAGAGCTAAGCCAGTATGCATTGGAGGTGCTGTCTTGCCCTGCGGCCAGTGTATTATCGGAACGTGTCTTTAGTGCTGCAGGTGGTGTACTAACTGACCGTCGCATGCGACTATCCTCCGATAACGTTGACCGGCTTACTTTCCTGAAAATGAACAAGGCCTGGATCTCGCAGGAATTTGCCACTCCTCCTCCTGATTAAATAATTAGGTCACTGTATACGTTATCCAGGTCTCCTGTTGTGTTCATCTTTCTACCACCTGAACTTAAATTCCTGGGCTCCAACACCGCCAGTTGAGGCTCAGATGTGCCGTCTGCACAGTCAAAACATACGACCCAGTGTTATTGGGTTTCAGTAACGTCAGCTGATCCCCAGCTGTGTAGCCGGCAATGTGTCATGCGACCGCCACGCTGACACAACAACTGAAATGTAAGGGAATCTGTCCCCCCCCCCCCAAGGCGTTTGTTACTGAAAGAGCCACCTTGTGCAGCAGTAATGCTGCACAAGGAAAAAGGTAGCTATTTTGGTTTTGCTCCTTGCACACGCAAAACTTAACACTTATAAAATGTGTCCACTGATACCGTAAAACCGTCCCAGAGGTGGGACTTTCCTTCGTAATATGACGCAGCACAGCCGTCATTCCTACCCCCCCGGCGCCGCGCCCCGGCTCCTCAGCGTTGTTTGATTCCGTCCCGGAGCCTGCGCTGTTATGTTATCTCGTGGCCAGGCACACTTAGCGCTGCCCGTCTTCTGGCATCATTTGGTGTCAGGCTGGCTGCGCCTGTGCGGCCACGCTGGCCGAGAGCCCGCCTCGCAGTGTCTTCTGATTTAATCCCACTGGGGGCCTGGGATCTATGGACATGCGCAGTGCATATCTGAACCTCCACCTCTCACTCATCTCCCTATGGCTTCTTCAGACTGTTCGGTGTCAGCTGGTCCCTAATAGCATGCCACGGCCGTGACACCGCACAGTCTGAAAAAGAAGCCGTAGGGAGGGGAGTGAGAGGCGAGGATATGCACTGCGCATGGCCATGGATCCCAGGCCCCCAGTGGGATTACATCAGAAGACACTGCGAGGCGGGCTCTCGGCCAGCGCGGCCGCACAGGCGCAGCCAGCCTGACACCAAATGATGTCAGAAGATGGGCAGCGCTAAGTGTGCCTGGCCACGGGATAACATAACAGCGCAGGCTCCGGGACGGAATCAAACATCGCTGAGGAGCCGGGGCACGGCGGCGGGGGGGTAGTAATGATGGCTGTGCTGCGTCATATTACGAAGGAAAGTCCCACCTCCGGGACGGTTTCACGGCTTCAGGGGACACATTTTAAAAGTGTTTAGTTCTGTGTTTGCAAGGAGCATGATGAAAAGAGCCACCTTTTCCTTTTGCATCTTTTGTGCTGCACAAGCTGGCTCTTTCAGCTACAAACGCCTTGGGGGGGGGGGTTAAAGGTTCCCTTTCGACTTTCTCAGGCTTCGGCCTACATTGTGTTCCTCTGCTTTTCCACCTGCCCCTGGGCTCCAACACCGCCAGTTGCCGTCCAGAAGTGCTGTACGCACAGTCAACAGTCCCTCCTCTGTTATTGGGGTTCAGTAACGTCAGCTGTTCCCCTGCTGTGTGTGTGGCAATCCCTCCTACCTCCTCCTACCTCCTCCAACCTCCTCCTCCTCCACCTGTCCCTGGGCTCCAACACCGCCAGTTGCCGTCCAGAAGTGCTGTACGCACAGTCAACAGTCCCTCCTCTGTTATTGGGGTTCAGTAACGTCAGCTGTTCCCCTGCTGTGTGTGTGGCAATCCCTCCTACCTCCTCCAACCTCCTCCTCCTCCACCTGTCCCTGGGCTCCAACACCGCCAGTTGCCGTCCAGAAGTGCTGTACGCACAGTCAACAGTCCCTCCTCTGTTATTGGGGTTCAGTAACGTCAGCTGTTCCCCTGCTGTGTGTGTGGCAATCCCTCCTACCTCCTCCTACCTCCTCCAACCTCCTCCTCCTCCACCTGTCCCTGGGCTCCAACACCGCCAGTTGCCATCCAGAAGTGGTGTACGCACAGTCAACAGTCCCTCCTCTGTTATTGGGGTTCAGTAACGTCAGCTGTTCCCCTGCTGTGTGTGTGGCAATCCCTCCTACCTCCTCCAACCTCCTCCTCCTCCACCTGTCCCTGGGCTCCAACACCGCCAGTTGCCGTCCAGAAGTGCTGTACGCACAGTCAACAGTCCCTCCTCTGTTATTGGGGTTCAGTAACGTCAGCTGTTCCCCTGCTGTGTGTGTGGCAATCCCTCCTACCTCCTCCTACCTCCTCCAACCTCCTCCTCCTCCACCTGTCCCTGGGCTCCAACACCGCCAGTTGCCGTCCAGAAGTGCTGTACGCACAGTCAACAGTCCCTCCTCTGTTATTGGGGTTCAGTAACGTCAGCTGTTCCCCTGCTGTGTGTGTGGCAATCCCTCCTACCTCCTCCAACCTCCTCCTCCTCCACCTGTCCCTGGGCTCCAACACCGCCAGTTGCCGTCCAGAAGTGCTGTACGCACAGTCAACAGTCCCTCCTCTGTTATTGGGGTTCAGTAACGTCAGCTGTTCCCCTGCTGTGTGTGTGGCAATCCCTCCTACCTCCTCCTACCTCCTCCAACCTCCTCCTCCTCCACCTGTCCCTGGGCTCCAACACCGCCAGTTGCCGTCCAGAAGTGCTGTACGCACAGTCAACAGTCCCTCCTCTGTTATTGGGGTTCAGTAACGTCAGCTGTTCCCCTGCTGTGTGTGTGGCAATCCCTCCTACCTCCTCCAACCTCCTCCTCCTCCACCTGTCCCTGGGCTCCAACACCGCCAGTTGCCGTCCAGAAGTGCTGTACGCACAGTCAACAGTCCCTCCTCTGTTATTGGGGTTCAGTAACGTCAGCTGTTCCCCTGCTGTGTGTGTGGCAATCCCTCCTACCTCCTCCTACCTCCTCCAACCTCCTCCTCCTCCACCTGTCCCTGGGCTCCAACACCGCCAGTTGCCGTCCAGAAGTGCAGTACGCACAGTCAACAGTCCCTCCTCTGTTATTGGGGTTCAGTAACGTCAGCTGTTCCCCTGCTGTGTGTGTGGCAATCCCTCCTACCTCCTCCAACCTCCTCCTCCTCCACCTGTCCCTGGGCTCCAACACCGCCAGTTGCCGTCCAGAAGTGCTGTAGGCACAGTCAACAGTCCCTCCTCTGTTATTGGGGTTCAGTAACGTCAGCTGTTCCCCTGCTGTGTGTGTGGCAATCCCTCCTACCTCCTCCTACCTCCTCCAACCTCCTCCTCCTCCACCTGTCCCTGGGCTCCAACACCGCCAGTTGCCGTCCAGAAGTGCTGTACGCACAGTCAACAGTCCCTCCTCTGTTATTGGGGTTCAGTAACGTCAGCTGTTCCCCTGCTGTGTGTGTGGCAATCCCTCCTACCTCCTCCAACCTCCTCCTCCTCCACCTGTCCCTGGGCTCCAACACCGCCAGTTGCCGTCCAGAAGTGCTGTACGCACAGTCAACAGTCCCTCCTCTGTTATTGGGGTTCAGTAACGTCAGCTGTTCCCCTGCTGTGTGTGTGGCAATCCCTCCTACCTCCTCCTACCTCCTCCAACCTCCTCCTCCTCCACCTGTCCCTGGGCTCCAACACCGCCAGTTGCCGTCCAGAAGTGCAGTACGCACAGTCAACAGTCCCTCCTCTGTTATTGGGGTTCAGTAACGTCAGCTGTTCCCCTGCTGTGTGTGTGGCAATCCCTCCTACCTCCTCCAACCTCCTCCTCCTCCACCTGTCCCTGGGCTCCAACACCGCCAGTTGCCGTCCAGAAGTGCTGTAGGCACAGTCAACAGTCCCTCCTCTGTTATTGGGGTTCAGTAACGTCAGCTGTTCCCCTGCTGTGTGTGTGGCAATCCCTCCTACCTCCTCCTACCTCCTCCAACCTCCTCCTCCTCCACCTGTCCCTGGGCTCCAACACCGCCAGTTGCCGTCCAGAAGTGCTGTACGCACAGTCAACAGTCCCTCCTCTGTTATTGGGGTTCAGTAACGTCAGCTGTTCCCCTGCTGTGTGTGTGGCAATCCCTCCTACCTCCTCCAACCTCCTCCTCCTCCACCTGTCCCTGGGCTCCAACACCGCCAGTTGCCGTCCAGAAGTGCTGTACGCACAGTCAACAGTCCCTCCTCTGTTATTGGGGTTCAGTAACGTCAGCTGTTCCCCTGCTGTGTGTGTGGCAATCCCTCCTACCTCCTCCTACCTCCTCCAACCTCCTCCTCCTCCACCTGTCCCTGGGCTCCAACACCGCCAGTTGCCGTCCAGAAGTGCTGTACGCACAGTCAACAGTCCCTCCTCTGTTATTGGGGTTCAGTAACGTCAGCTGTTCCCCTGCTGTGTGTGTGGCAATCCCTCCTACCTCCTCCAACCTCCTCCTCCTCCACCTGTCCCTGGGCTCCAACACCGCCAGTTGCCGTCCAGAAGTGCTGTACGCACAGTCAACAGTCCCTCCTCTGTTATTGGGGTTCAGTAACGTCAGCTGTTCCCCTGCTGTGTGTGTGGCAATCCCTCCTACCTCCTCCTACCTCCTCCAACCTCCTCCTCCTCCACCTGTCCCTGGGCTCCAACACCGCTAGTTGCCGTCCAGAAGTGCTGTACGCACAGAGCCAAACACCTCGCCAATGTGTTAGTGGGGTTCAGCACCGCCAGCTGTTCCCCTGCTGTGTATACGGCAACGTGTACTGCGACCGCCACGCAGACACAACAAGTTAAATGTAAGGGAACCTGACCCCCCCCCCCCCCAGGCGTTTGTTACTGAAGGAGCCACCTTGTGCAGCAGTAATGATGCAAAGGGAAAAAGTGCCTCTTTTCGTGATGCTCCTTGCACATGCTGAACCAAACACTTATGAAATGTGTCCCCACACAGCGTTAAACCGTCCGGTAGGTGGAACTTTCCTTTGTCGTGTGACGCAGCACAGCCATCATTTTTACCCCCTTGCGCCCCCTCCTCAGCGTTGTTTGAATCTGTCCCGGAGCCTGCGCTGTTAGGTTAGCCCTTGGCCATGCACACATGTTGCGCTGCCCGTCTTCTGACCTCATTTGGTGTCAGGCTGGCTGCGCCTGTGCGGGTGCGCTGGCCGAGATCCCGCCTCGCAGTGTCGTCTAATGTAATCCCACCGCGGGCCTGTGATCCGTGCCCGTGCGCAGTGCATATCCTCTCCTCTCACTCCCCTCCCTACGGCTTCTTCAGACTGTGCGATGTCAGCTGGTCCCTAATAGCATGCCACGGCCGTGACACCCGAGTGTGAGAGGCGAACATATGTGCTGCGCCAGGCCCTGAATCCCAGCCCCGCAGTGTTTTAACAATGTTAAGACACTGCGGGGCTGGGATTCAGGGGCATCGCGAACCGCACCGGCCGACATTACATGATGCCAGAAGATGGGCAGCGCTAACGGCGCTAGGCCAGGGGATAACACGACAGCGCAGACTCCTGTACAGCAAATAACAACGCTCGGGAGGCTGCACCCAGCACCAAGGTGGGATTCTTGACACCTGTGCTGCGTCTCATTACAAAGGGAACTCTCGCCTCCATTACACAGTTTGACTGTATAAAGGGCTAAATGTTATACGTGTTCCATTCAGCGTGTGCAAGGAGAAAAATTACAAGAGCAACCTTTGACTTGCGCAGCACTGCTGCTGCATAAGCTGTGGCTCTTCTACTTTGTAACCCCTGAGGGGGGGTTAAAGGTGACTTTTGAAATCGGTTCAATTAGGCTTCGGCCTACACTCTGCTCCACCTGCAGAGCCCGGGCTCCAACAACGCTAGTTGCTGTCCGGAAGTGCTGGCTGCACAGAGCCAAACACCTCGCCAATGTGTCAGTGGGGTCCAGCACCGCCAGCTGTTCCCCTGCTGTGTAGCCGGCAACGTGTCCTGCAAAAGCCACGCAGACACAACACACCCAAAGCTGCCGCCTGTGCAGGCTTCGGCCTACACTCCCCTCCCCCTGCTCCTCCTCCTCCTGCTCCTCCTCTTGCTGTCCCTGGGCTCTAACACACCGCCAGTTGGGGCCCAGATGTGCTAGCTGCACAGAGAAAAACACCAGCCAATGTGTCAGTGGGGTCCAGCACCGCCAGCTGTTCCCCTGCTGTGCAGCCGGCAACGTGTCCTGCAAAAGCCACGCAGACACAAGAACTGAAATTGAAGGGAACCTGTCCCCCCTCCCCCAGGCGTTTTTACGTTATCCAGCCACCTTGTACAGCGGTAATGCTGCATGTGTGCAAGGTGGCTCAGAAACGTATTCTCCTCGCACATGTGGAACTGAAAACACGTCTGAAATGTGTCCTCTGTGTGACCATTTAACCATCCCAGTGGTGTGACTTTCCTTTGTAATGACACGCTGCAACCCCCTTGGTAGCGCTGCCCGTCTTCTGGCATCATTGTTTGGCTGGCTGCGCCTCTGCGGCCGCCCTGACCCACACAACGCCCCTCGGTGTCTTATTTATTGGGACTGCGAGGGTGTGATTGATGGGCAGGATCAGTGCATCAGTTCGCCTGTCCCTCCTCTCCTTCCGCCTTCTTCGGACTGTGCGGCTTCATGGCCGTGGCATGCGATAAGGGATCAGATGACGCCGCACAGTCTGAAGCGGGTGTAAGGACCCGAGTGTGAGAGGCGAACATATGTGCTGCGCCAGGCCCTGAATCCCAGCCCCGCAGTGTTTTAACAATGTTAAGACACTGCGGGGCTGGGATTCAGGGGCATCGCGAACCGCACCGGCCGACATTACATGATGCCAGAAGATGGGCAGCGCTAACGGCGCTAGGCCAGGGGATAACACGACAGCGCAGACTCCTGTACAGCAAATAACAACGCTCGGGAGGCTGCACCCAGCACCAAGGTGGGATTCTTGACACCTGTGCTGCGTCTCATTACAAAGGGAACTCTCGCCTCCATTACACAGTTTGACTGTATAAAGGGCTAAATGTTATACGTGTTCCATTCAGCGTGTGCAAGGAGAAAAATTACAAGAGCAACCTTTGACTTGCGCAGCACTGCTGCTGCATAAGCTGTGGCTCTTCTACTTTGTAACCCCTGAGGGGGGGTTAAAGGTGACTTTTGAAATCGGTTCAATTAGGCTTCGGCCTACACTCTGCTCCACCTGCAGAGCCCGGGCTCCAACAACGCTAGTTGCTGTCCGGAAGTGCTGGCTGCACAGAGCCAAACACCTCGCCAATGTGTCAGTGGGGTCCAGCACCGCCAGCTGTTCCCCTGCTGTGTAGCCGGCAACGTGTCCTGCAAAAGCCACGCAGACACAACACACCCAAAGCTGCCGCCTGTGCAGGCTTCGGCCTACACTCCCCTCCCCCTGCTCCTCCTCCTCCTGCTCCTCCTCCTGCTGTCCCTGGGCTCTAACACACCGCCAGTTGGGGCCCAGATGTGCTAGCTGCACAGAGAAAAACACCAGCCAATGTGTCAGTGGGGTCCAGCACCGCCAGCTGTTCCCCTGCTGTGCAGCCGGCAACGTGTCCTGCAAAAGCCACGCAGACACAAGAACTGAAATTGAAGGAAACCTGTCCCCCCTCCCCCAGGCGTTTTTACGTTATCCAGCCACCTTGTACAGCGGTAATGCTGCATGTGTGCAAGGTGGCTCAGAAACGTATTCTCCTCGCACATGTGGAACTGAAAACACGTCTGAAATGTGTCCTCTGTGTGACCATTTAACCGTCCCGGTGGTGTGACTTTCCTTTGTAATGACACGCTGCAACCCCCTTGGTAGCGCTGCCCGTCTTCTGGCATCATTGTTTGGCTGGCTGCGCCTCTGCGGCCGCCCTGACCCACACAACGCCCCTCGGTGTCTTATTTATTGGGACTGCGAGGGTGTGATTGATGGGCAGGATCAGTGCATCAGTTCGCCTGTCCCTCCTCTCCTTCCGCCTTCTTCGGACTGTGCGGCTTCATGGCCGTGGCATGCGATAAGGGATCAGATGACGCCGCACAGTCTGAAGCGGGTGTAAGGACCCGAGTGTGAGAGGCGAACATATGTGCTGCGCCAGGCCCTGAATCCCAGCCCCGCAGTGTTTTAACAATGTTAAGACACTGCGGGGCTGGGATTCAGGGGCATCGCGAACCGCACCGGCCGACATTACATGATGCCAGAAGATGGGCAGCGCTAACGGCGCTAGGCCAGGGGATAACACGACAGCGCAGACTCCTGTACAGCAAATAACAACGCTCGGGAGGCTGCACCCAGCACCAAGGTGGGATTCTTGACACCTGTGCTGCGTCTCATTACAAAGGGAACTCTCGCCTCCATTACACAGTTTGACTGTATAAAGGGCTAAATGTTATACGTGTTCCATTCAGCGTGTGCAAGGAGAAAAATTACAAGAGCAACCTTTGACTTGCGCAGCACTGCTGCTGCATAAGCTGTGGCTCTTCTACTTTGTAACCCCTGAGGGGGGGTTAAAGGTGACTTTTGAAATCGGTTCAATTAGGCTTCGGCCTACACTCTGCTCCACCTGCAGAGCCCGGGCTCCAACAACGCTAGTTGCTGTCCGGAAGTGCTGGCTGCACAGAGCCAAACACCTCGCCAATGTGTCAGTGGGGTCCAGCACCGCCAGCTGTTCCCCTGCTGTGTAGCCGGCAACGTGTCCTGCAAAAGCCACGCAGACACAACACACCCAAAGCTGCCGCCTGTGCAGGCTTCGGCCTACACTCCCCTCCCCCTGCTCCTCCTCCTCCTGCTCCTCCTCCTGCTGTCCCTGGGCTCTAACACACCGCCAGTTGGGGCCCAGATGTGCTAGCTGCACAGAGAAAAACACCAGCCAATGTGTCAGTGGGGTCCAGCACCGCCAGCTGTTCCCCTGCTGTGCAGCCGGCAACGTGTCCTGCAAAAGCCACGCAGACACAAGAACTGAAATTGAAGGAAACCTGTCCCCCCTCCCCCAGGCGTTTTTACGTTATCCAGCCACCTTGTACAGCGGTAATGCTGCATGTGTGCAAGGTGGCTCAGAAACGTATTCTCCTCGCACATGTGGAACTGAAAACACGTCTGAAATGTGTCCTCTGTGTGACCATTTAACCGTCCCGGTGGTGTGACTTTCCTTTGTAATGACACGCTGCAACCCCCTTGGTAGCGCTGCCCGTCTTCTGGCATCATTGTTTGGCTGGCTGCGCCTCTGCGGCCGCCCTGACCCACACAACGCCCCTCGGTGTCTTATTTATTGGGACTGCGAGGGTGTGATTGATGGGCAGGATCAGTGCATCAGTTCGCCTGTCCCTCCTCTCCTTCCGCCTTCTTCGGACTGTGCGGCTTCATGGCCGTGGCATGCGATAAGGGATCAGATGACGCCGCACAGTCTGAAGCGGGTGTAAGGACCCGAGTGTGAGAGGCGAACATATGTGCTGCGCCAGGCCCTGAATCCCAGCCCCGCAGTGTTTTAACAATGTTAAGACACTGCGGGGCTGGGATTCAGGGGCATCGCGAACCGCACCGGCCGACATTACATGATGCCAGAAGATGGGCAGCGCTAACGGCGCTAGGCCAGGGGATAACACGACAGCGCAGACTCCTGTACAGCAAATAACAACGCTCGGGAGGCTGCACCCAGCACCAAGGTGGGATTCTTGACACCTGTGCTGCGTCTCATTACAAAGGGAACTCTCGCCTCCATTACACAGTTTGACTGTATAAAGGGCTAAATGTTATACGTGTTCCATTCAGCGTGTGCAAGGAGAAAAATTACAAGAGCAACCTTTGACTTGCGCAGCACTGCTGCTGCATAAGCTGTGGCTCTTCTACTTTGTAACCCCTGAGGGGGGGTTAAAGGTGACTTTTGAAATCGGTTCAATTAGGCTTCGGCCTACACTCTGCTCCACCTGCAGAGCCCGGGCTCCAACAACGCTAGTTGCTGTCCGGAAGTGCTGGCTGCTCAGAGCCAAACACCTCGCCAATGTGTCAGTGGGGTCCAGCACCGCCAGCTGTTCCCCTGCTGTGTAGCCGGCAACGTGTCCTGCAAAAGCCACGCAGACACAACACACCCAAAGCTGCCGCCTGTGCAGGCTTCGGCCTACACTCCCCTCCCCCTGCTCCTCCTCCTGCTGTCCCTGGGCTCTAACACACCGCCAGTTGGGGCCCTAGGAAGACAAGCTTGAATAGGTCCCCATCCGGGTTCCAGTACCGTCAGCTGGTTCTCGGCAGTGTCTTTTGCTCTTGTACCTTCTGCTCCCCATCCTGGTTCCAGTACCGTCAGCTGGTTCCGGGCAGAGCCTTTGGCTTAGGTGCCTCCCTCTGGGTATCCGAGTTCCACCAACGTCAGGTGGTCCTTGGTAGTGCTTTCAGGCACGGGTACCTCCTGCTTAGTAACCGGGTTCCAGTAACGTCAGCTGGTCCTCGGTAGTTCCATTGGCTCTTGGACCTTCGGCTACCCATCCGGGTTCCAGTACCGTCAGCTGGTTCTCGGCAGTGTCTTTTGCTCTTGTACCTTCTGCTCCCCATCCTGGTTCCAGTACCGTCAGCTGGTTCCGGGCAGAGCCTTTGGCTTAGGTGCCTCCCTCTGGGTATCCGAGTTCCACCAACGTCAGGTGGTCCTTGGTAGTGCTTTCAGGCACGGGTACCTCCTGCTTAGTAACCGGGTTCCAGTAACGTCAGCTGGTCCTCGGTAGTTCCATTGGCTCTTGGACCTTCGGATAGCCATCCGAGTTCCAGTTCCATCAGCTGTTTCTCGGCATTTTCTCAGCCTTCTTGTACCTTCTGCTACATTTCCAAGTTCAAGACCCGAAAGACGATGACCCGGAAGACCACCCCTAAGATGATGACGACACCAGAGACGACAACCACCGAGATGACGACGACCCTGGAGACGATGACCCTGAAGACGACCCCGATGACGACGACCCCGATGACGACGACCCCGATGACGACGACCCTGGAGATGACGACCCTGGAGATGACGACGACAACCTGGAAGACCGAGAAGCAGAAGAACAAGAGGCTGCAGAACAAAGAGCAGAAGAACATTAAGCATAAGACTAAATATCAGAGCAAAAGATATTATCTAAATTATAAGCAGAAGAAGACTAAGCAGTGTATGGGGGTGAGTCCGTTCCTCCTCGTGGTGCCCCTGGATAAAGCCTGATGCTGCAGGCCAAACTGAACGCGGACAAATGTAACTGTTTTGTGACAGGCAGAACGGAAGGTGTAATCTTCAAACTTTTATAGATAACAACTACGGGAATGCCTGTCACAAATAAGAATATGATGAAGAAGTTGAATATAAAAAAGATAATAGTTAAATAAAAAGAATATGAACAATGTAAAAAAAAAAATATATATATACGTAGAAAAGAAGAAGATGAATAAGGTGAAGAAGTTGATGTCACAGAAGCTGATGATGAGGATAATGAAGAAGAAAGTGTGGGAGAAGTAAAAAATAGGGTGAAGGGCGTGGAAGTAGTGAAACATCAATATCTGACAAAATAAATAAAAAATTAACATAGTCAAATTCTTTCTAACGCCGAACGTCATAAAAAAATTAAAAATACTGCTATTCTATTTGATTGGGATAAACCCCTGTGCCTTTAATGTCTCCGCCACCTCCCCCAATACATCCTACATTATTCTTAGTTGTTTTCCTTCATGTAGAATTAACCTACAAGGAAAGAAAGGGTTTATTTTAATTCCGATATTTTCGTCCCATTGACTTGCATTGGGATCGGGTATCGGTATCGGATTGGATTCCGATACTGTGACGGTATCGGCCGATACTTTCCGATACCGATACTTTCCGATATCGGAAAGTATCGCTCAACACTAGTTAGGATAGTGTTGGGGTCAGGGTGGTATTGGGGTTAGGGTGGTGCTGGGGTTAGGGTTGTGGTTAGGGTTATGGTTGTGGTTATGTTTGGGATTATGGTAGGGTTGGAATTAGGGTTAAGGGTGTGTTGGGTATAGCATTGTGGTTAGGGTTATGGTTATGGTTAGGCTTGGGATTAGGGCTAGGGGTGTGGTGGGGTTAGAGTTGGGGTTAGGGCTGTGTTAGGGTTGGAGTTAGAATTGGGGGCGTTCCATTGTTTAGGTACATCAATGGGGTCTCCAAACATTACATGGTGCCAGCCATTGTTTCCAGCCAATTTTGCTTTCAAAAAGTCAAACAGTGCTCCCTCCCTGCTGAGCCCTGCCATCCGCCCAAACAGTGGCTCTCCCCCACATACAGGCAATCAGTGTACTCAGGAGAAATTGCACAACAAATTTTGTGGTCCATTTTCTCCTGTTGTCCTTTTGAAAATAAAAAAAAATTGGGTCTAAATAATTTTTTTGCGAAAAAAGCAAAATGTTCATTTTTTCCTTCCTCATTGCTTTAGTTCTCGTGTAGCAACTGAATGGTTAATAATCTTCTTGAGTGTGGTTTTGAGCACCTAGAGGGGTGCAGTTTTTAGAATAATGTCACTTTGGGGTATTTTTTGTCATATTGACCCCCAAACTCACTTTAAATGTGGGGTGGTTCTAAAAAAAAAATGGTTTTGTAAAGTTTGTTGGAAAAATGAGAAATCGCTGGTCAACTTTTAACCCTTATAATGTCCTAACAAAAAAATATTTTTTTAAAATCATGATAATGTAAATTTGACATGTGGGAAATTCTATTTATTAACTATTTCGTGTGGTACGACTCTCTGATTTATGGGCACAAAAAGTTTGAAAATTGCAACATTTTCAAAATTTTTGCCAAATTTTTTTTCATAAATAAACATATCAAGGAAATGTTACCACTAACATGAAGTACAGTATGTCACGAAAAAAACAATCTCAGAATCAGTGGAATCTATAACCTCATAAAGTGACAGTGGTCAGAATTGTAAAAATTGACTTGGTCACTGAGTACAAAATAAGGGTTAATCCTCTACCATGTATGCTATAGTTGGTAAGTATTTTCAGAAAACTAATGTATGTATGCATTATGGTGATCAGATGGGCACAGGAGCTGTGCCAAGCATAATCACCAAGAGAGCCCTTCTCAATAGACTGTCAATCTGTCTAAGGAAAGCCAGTGTGTGCCAATGCCATCGCCAATCCTGGCTGTTTAAACCCCTGCAAACGGCAGTCAATAGCAACTGTGGCATATAGGTGGTTACAAGATGGAGGGTACTCTCTCCTTAATGCCATCACCCCATCTTGCCTGCAACCCAACTGCAAGGTGCCAAAAACGGCCTCTGAGATCTTGCCATTAGCAGGAGCTAATAAGCAACATGTTATTGTAAAACTGACAGGTTTTCTATGATGTAAAACAAAAATATGACAGCATTTTACCAATGATCAACCAACTGAAGATTAAAGTTCCATAGTACGATAAAGTAAAAAAGTTTTTAACAGTTCAAGAAAATTTGTAGAAAAGAAAAAAACAAACAAAAAAACTTTACAAAGAAACACTGAAAAATGTTAGCCATTAAAAACACAGTTTATATATAAAATAAATAAAAAATCCCTATGTACAGTGCTTAGCATAAATGACACACTTCAAAATATTTTTCATTAAATAGGTTTCCAGGTGACGGTTGACTAGAAAAGCGCATTACTTGACCAAAAAAACCCAAACCTATGCGATGCTATCAACAATGGAACTACATGGAAGAGAAATGTCACAAGACCGGAGAAAGAAAAAACTTTTTTTAAACAAGAAATGTGTAGACTGCAAAAAGATTATCAAAGTTCTATTTATCAGTCAGAATACTCAGTGATACACAAATGTAACAAAGATAGGACTGCCAACCATCTTCTTCCAGGCTGACCACAGAAGTTAACACCTAAACAAGAACATCTTCTGATGAGAACGGTTCAAGAAAATCAACATGCAATTTCACTGCAGTTAATTAAAGAATTAGAAAGCCAAACCATCATGAGTGTTCCCCCGATGCAATATGGTGCACACTGCAGAGTAATGGCATTGATAGGTATCTTTCACGAAAGAATCCTCTTCTAAAATCCATGAACAATTTGCTAGCGCCCATGTTGGAAAATATGAAGACAATTGAAACTCTATACTTTGGAAAGATGAGACCAAAATAAATGTTTTGTAGGTAATTGATCCAGAGTCTCTGACTGTTCTTATTTTAAATGAAATATCCACTTTGTACTGCAATACTCTCCATTTGGATTACGGCGGACTGGCGTGAATTATTATTTTTTAATAAATGGATAAAATAGGGAAATTGTTGGGGAGTATTTTTCAAAGAAAGGACTTTGTGTGTGTTTATTTCTTTTGACTACTGGGTTAGTAATGGGGATGTCTGACAGCTACCTTTACATTACTAACCCCTGGGCTTGATATAAGCGCCAGCTGCTGACATAAACCCCAAAACCATTACCCTGATTGTTAACACACTAGGGTAGTCAGGAAGAGCCTACGCTAAGTTCCAGAATTTACAAAACCTGCAAAAAACAAAATGAGCAAAAACACTGCTGTAACAAGCAAAAAGCAAAAGTGCATTTAAATAACACAGATTATTGGTAATACTGTTTTGATCAAAAATAGCATGAAAGCCATCCCACCTTGACAAGGTGACTCTGATTGGGACAGTCCTATGCAGTCTAATATTAAAAACCTTACCATATGTCAATGTTGACCTCAGTGTGTGAATAAAGGCAGACAAACAGACCGGGTGCCAACCAGTGAACACCAGTCTGGGAAACCTTTTAAGTGTAATTTCCAGCTAAGGAAAGGAAGGCCAATACCCCAGCTTGCCCACAATGGGCCCAGAATACAAAAATACAAAGAGAAAACACAAAAATTGAGCTTAGTTTGAGTTGGTATATATGCAACACATAAATGCATGTTCACATTGGCTATAATACATTCAAAACCTAAAAGAAACCAAATGAACAAAAACACTGCTGTAACTAAACAACGAAAAAATAAAAGTGCATTGAAATAACACAGAGTTCTTAGTAATACTGTTTTTGATTAAAAAAATAGCATAAAAGCCATCCAACCTCGACAAGGTGACTCTGATTGGGAGAGTTCTATGCGGTCTAATATTAAAAACCTTACCATGTGTCAAAGTTGACCTCAGTGTGTGAATAAGGGCAGGCAAGCAGACCAAGTTCTAACCAGTGGACACCAGTCTGGGGAAGCCTGTAAGTGTAATTTCCAGCTCAGGAAAGGGAGGTCACACCCTGGCTTGCACAGAATGCAAAAATACAAAGAAAAAACATGCAGAAATTGAGCTTGGTTTGAGGTTTGAGTTGGTATATATGCAACACATAAACACATGTTCACATTGGCCATAAAACATACAAAACCTCCAAGAAGCAAAATGAGCAAAAACCCGCTGTAACTAAACAAGCAAAAAGCAAAAGTGCATTTAAATAACATACAGTTCTTGATAATACTGATTTTGATCAAAAATATCATAAAAGACATACCACCTCGACAACGTGACTCTGATTTGGACAGTCATACGCTGTCTAATATTAAAAACCTTACCATATGTCAATGTTGACCTCAGTGTGTGAATAAGGGCAGACAAACAGACTGGGAGCCAACCAGTGGACACCACTCTGGGAAACCTTTAAGTGTAATTTCCAGCTAAGGAAAGGAAGGCCACTACCCCAGCTTGCCCAGAATGGGCCCAGAATGCAAAAATGCAAAGAAAAAACACAAAAATTGAGCTTGGCTTCAGTTGATATATATGCAACACATAAATGCATGTTCACATTGGCCATAATTAGTGTTGAGCATTTCGATACCGCAAGTATCGGGTATCGGCCGATATTTGCTGTATCGGAATTCCGATACCGAGTTCCGATATTTTTGTGATATCGGAAATCGGAATCGGAAGTTCCCAGTGTATGGTTTCCAGGGTCTGGAGGAGAGGAGACTCTCCTTCAGGCCCTGGGATCCATATTCATGTAAAAAATAAAGAATAAAAATAAAAAATATGGATATACTCAGCCGTCCGGCGGCCCCTGGACCTTACCGATGTAACCGGCAGCCTCCGTTCCTAAGAATGCAGTGAGTTTAGGACCTGCGATGACGTCGCGGCTTGTGATTGGTTGCGTGAGCGGTCACATGAGCGGTTTACATGACCAATCACAAGCCGCGACGTCATCGAAGGTCCTTCACTGCTCATTCTTAGGAACGGAGGGTGCCGGTTACATCGGTAAGGTCCAGGGTCCGCCGGAGGGGTGAGTATATCCATATTTTTTATTTTAATTCTTTATTTTTTACATGAATATGGATCCCAGGGCCTGAAGGAGAGTTTCCTCTCCTTCAGACCCTGGGAAACATCCAGGATACCTTCCGATACTTGTGTCCCATTGACTTGCATTGGTATCGGGTATCGGTATCGGCGATATCCGATATTTTTTGAATATCGGCCGATACCATCCGATACCGATACCTTTGAGTATCGGAAGGTATCGCTCAACACTAGCCATAATACATACAAAACTTAAAAGAAACAAAATGAACAAAAATACTGCTGTAACTAAACAAGGAAAAAATAAAAGTGCATTTAAATAACACAGAGTTCTTAGTAATACTGTTTTTGATCAAAAATAGCATAAAAGCCATCCCACCTTGACAAGGCAACTCTGATTGGGATAGTTCTACGCGGTCTAATATTAAAAACCTTACCATGTGTCAAAGTTGATGTCAGTGTGTGAATAAGGGCAGACAAACGGACCGGGTCCCAACCAGTAGACACTGGTCTGGGGAAGCCTTTAAGTGTGTTTTCCTGTTCAGGAAAGGGAGGCCACACCCCCGCTTGCAAAGAATGCAAAAACACAAAGAAAAAACACAAATATTGAACTTGGTTTGAGTTGCAGAATTGGCTCATCTAATGGATGCATAATTTCTTGTGTAGCTGAAGGCTGGTTTCATTAAGCTGGGAAGGGTCCAATATCCATGGACCTTCCCAGCCCATTATATGAGCCCGCAGATGTCTGCTTTTCCTTTGCTGTTTATTTATAATAGGGGGACCGATTATATGGAAAAACTGTGTAGATTCCCCTGCACTGCCCTTGTCCTTCAAACAGCACAAAAAGAGTTAAATACTATTCGGTAAAGGTACCTTCCCACTAAACGATATCGCTAGCGATCCGTGACGTTGCAGCATCCTGTATAGTGATATCGTTGAGTTTGACAGGCAGCAGCGATCAGGATCCTGCTGTGATATCGCTGGTCGTTGGTTAAAGTTCAGAACTTTATTTGGTCGTCAGATCGCCGTGTATCGTTGTGTTTGACAGCAAAAGCAACGATACCAGCGATGTTTTACAATGGTAACCAGGGTAAATATCGGGTTACTAAGCGCAGGGCCGCGCTTAGTAACCCGATGTTTACCCTGGTTACCAGTGTAAAATGTAAAAAAACAAACAGTACATACTCACCTTCGTGTCCCCCGGCGTCCGCTTCCTGCACTGACTGAGCGCCGGCCGTAAAGTGAAAGCACAGCACAGCGGTGACGTCACCGCTCTGCTGTTAGGGCCGGCGCTCAGTCAGTGCAGGAAGCGGATGCCGGGGGATGCGAAGGTGAGTATGTACTGTTTGTTTTTTTATATTTTACACTGGTAACCAGGGTAAACATCGGGTTACTAAGCGCGGCCCTGTGCTTAGCAACCCGATGTTTACCCTGGTTACCCGGCGACCTCGGCATCGTTGGTCGCTGGAGAGCGGTCTGTGTGACAGCTCTCCAGCGACCACACAGCGACGCTGCAGCGATCGGCATCGTTGTCTGTATCGCTGCAACGTCGCTTAGTGTGAAGGTACCTTAACTGAAGAGAAAGCTATCATCCTACAAGTCTGAGAAAAAGTATCAGAAAGAGAAAATATTAACAGATTAAGATAAAATGTTCTTTTTACGGCCTTCTGCCAACAAGCACAGTATCTCAGAGATAGTCTCTGAGATTACTCTTTACAGACTCAGAGTGATTACTTAAAAAATGGTAAAAAATATAGGAGAATGTCCTTTTTGAGACCTGAATATGAGAGCGACAAAAAAAAACAGATTCATTAGCACTAGGGATGAGAAAGTACCAATATGCTCGGGTAATCGTTACTCAGGTTGAACATGGTCAGATATGTGGGGTTTTTTTGCGGGACCATCAGTCGGCCATCACTATTTGGTGCTATGGTTAGAGGGCCAGCAGGTATCTTGTTGACAGAGGAGACCAAGATAGTTTTTTGGTAAAGCATATCATTCTACTGTTTAGTGTAAATGGAATGGGACCTACAAATAAAAGAACACAGCAGATACAGTCAAAAATGGTGAAGGTTAAAGGATATTTTAGGGATTTTTTACTGCCTGTGGCCCTGGGTGCCTCGAAATGTGAAGATTCCCAAAGGATTTTGGGTCACAATGCAGTATTCGTGTTCAGAAAGCTGGGTTTTCATCAAAGTAGGTCATGGTTCTTCTAGCAAGACAATGAGCCTAAACATGCTTCAAGAACCACCCAAAATAGATGGAAACAAAGCATTGGAGAGTTCAGAAGTGGTAATTCCAGCTCCAGTAGTGTAAAGTCTCCCACCACTACCTCTTACATAATGATGCAAGAGAGAAACTGTGAATGGACACATTAAATCATTTAATTTTGACTGCTTTGGTGAATTTCTGAGTACCATAAAAAGCATGAATTTCTGAGTACAGATGAATTTAAAAAAGATGAATTGGTCAATGAGTGCACAGAGAAAAACAGCATCAAGGTTTAAAATTTACAAAACAATAATCCCTGACTAGATGCCTGTCATACACGCTATTCCTGCTGCCACACCTTGCCGTTGACGAATTACAGATAAGAGCAGTATTATTGTAGAATATAGAAGGGATTTGAATTGGTTCTGAAATTTTTTCTTCTTGTACATGACAGCAACAAACTGTGGAGTAATGCAAGTAAGCCTGCCAGCTTGATAAATTTCTGAGTACAGATGAATGTAAAAAATATGAATCTGTCAATGACTGCAAGGAAAAAGACAGCTGCAAGGCTTACAATTTATAAGACAATAATCCCTAAATAGATGCCTGTCATACGCCATACCTACTACAACACCTAACCAACACCCAAAGAGTTAAAAATTTAAAGGGGATTGAATACTTTCCATACCCACTGTACCACTGTATGTATATATATATATATATATATATATATATATATATATACATATATATAACTTCCTTCTCTCCCTAGGGGGGTGGTCTTTGTTGTCCTTTCTCATTCTCAGGATCTCTACCAGTGGCCTGGGAATTTGAGGGTTCTGCTCAGGATCTTAGTTTTTCCCAGCAATGCACTTTCTGAACAGAAAGCTCAGATGTTGTTCCTGGAATCTGTTGTAGCCATTCCTCCAACTTAGGGGTCACTGCTCCAAGAGCTCCTGTCACCACTGGAATCACTGTTGCCTACACCTTCAACATCTTCTCCACTTCTCCTTTGAGACTCATTTGAGACCCGCGACGTCATTCTCAGGCCCTAAACTCCTCATTCTAGAAATTTAGGACCTGAGAATGACGTTGCGGCTTGTGATTGGTCGCGTGGCGGTCACATGAGCGGCACGCGACCAATCAGAAGCCGTGACGTCATGGAAGGTGCTGAACGCGCTCATTTTAAGCAAAGCAGGCTGCCGGTTAACAGCGGTAAGGTACAGGGGCCTCCGGACGGGTGAGTATATCAATATTTTTAATTTTAATTCTTTATTTTACACATTAATATGGATCCCAGGGCCTGAAGGAGAGTTTCCTCTCCTTCAGACCCTGTGAACCATCAGGATACCTTCCGATACTTGGCGTCCCATTGACTTGTATTGGTATCGGGTATCGGTATCGGCAATATCCGATACTTTTCGGGTATCGGCCGATACTATCCGATACCGATACTTTCAAGTATCGGACGGTATCGCTCAACACTAGTCATCTACCATTCTAGTATAATTGCAATGTTTTGGAACAAACTGCCTATGAAAACAGTATATTTAAAAAAAAAATAAACACTCAAAATGCATGTTCCAAATTATTATGCACAGCAGAGTTTTCAACCTTTTTTTTTTATTTTGAACAAAAAAATGGTCAATTCTGAAGTTATACGCATTATCAGCTTATTACAAAATGAAATCAAACAGTTTTCAAGTGAAACTTTATTCTAGGTGATGTTACATTTGCACATAGGACCCCTTGTTCGAAAGAAGCTTCTGAACTTTCTCGTCCATTGAATTTGTCAGTTTTTGGATGGTTTCTGCTTCAATTGTTTTGCATGTGGACAGAATCCCCTCCCAGAGCTGTTGCTTAGATGTGAACTGCCTCCCGCCATCATAGACACTCCTTTTGATGATGCTCCAGAGGTTCTCAATGGGGTTGAGGACAGGGGAAGATGGTGGCCACACCATAAGTTTGTCCTCTTTTATGCCCATAGCAGCCAGAGATGCAGATGTGTTTTTTGCAGCATGAGACGGTGCATTATCATGCATGAAAATGATCTTGCTGCGGAGAGCACAGTTCTTCCTCTTGAACCATGGCAGGAAGTGTTGTTTTAGAAACTCCACATAGATTATGGAGTTCATCTTTACCCCTTCAGGGATCATAAAGGGGCCGACAATCTCTCTCCCCATGATTCCAGCCCAAAACATTACTCCACCTCCTCCTTGTTGGCGCCTTAGCCGTATTTTCATGGGGTGTCCATCAACCAGCCATCCTCCACTCCATCCATCTGGACCATCGAGCGTTGCACGGCACTCATCAGTGAACAAAACAGTTTGGAAGTCAGTCTTCATGTATCGATTGGCCCACTGGAGCCGTTTCTGCTTGTGTGCAGTGGATAGAGGTGGTCGACAGGATGGCTTACGCACCTCTAAAGGATCCTGCATCTTGTTGTTCTGGGGACATTGGAGGCACTGGCAGCTTCGAAAACTTGTCTGCTGCTATGACAAGGCATTTTTGCAGCTGCTCTTTTAACCTTACGCAATTGCCTGTTGGAAAGAGTCCTCAATTTTTCCTTATCAGCACGCACACGTGTGTGCTGGGAATCAGCTACATACTTCTTGATTGTGCGATGATCACGATGAAGTGTCTTGGCAATGTTGATTGTAGTCATGCCTTGACCTAAATACTCCACAATTTGTTGCTTCTCAGCAGCCGACACATCCTTTTTCTTTCCCATTTTGGCAAAAAATGTAGGCTGCTTAATAATGTGGAACAGCCTTCTTAAGTAGTCTTGCATTTATTTGGACACACCTGCCAAACTAATTTGCACAGGTATCTGCAATTGCTTTCAGTGATATAAAGAGCCCTGACACACATCACCATCAATGAGTTTAAATGACAAACAAAAAAATTCTAACCTTATCACTCCTAAACTCTTTGTGCATAATAATTTGGAACACAGTGTATATACATACATATATATATATATATATATATATATATATATATATGTTCAAGGTAAGTCTTTAAAAACTGTTAAGGCAGACATCATAAACAACCTTAAACATGTTATAACGAGGATGGCATGATCACCCTGTAAATATGGTGGCAGAGAAGAGGACTACACAAAAACGATTAAATCCTGAAGCATACTCCCATGTTTGGGTGGAAAAGAGTACATGCTAATAGACCAGAAAAAAAAAGAACACTGGATTAGAGTTTATGTTCCGCTGCTGTCATCCAGTGGTTTACAGAAGTCTGGCCCAATCCAGACCTTGTTAATTTTGATAAGGGTCAGCCTGTCTGTATGTTCAGTTAAGAGGTGGATGCGGATATCAATTATAATACCCCTGGTGGCTTTAAAAAAATGCAATGTCAAAACGATGGAGGCAGGGTAGGCCATCACCTCCACGGAGTAGAGAGACAGTTCATGCCATGTTTCTAGCTTGGATGCCCAATAGTTGTAAAGCACAGAGAAATCATGGAGGACACTGATATGGCTGGCAAGGCACTCCTTCAGCATCTTCCAAATCTTTTCCCTCCATGTCAGAGTATCCTGTGCATCAGGGCCTGCATGCTGGGAGGGTCTGATGAAACTGAGACCTTTGAGAGTGTTCCCATGCCTCTGTTGTATCAGGTGTGTGTCTCCCTAGTTTACACTCCTTGGTTGTTCAAGGAACTGTAACCTCTGCTGCCAGCATAGTCAGATGAGATTTTTTTAACAATTCTTCAACTAGGGTCTTCTGGTACTGCAACATTTTATTAGAACTCTCCACCATGGGGAGGAGAGATGGAAAGTTTTCCATGTAGCGTGGGTCTAGAAGGGTGACCAACCAGTATTTAGTGTTGGCCAAAATGCGTGCAATGCAAGAGTCACGGAAAAGGCAGAGGAACATAAACTCAGCCATGTGTGCCAGACTGCCAACAGCCAAGACTTCCCTGTCCCCACCAAGTGGATGACTGTCCATGTTGTCCTCCTCCATCCATTCTCTCTCTCCTCTTCCTCTTCAGGCCTTCCATACTGAACAGATTGGATAAAGGTGGTGTTGATACTACTGTCTGTAGTGCAGGCCACAATCCACGTAGAGCAGATGAGAATAAATTGGGCTCGATAGTACCCAGTATTGTTCGTTGCTCCATGTCAACTTGCTCTGCCTGCAAAGTCTCATCTTTAATTCTTAGCAGCAAGCATTTCAGTGGACAGAGAAGTGGGATGATGATGCTGGTTATGGCATCATCGCCGCTCACCATCTTGGTCAAGTGCTTAAAGTTTTGAAGAACCGCACAGATGTCAGACATCCATGCCCATTCATCATCTCTTACAGTGGGGAAAAAAGTATTTAGTCAGCAACCAATAGTGCAAGTTCTCACACTTAAAAAAGATGAGAAAGGCCTGTAATTGACATCATAGGTAGACCACAACTATGAGAGTCAAAGTGAAAAAACAAATCCAGAAAATCACCTTGTCTGATTTTGCAAGACTTACAGTATTTTGTAAATTATGGTGTAAATATGGTGGAAAATAAGTATTTGGTCACCTAAAAACATGCAAGGTTTATGGCTCTCATGGACCTGTAACTTCTTATTTAAGAGGCTCCTCTGTCCTCCATTTATTACATGTAGTAGTGGCACTTGTTTGAACTTGTTATCAGTATAAAAGACACCTGTCCATGACGTCAAACAGTCACACTCCAAACTTTTCTTTGGTGAACACCAAAGAGCTGTCAAAGGACACCAGAAACAAAATTGTAGCCCTGCACCAGGCTGGGTAGACTGAAACTGCGATAGGCAAGCAGCTTGGTGTGATGAAATCAACTGTGGGAGCAATGATAATAAAATGGAAGACATACAAGACCACTGATAATCTGCCTTGACCTGTGGCTCCACGCAAGATCCCACCCCATGGGGTCAAAACAATCACAAAAACGGTGAGCAAAAATCCCAGAACTGTTGTGAACTCTATTTTTGGGCTCCCTCTAGTGGTCACAAGCGGTACTGTGTAGTGTTGTCTTTCTGCAGGTTGGCTTCATCACCTGGTTCGTTATCCTTGGTTGGTTTCCTATTTAGCTCACCTGGATACTCAGTTCCTTGCCTGCTATCAATGTATTCAGTGCTCTTCAGATTCCTGGTGACTACCTTGCTCCCAGTCTCTCCAAGACAAGCTAAGTTTTTGTTTGTTCAGTTTCTGATTATCAGCGTTCATCATGTTTTTTGTCCAGCTTGTTAAAATGTGATTTCTTACTTGCTGGTTGCTCTAGGGGACTGAGTTTCTCCCCTCACACTGTTAGTTGGTGTGGGGGTTCTTGAAATCTCAGTGTGGATATTTTGTAAGGGTTTTTTACTGACCGCATAGACCCCTTTTCTATTTTCTGCTATCTAGAATTAGTGGGCCTCTTTTGCTGAATCTGCTTTCACCCCTGTGTATGTGCCTTCCTCTTACCTCACCGTTATTATCTGTTGGGGGCTTCTATATCTTTTGGGGATTATTTCTCTGGAGGCAAGAGAGGTCTTTCTTTCTCTCTAGGGGTAGTTAGTTCCTCAGGCTGGCTCGAGACGTCTAGGATTTTAGACACGTTCACCGGCTGCCTCTAGTGTGGTTGCATAGGTTCAGTTTTGCAGTCAGTCCAGTTTTCCACCTCTCTAGAGCTTGTCCTATGTTTAGTCACCTTGCTGGAGTAATTTGTGATTCTCAACCACTAAGGATCATAACAGTATAGCAGGCCCAAAAAGTGTTTTTTGCATCGCAGAAGTGGGATTAAAAGAAGACCTGAGTACATTTTTTTTTTTTGTGTGTGCTGCAGTCTGTCTAGCTTCTTTCATCCCCTTGAACTCTGAGTGGTTTTGAGCTCAGCTGCAGACATGGATGTTCAGACTCTGACTTCTAGTGTGGATCATCTTGCTGCACGGGTGCAAAGTATTCAGGATTTTGTTATTCATAGCCCTATGTCAGAACCAAAGATACCCATTCCTGAGTTGTTTTCTGGAGATAGATCTAGGTTTCAGAATTTTAAGAATAATTGTAAGTTATTTCTATCTCTGAGACCTCGTTCCTCTGGTGATTCCGCTCAGCAAGTAAAAATTGTTATCTCCTTGTTGCGTGGTGACCCGCAGGATTGGGCTTTCTCTCTGGCGCCAGGAGATCCTGCATTGCTTAATGTGGATGCGTTTTTTCTGGCTCTTGGATTGCTTTATGAGGAGCCTAATCTTGAGAATCAGGCAGAAAAAGCGTTGCTGGCCCTCTATCAAGGGCAGGATGAAGCAGAGGTGTATTGTCAGAAATTTCGGAAATGGTCAGTGCTTACTCAATGGAATGAGTGTGCCCTGGCTGCAAATTTCAGAGAAGGTCTTTCTGAAGCCATTAAGGATGTTATGGTGGGGTTCCCCACCCCTACAAGTCTGAGTGATTCTACGGCTTTAGCCATTCAGGTTGATCGGCGTTTGCGGGAGCGCAAATCTGCTCATCCTTTGGCGGTATTTTCTGAACAGGGACCTGAGTCTATGCAATGTGATCGAACCCTGACCAGAATTGAGCGACAAAGTCATAGACGTCAAAATGGGTTGTGCTTTTACTGTGCTGATTCTGCTCATGTTATCTCAGCATGCTCTAAACGCTTAAAAAAGGTTGCTAAACCTGTCACCATTGGTACTATACAGCCTAAATTTATTTTGTCTGTTACTTTGATTTGTTCTTTGTCGTCCTACTCGGTTATGGCCTTTGTGGATTCGGGTGCTGCCCTGAATCTGATGGATTTGTCATTTGCCAGGCGCTGTGGTTTTGTCCTGGAGCCTTTGGAATTTCCTATTCCTCTGAGGGGAATTGATGCTACGCCATTGGCTGAGAATAAACCTCAGTATTGGACGCAAATGACCATGTGCATGACTCCCGTTCATCAGGAGGTGATTCGCTTTCTTGTTCTGCATAATTTACATGATGTTGTCGTTTTGGGTCTGCCATGGCTGCAGGCTCATAATCCAGTTTTAGATTGGAAAGCTATGTCTGTGTCTAGTTGGGGTTGTCAGGGAATTCATGGCGATACTCCATTGGTGTCTATTGCTTCTTCCACTCCTTCTGTGGTACCTGAGTTTTTGTCTGACTACCAGGATGTATTTGATGAGCCCAGGTCCAGTGTCCTGCCCCCTCATAGGGATTGTGACTGTGCTATAAATTTAATTCCTGGTAGTAAATTCCCTAAGGGACGACTTTTTAATTTGTCTATACCAGAGCATGCCGCGATGCGGAGTTATATAAAGGAGAATTTGGAGAAGGGACATATTCGCCCATCCTCTTCCCCTCTTGGTGCAGGATTCTTTTTTTGTGGCCAAGAAGGACGGTTCTTTGAGACCGTGTATAGATTATCGCCTTCTGAATAAAATCACAGTCAAATTTCAGTATCCTTTGCCACTATTGTCTGATTTGTTTGCTCGGATTAAGGGTGCCAGTTGGTTCACCAAGATAGATCTCCGTGGTGCGTATAATCTTGTGCGCATTAAGCAGGGAGATGAATGGAAAACAGCATTTAATACACCCGAAGGCCATTTTGAGTACTTGGTGATGCCTTTTGGACTCTCTAATGCTCCTTCTGTGTTTCAGTCCTTCATGCATGACATTTTCTGAGAATATCTGGATAAATTTATGATTGTTTATCTGGATGACATTTTGTTTTTTTCTGATGATTGGGAGTCCCATGTGAAGCAGGTCAGGATGGTGTTTCAGGTCCTGCGTGCTAATGCTTTATTTGTGAAGGGCTCAAAATGCCTCTTCGGAGTACAGAAGGTCTCCTTTTTGGGTTTTATTTTTTCTCCTTCTACTGTGGAGATGGACCCAGTCAAGGTCCAGGCTATTCATGACAGGACTCAGCCCACGTCTGTTAAGAGTCTTCAGAAGTTCTTGGGTTTTGCTAATTTTTACCGTCGTTTCATCGTTAATTTTTCTGGTGTAGTTAAACCTTTGACGGATTTGACCAAGAAGGGCTCTGATGTGACTAATTGGTCTCCTGTGGCCGTGGAGGCCTTTCGGGAGCTTAAGCATCGGTTTTCTTCAGCTCCAGTCTTATGTCAGCCAGATGTCTCTCTCCCCTTCCAGGTCGATGTTGATGCTTCCGAGATTGGAGCAGGGGCTGTTTTGTCGCAGAGAAGCTCTGAGGGCTCTTTGATGAAGCCATGTGCTTTCTTTTCACGAAAGTTTTCGCCTGCCGAGCGAAATTATGATGTTGGTAATCGGGAGTTGTTGGCTATGAAGTGGGCATTTGAGGAGTGGCGACATTGGCTCGAAGGAGCTAAACATCGTGTGGTGGTCCTGACTGATCACAAAAATCTGATTTACCTCGAGTCTGCCAAGCGCCTGAATCCTAGACAGGCTCGTTGGTCGTTGTTTTTCTCCCGTTTCAACTTCGTGGTCTCATACCTGCCTGGTTCGAAGAACGTGAAAGCTGATGCACTTTCTAGGAGTTTTGTGCCTGACTCTCCGGGAGTTTCTGAGCCAGCTGGTATTCTCAGAGAGGGAGTGATTTTGTCTGCCATTTCTCCAGATTTGCGACGAGTGCTGCAGAAATTTCAGGCGGATAGGCCTGACCGTTGTCCACCAGGGAGACTGTTTGTCCCGGATAGATGGACCAGCAGAGTTATTTCCGAGGTTCATTCTTCGGTGTTGGCGGGTCATCCTGGGATTTTTGGTACCAGAGATTTGGTGGCTAGGTCCTTCTGGTGGCCTTCCTTGTCGCGGGATGTGCGTTCCTTTGTGCAGTCTTGTGGGATTTGTGCTCGGGCTAAGCCTTGCTGTTCTCATGCCAGCGGTTTGCTTTTGCCTTTGCCTGTCCCGAAAAGGCCTTGGACGCAAATTTCCATGGATTTTATTTCGGATCTGCCAGTATCTCAGAGAATGTCTGTCATCTGGGTGGTGTGTGATCGTTTTTCCAAGATGGTCCATTTGGTGCCCTTGCCTAAGCTGCCTTCTTCCTCCGATTTGGTTCCTCTATTTTTTCAGAATGTGGTTCGCTTGCACAGCATTCCTGAAAATATTGTGTCTGATAGAGGATCCCAGTTTGTGTCCAGGTTTTGGCGAACTTTTTGTGCTAAGATGGGCATTGATTTGTCTTTTTCGTCGGCCTTCCATCCTCAGACTAATGGCCAAACCGAGCGAACTACTCAGACGTTGGAGACTTATTTGAGATGTTTTGTTTCTGCTGATCAGGATGATTGGGTGACTTTTTTGCCATTGGCCGAGTTTGCCCTTAATAATCGGGCTAGTTCTGCTACCTTGGTTTCGCCTTTTTTCTGCAATTCTGGTTTCCATCCTCGTTTTTCCTCGGGTCAGGTTGAGTCTTCTGACTGTCCTGGGGTGGATTCTGTGGTGGATAGGTTGCAGCAGATTTGGAGCCATGTGGTGGACAATCTGAAATTGTCACAGGAGAGGGCTCAGCGCTTTGCCAACCGCCGCCGCGGTGTGGGTCCCCAACTTCGTGTTGGGGATTTGGTGTGGCTGTCTTCTCGGTATGTTCCTATGAAGGTTTCATCTCCTAAGTTTAAGCCTCGCTTCATCGGTCCTTATAAGATCTTGGAAATCCTTAACCCGGTGTCTTTTCGTTTGGATCTCCCGGCATCGTTTGCCATCCATAATGTGTTCCATAGGTCTTTGTTGCGGAGGTATGTGGTACCTGTGGTTCCTTCTGTTGAGCCTCCTGCTCTGGTGCTGGTCGAGGGCGAATTGGAGTACGTGGTGGAGAAGATTTTGGATTCTCGTGTCTCTAGACGGAGACTTCAGTATCTGGTTAAGTGGAAGGGCTATGGTCAGGAGGATAATTCCTGGGTTGTCGCCTCTGATGTTCATGCGGCCGATTTGGTTCGTGCCTTCCACGCAGCTCGTCCTGATCGCCCTGGGGGTCTTGATGAGGGTTCGGTGACCCCTCCTCAAGGGGGGGGTACTGTTGTGAACTCTATTTTTGGGCTCCCTCTAGTGGTCACAAGCGGTACTGTGTAGTGTTGTCTTTCTGCAGGTTGGCTTCATCACCTGGTTCGTTATCCTTGGTTGGTTT
This sequence comes from Ranitomeya variabilis, assembly GCF_051348905.1. NCBI lineage: Eukaryota > Metazoa > Chordata > Amphibia > Anura > Dendrobatidae > Ranitomeya > Ranitomeya variabilis. The sequence goes on from NC_135234.1 coordinate 514,929,956, forward strand.
CCTATTTAGCTCACCTGGATACTCAGTTCCTTGCCTGCTATCAATGTATTCAGTGCTCTTCAGATTCCTGGTGACTACCTTGCTCCCAGTCTCTCCAAGACAAGCTAAGTTTTTGTTTGTTCAGTTTCTGATTATCAGCGTTCATCATGTTTTTTGTCCAGCTTGTTAAAATGTGATTTCTTACTTGCTGGTTGCTCTAGGGGACTGAGTTTCTCCCCTCACACCGTTAGTTGGTGTGGGGGTTCTTGAAATCTCAGTGTGGATATTTTGTAAGGGTTTTTTACTGACCGCATAGACCCCTTTTCTATTTTCTGCTATCTAGAATTAGTGGGCCTCTTTTGCTGAATCTGCTTTCACCCCTGTGTATGTGCCTTCCTCTTACCTCACCGTTATTATCTGTTGGGGGCTTCTATATCTTTTGGGGATTATTTCTCTGGAGGCAAGAGAGGTCTTTCTTTCTCTCTAGGGGTAGTTAGTTCCTCAGGCTGGCTCGAGACATCTAGGATTTTAGACACGTTCACCGGCTGCCTCTAGTGTGGTTGGATAGGTTCAGTTTTGCGATCAGTCCAGTTTTCCACCTCCCTAGAGCTTGTCCTATGTTTAGTCACCTTGCTGGAGTAATTTGTGATTCTCAACCACTAAGGATCATAACACAGAACCACAGTGGGGGACCTAGTGAATGACCTACATAGAGCTGGGACCACCATGACAAAAGCTACCATCAGTAACACACTACACCGCCAGGGACTCAGATCCTGCAGAGCCAGACGTGTCCCTCTGCTTAAGCCAATACATCTCCAGGCCTGTTATGATCCTTATTGGTTGAGGATCACAAATTACTCCAGCTAAGTAACATACATAGGACAAGCTCTAGGGAGGTGGCAAACTGGACTGACCGCAAATCTGAACCTATCCAAACACACTAGAAGTAGCCGGTGAATGTGTCTAAAAATCCTAGATGTCTCGAGCCAGCTTGAGGAACTAACTACCCCTAGAGAGAAAGAAAGACCTCTCTTGCCTCCAGAGAAATAATCCCCAAAGATATAGAAGCCCCCAACATATAATAACGGTGAGGTAAGAGGAAGGCACATACACAGGGGTGAAAACAGATTTAGCAAATGAGGCCCACTAATACTAGATAGCAGAAAATAGTAAAGGGGTCTGTGTGGTCAGTAAAAAACCCTTACAAAATATCCACACTGAGATTTCAAGAACCCCCGCACCAACTAACGGTGTGGGGGGAGAAACTCAGTCCCCTAGAGCAACCAACAAGCAAGGAAATCACATTTTAGCGAGCTGGACTAAAAACATAATAAATGCTGATAATCAAAAAATGATCAAACAAAAACTTAGCTTGTCTTGGAGAGACTGGGAGCAAGGTAGTCACAAGGAATCTGAAGAGCACTGAATACATTGTGAGCAGGCAAGGAACTGAGTATCCAGGTGAGCTAAATAAGAAACCAACCAAGGATAACGAACCAGCTGATGCTGCCAACCTGCAGAAAGACAACAATACACAGTACCGCTTGTGACCACTAGAGGGAGCCCAAAAACAGAGTTCACAACAGTACCCCCCCCCTTGAGGAGGGGTCACCGAACCCTCATCAAGACCCCCAGGGCGATCAGGACGAGACGCGTGGAAGGCACGAACCAAATCGGCCGCATGAACATCAGAGGCGACAACCCAGGAATTATCCTCCTGACCATAGCCCTTCCACTTCACCAAATACTGAAGCCTCCATCTAGAGATACGAGAATCCAAAATCTTCTCCACCACGTACTCCAATTCGCCCTCTACCAGCACCGGAGCAGGAGGCTCAACAGAAGGAACCACAGGTACCACATACCTCCGCAACAAAGACCTATGGAACACATTATGAATGGCAAACGATGCTGGGAGATCCAAATGAAAAGACACCGGGTTAAGGATTTCCAAGATCTTATAAGGACCGATGAAGCAAGGCTTGAATTTAGGAGAGGAGACCTTCATAGGAACATACCGAGAAGACAGCCACACCAAATCCCCAACACGAAGTCGGGAACCCATACCGCGGCGGCGGTTGGCAAAGCGCTGAGCCTTCTCTTGTGACAACCTCAAAATGTCCACCACATGGTTCCAAATCTGCTGCAACCTATCCACCACAGAATCCACCCCAGGACAGTCAGAAGGCTCAACCTGACCCGAGGAAAAACGAGGATGGAAACCAGAATTGTAGAAAAAAGGCGAAACTAAAGTAGCAGAACTAGCCCGATTATTAAGGGCAAACTCGGCCAATGGCAAAAAAGTCACCCAATCATCCTGATCAGCAGAAACAAAACATCTCAAATAAGTTTCCAACGTCTGATTAGTTTGCTCGGTTTGGCCATTAGTCTGAGGATGGAAGGCCGACGAAAAAGACAAATCAATGCCCATCTTAGCACAAAAAGTCCGCCAAAACCTGGACACAAACTGGGATCCTCTATCAGACACAATATTTTCAGGAATGCCGTGCAAGCGAACCACATTCTGAAAAAATAGAGGAACCAAATCGGAGGAAGAAGGCAACTTAGGCAAGGGCACCAAATGGACCATCTTGGAAAAACGATCACACACCACCCAGATGACAGACATTTTCTGAGATACCGGAAGATCCGAAATAGAATCCATGGAAATGTGCGTCCAAGGCCTTTTCGGAATAGGCAAAGGCAAAAGCAAACCGCTGGCATGAGAACAGCAAGGCTTAGCCCGAGCACAAATCCCACAAGACTGCACAAAGGAACGCACATCCCGCGACAAGGAAGGCCACCAGAAGGACCTAGCCACCAAATCTCTGGTACCAAAAATCCCAGGATGACCCACCAACACCGAAGAATGAACCTCGGAAATAACTCTGCTGGTCCATCTATCCGGGACAAACAGTCTCCCTGGTGGACAACGGTCAGGTCTATCCGCCTGAAATTTCTGCAGCACTCGTCGCAAATCTGGAGAAATGGCAGACAAAATCACTCCCTCTCTGAGAATACCAGCCGGCTCAGAAACTCCCGGAGAGTCAGGCACAAAACTCCTAGAAAGTGCATCAGCTTTCACGTTCTTCGAACCAGGCAGATATGAGACCACAAAATTGAAACGGGAGAAAAACAACGACCAACGAGCCTGTCTAGGATTCAGGCACTTGGCAGATTCAAGGTAAATCAGATTTTTGTGATCAGTCAAGACCCCCACACGATGTTTAGCTCCTTCGAGCCAATGTCGCCACTCCTCAAATGCCCACTTCATAGCCAACAACTCCCGATTACCAACATCATAATTCCGCTCGGCAGGCAAAAACTTTCTTGAAAAGAAAGCACATGGTTTCATCACAGAGCCATCAGAGCTTCTCTGCGACAAAACAGCCCCTGCTCCAATCTCAGAAGCATTAACCTCGACCTGGACGGGGAGAGAGACATCTGGCTGACATAAGACTGGAGCTGAAGAAAACCGGTGCTTCAGCTCCCGAAAAGGCCTCCACGGCCGCAGGAGACCAATTAGTCACATCAGAGCTAGTGTTGAGCGATACCGTCCGATGCTTGAAAGTATCGGTATCGGAAAGTATCGGCCGATACCGGCAAAGTATCGGATCTAATCCGATACCGATACCCGATACCAATACAAGTCAATGGGACTCAAGTATCGAACGGTATCCCTGATGGTTCCCAGGGTTTAAGGAGAGGAAACTCTCCTTCAGGCCCTGGGATCCATATTAATGTGTAAAAGAAAGAATTAAAATAAAAAATATTGCTATACTCACCTGGGCGACGCGACCAATCACAAGCCGTGACGTCACGGGAGGCAGGAAACGCGCGCATTTTAAAATTACGTCACGGCTTGTGATTGGTTGCGTGCCGCCCATGTGACCACGACGCGACCAATCACAGCAAGCCGTGCCGTAATTTTCAGGTCCTGAATGCAGAATTAGGCATTCAGGACCTGAAATTACATCACGGCTTGCTGTGATTGGTCGCGTCGCGGTCACATGGGCGGCACGCAACCAATCACAAGCCGTGATGTAATTTTAAAATGCGCGCGTTTCCTGCCTCCCGTGATGTCACGGCTTGTGATTGGTTGCGTCGCCCATGTGACCGCGACGCGACCAATCACAAGCCGGAACGTAATTTTAAAATCCTGAATGCCTAGAATTAGGCACTGAGGGCCTGAAAATTACGTCACGGCTTGCTGTGATTGGTCGCGTCGCGGCCACATGGGCGGCACGCGACCAATCACAAGCTGTGACGTCACGGAAGGAAGTAAATGCGCGCATTTTAAGCAAAGATCGCTGCCGGTTCCCTCGGTGAGGTCCAGGCTGCGTCGGAGAGGTGAGTATAGCAATATTTTTTATTTTAATTCTTTCTTTTACACATTAATGTTGTTTCAATACCGATACCCGATACCACAAAAGTATGGGATCTCGGTATCGGAATTCCGATACCCGCAAGTATCGGCCGATACCCGATACTTGCGGTATCGGAATGCTCAACACTAATCAGAACCCTTCTTGGTCAAATCCATCAAAGGTTTAACCACGCTAGAAAAATTAGCAATGAAACGACGGTAAAAATTAGCAAAACCCAAGAACTTCTGAAGGCTCTTAACAGACGTGGGCTGAGTCCAGTCATGAATAGCCTGGACCTTGACTGGGTCCATCTCCACAGTAGAAGGAGAAAAAATAAAACCCAAAATGGAGACCTTCTGTACTCCGAAGAGGCATTTTGAGCCCTTCACAAATAAAGCATTAGCACGCAGGACCTGAAACACCATCCTGACCTGCTTCACATGGGACTCCCAATCATCAGAAAAGACCAAAATGTCATCCAGATAAACAATCATAAATTTATCCAGATATTCTCGGAAGATGTCATGCATGAAAGACTGAAACACAGAAGGAGCATTAGAGAGTCCAAAAGGCATCACCAAGTACTCAAAATGGCCTTCAGGCGTATTAAATGCTGTTTTCCATTCATCTCCCTGCTTAATGCGCACAAGGTTATACGCACCACGGAGATCTATCTTGGTGAACCATCTGGCACCCTTAATCCGAGCAAACAAATCAGACAATAGTGGTAAAGGATACTGAAATTTGACTGTGATTTTATTCAGAAGACGATAATCTATACAAGGTCTCAAAGAACCGTCCTTCTTGGCCACAAAAAAAAAATCCTGCACCAAGAGGGGAAGAGGATGGGCGAATATGTCCCTTCTCCAAAGACTCCTTTATATAACTCCGCATCGCGGCATGCTCTGGTATAGACAGATTAAAAAGTCGTCCCTTAGGGAATTTACTACCAGGAATTAAATTTATAGCACAGTCACAATCCCTATGAGGAGGCAGGGCACTGGACCTGGGTTCATCAAATACATCCTGGTAGTCAGACAAAAAGTCAGGGACCTCAGAAGGAGTGGAAGAAGCAATAGACACCAACGGAGCATCGCCATGAATTCCCTGACAACCCCAACTTGACACAGACATAGCTTTCCAATCTAAAACTGGATCATGAGCCTGCAGCCATGGCAGACCCAAAACGACAACATCATGCAAATTATGCAGAACAAGAAAGCGAATCACCTCCTGATGTACGGGAGTCATGCACATGGTCATTTGCATCCAATACTGAGGCTTATTCTCAGCCAATGGCGTAGCATCAATTCCCCTCAGAGGAATAGGAAATTCCAAAGGCTCCAGGACAAAACCACAGCGCCTGGCAAATGACAAATCCATCAGATTCAGGGCTGCACCCGAATCCACAAAAGCCATAACCGGGTAGGATGACAAAGAACAAATCAAAGTAACAGACAAAATAAATTTAGGCTGCATAGTACCAATGGTGACAGGTTTAGCAATTTTTTTTTAAGCATTTAGAGCATGCTGAGATAACATGAGTAGAATCACCACAGTAAAAGCACAACCCATTTTGACGTCTATGACTTTGTCGCTCAATTCTGGTCAGAGTTCGGTCACATTGCATAGACTCAGGTCTCTGTTCAGAAAACACCGCCAAAGGATGAGCAGATTTGCGCTCCCGCAAACGCCGATCAACCTGAATGGCTAAAGCCATAGAATCACTCAGACTTGTAGGGGTGGGAAACCCCACCATAACATGCTTAACGGCCTCAGAAAGACCTTCTCTGAAATTTGCAGCCAGGGCACACTCATTCCATTGAGTAAGCACCGACTATTTGCAAAATTTTTGACAATACACCTCTGCTTCATCCTGACCTTGAGAGATAGCCAGCAACGCTTTTTCTGCCTGATTCTCAAGACTAGGCTCCTCATAAAGCAATCCAAGAGCCAGAAAAAATGCATCTACATTAAGCAATGCAGGATCTCCTGGCACCAAAGAGAAAGCCCCATCTTTAGGGTCGCCACGCAACAAGGAGATAACAATTTTAACTTGCTGAGCGGAATCACCAGAGGAACAAGGTCTCAGAGATAGAAATAACTTACAATTATTCTTAAAGTTTAGAAACCTAGATCTATCACCAGAAAACAACTCCGGAATGGGTATCTTTGGTTCTGACATAGGGCTATGAATAACAAAATCCTGAATACTTTGCACCCGTGCAGTCAGATGATCCACACTAGAAGTCAGAGTCTGAACATTCATGTCTGCAGCTGAGCTCAAAACCACCCAGAGTTCAAGGGGATGAAAGAAGCTAAACAGACTGCAGCAAAGGAAAAGCGGGAGGAAAAAAAAAAATGTACTCAGGTCTTCTTTTTATCCCACTTCTGCGATGCATTAAACACTTTTGAGGCCTGCTCTACTGTTATGATCCTTAGTGGTTGAGGATCACAAATTACTCCAGCTAAGTAACATACATAGGACAAGTAGTGTTGAGCGATACCGTCCGATACTTGAAAGTATCGGTATCGGAAAGTATCGGCCGATACCGGCAAAGTATCGGATCTAATCCGATACCGATACCCGATACCAATACAAGTCAATGGGACTCAAGTATCGGACGGTATCCCTGATGGTTCCCAGGGTCTGAAGGAGAGGAAACTCTCCTTCAGGCCCTGGGATCCATATTAATGTGTAAAAGAAAGAATTAAAATAAAAAATATTGCTATACTCACCTCTCCGACGCAGCCTGGACCTCACCGAGGGAACCGGCAGCGTTCTTTGCTTAAAATGCGCGCGTTTACTTCCTTCTGTGACGTCACGGCTTGTGATTGGTTGCGTGCCGCACATGTGACCGCGACGCGACCAATCACAGCAAGCCGTGCCGTAATTTTCAGGTCCTGAATGCAGAATTAGGCATTCAGGACCTGAAATTACGTCACGGCTTGCTGTGATTGGTCGCGTCGCGGTCACATGGGCGCCACGCAACCAATCACAAGCCGTGACGTAATTTTAAAATGCGCGCGTTTCCTGCCTCCCGTGACGTCACGGCTTGTGATTGGTCGCGTCGCCCATGTGACCGCGACGCGACCAATCACAAGCCGGAACGTAATTTTAAAATCCTGAATGCCTAGAATTAGGCATTGAGGACCTGAAAATTACGTCACGGCTTGCTGTGATTGGTCGCGTCGCGGCCACATGGGCGGCACGCGACCAATCACAAGCCGTGACGTCACGGAAGGAAGTAAACGCGCGCATTTTAAGCAAAGAACGCTGCCGGTTCCCTCGGTGAGGTCCAGGCTGCGTCGGAGAGGTGAGTATAGCAATATTTTTTATTTTAATTCTTTCTTTTACACATTAATGTTGTTTCGATACCGATACCCGATACCACAAAAGTATCGGATCTCGGTATCGGAATTCCGATACCCGCAAGTATCGGCCGATACCCGATACTTGCGGTATCGGAATGCTCAACACTAAGGACAAGCTCTAGGGAGGTGGCAAACTGGACTGACCGCAAATCTGAACCTATCCAAACACACTAGAAGTAGCCGGTGAATGTGTCTAAAAATCCTAGACGTCTCGAGCCAGCCTGAGGAACTAACTACCCCTAGAGAGAAAGAAAGACCTCTCTTGCCTCCAGAGAAATAATCCCCAAAGATATAGAAGCCCCCAACATATAATAACGGTGAGGTAAGAGGAAGGCACATACACAGGGGTGAAAACAGATTTAGCAAATGAGGCCCACTAATACTAGATAGCAGAAAATAGTAAAGGGGTCTGTGCGGTCAGTAAAAAACCCTTACAAAATATCCACACTGAGATTTCAAGAACCCCCGCACCAACTAACGGTGTGGGGGGAGAAAATCAGTCCCCTAGAGCAACCAGCAAGCGAGGAAATCACATTTTAGCGAGCTGGACTAAAATCATAATAAATGCTGATAATCAAAAAATGATCAAACAAAAACTTAGCTTGTCTTGGAGAGACTGGGAGCAAGGTAGTCACAAGGAATCTGAAGAGCACTGAATACATTGTGAGCAGGCAAGGAACTGAGTATCCAGGTGAGCTAAATAAGAAACCAACCAAGGATAACGAACCAGCTGATGCTGCCAACCTGCAGAAAGACAACACTACACAGTACCGCTTGTGACCACTAGAGGGAGCCCAAAAACAGAGTTCACAACACAGGCCCATTTGAAGTTTGCTAGAGAGCATATGGATTATCCAGAAGAGTATTGGGAGAGTGTCATATGGTCTAATGAAAGCAAAGTAGAACTGTTTGGTAGAAACAAAACTCGTCGTGTTTGGAGGAGACAGAATGCTGAGTTGCAGCCAAACAACACCATACATACTGTAAAACATGGTGGGTGCAAACATCATGCTTCGGGGCTGCAAAGGGACCAGGATGAATGATCCGTGTACATGAAAGAATGAATGGGCTCATGTATCTTGAAATCTTGAGTGCAAACCTTCCATCAGCAAGGGCATTATAGATGAAATGTGGATGGGTCTTTCAGCATGATAATGATCCCAAGCACATTGCCAGGCAATGGAAGAGTGGCTTTGTAAGAAGCACATGAAGGTCCTGGAGTGGCCTAGCCAGCCTTCAGATCTCAACCCCATAGAAAACCTTTGGAGGCAGTTGAAAGTCCGTGTTGCCTAGTGAAAGGCCCAAAGCATCACTGCTCTAGAGGAGACCTGCATGGAGGAATGGGCCAACATTCCACCAACAGTGTGTGCCAACCTTGTGAAGACTTGCAGAAAATGTTTAACCTCTGTCATTGCCAGCAAAGGATATATAAGAAAATAATGAGATGAACTTTTGTTAATGACCAAATACTTACTTTCATCAATCATAATTTGCAAAATAAATCTTGCCAAATCAGACAAGGTGTTTTCTGGATTTGTTTTCTCATTTTGACTCTCATAGTCATGGTCTACCTATGATGTCAATTACAGGCCTCTCTCATCTTTTTAAGTGGGAAAACTTGCATAATTGGTGGCTGACTAAATACTTTTTTCCCCACTGTATATGTGGAGGCTTATGTGCATTGTATAGTTAGTACTGAACTACAGCCCCGTGCTGCTCACAAAGCCTTGCCAAAATATGTAATTTTAAATACCAATGCTTGAATTCCAGTCGGTGAGTTAAAAATTGCAAATGCTGCTGTAGGACTGCTGGGGTGGCAGCAGCTGTTGCTCACTTGCAGAAATGGACACTCACGTGGCTCACTTTCACATGTAGCTCAGGCAGATTTGGGTAGGTTTTGAGAAAATACTGAACCAATTAATTGAGCATGTGTGCGAGGCATGGTATGTAATTGAGTTTTCCAAGCTTCAGAGCTGATACCACTTTATGGCGATTGTCACAAAAGACCAGGCTTGGTTATAGGTTCAGCGGCAAGAGCCACAGATCAGTATGGTCTATTAGACCTTTCAACAACTCATATAGAGAAAGATTCCAATATGCATTATTGGCGGCACATATAGTTAGTCAAAGAAGGTAATCCTTGATAGTATCTGGAAGTACCACCCATGCATGGACGTAAGGATAACTGCACCAATGTAAATCAAGACAACAAGAACCAACTATGCAGTCACAAAATCCAAAAACATATAAACTTTATTCACAATTAGCATAAGATTAAAACAGACAGTGTGTAGCAGGGCTACCAGATGGAAACAGCCATCAGCACTATGTAAAACAGAGCCCAAGGTTAGTGATCCCCTGTGACAGACAACAGGCAATGCATGGGTGTTATCATAAAGTGCAACTTATAGTGGCAGCCAGAAATACCGAACGCCACCCAATAGGAAAAGATATTATTGAAGACAATGTCTCCATTTATAAAGGTAACAGCTGAAATAGCAATTAAGTAAACCTACAAGCAAAACCAAATGTGCACATCACCTGTAGTGGCTGCGTTGACCGGCACAGGGGGCACCAATCCACCCCGACGCGCGTTTCGGTATGGATACCTTCCTCAGGGGGCGCGTAAACGTGTAGGGCACATAAAACAGTATATATACACACAGACCGTCATAATTGCGGCGCATCACCGCGTCGCCATGCTCCCGCCCATCTCAACGCCGCAATGCACGCCGCGACCGGAAACACGTGACGCCCCACGTGATCCGGAAGTGCGCACACTGCCGCCGAGAGACAAGCAGAGCAAAGCGGCGCATGCGCAGCAACAGAATGGAAAACATACCACCATATTGATGAAGGGCAAAAAGGAGGGCAACAGAATGGAAAGGTAATAATATAGCGTACAGCACTATAGGAGTAAAACAGGTACGAAGAAGGATATTCAGGCGGCTACAAGGAAAAAATAGCAACCAAGTTCTATGCTGAAATATATAAGAAGTCAATGCATGAATATATAGTCCACCCAAAACACAGCTAGGAAGACAACCACATTAAGGGGTGCTATTATGTACAGCATAATAAATAAATTAACTCCCAGTGGAAAGTAGTAGAAACATAAATACAATTATGCAACATCCCAGAGAAGTCTTTATCTTTTGGGTCACCATAGAAAAATTAATAAAAGTAAGTCTTTATGGCATCATGCACGTAGATATTAAACAGTTCCTTCTCAGTCTGTTCTGACTCTTATCCATTCATTTCTGGCATCAAGCTATAGAGCCTCATCCGCAGTGGAGAAAACCCATCACAATAGGTCATATTGGACAGTCCTACATAACAAAATGACACAATTAAAATCAAATAAAAGCATAAACACAATGCGGAAGGGTACATAATGTGCAGCGAAATGACGACTACAGAAAGGGGGCGTAGCTAATATTTTCATTCAGGCCAAATGGATCTACTGTATTAAGAGACCAGATCCATCGTGTCTCTAACTGGCCCAAGCGTTTGAAAAGATTGCCACCCCGAATATTGACATTGAGCATATCGATGCCACGGACCCTGAAGAGGGAACTGTCACTTTGATGATGACTCCGAAAATGTCTCGGAATCGTTTTTAATAAAGACACATCCTCCTGTGTAGCAGCTGCCTCAATCCCCAGCACGTGCTCTCTAATTCTGACCTTCAGCTGCCTTGTTGTCATTCCGACGTAAATTAGGCCACAGGGACAGGTGGCATAGTAGACAACGTATCTAGTAATGCAGGTAATGCGTTTCCTGATGGTATAAACCCTAGACCCGTTAGAGTTGGTAAACGTGTCACATCTGTCTACATTTGGACATGCGATACAACGGCCGCATGGGGTAGAACCCCTTGGGGCCGGTATGTTGTCTAGAAATGTCCCTGGTCCCCGTGCTGTATAATGACTTTTAGAGAGAAGATCTCTCAAATTTTTGGCACGTCTGAAGGTCAGTAAAGGTCTTTCAGGGAGAAATTTGCTAATGGTAGGATCAGTGAGAAGAATAGGCCAGGCTTTAGTGAGAGCTAGTCTCACTTTATCCGCCTGGGGATGAAATGTGGTAACAAACCTCAATTGATCCCCACCCTTATTTGTATCATCTCTTTGGGGTTTGTATAGCAGGCGGTTGCGGGCTGAATACTTTGCCCTATGGTATGCTTTTTTAACAATCCGTCTGCTATACCCCCGTTCAATAAAACGCACCGTGAGTTCTCCGGCGCGTTTTTCGAAATCATTCTCCGTTGAGCAAATCCTCTGTAAACGGAGGAACTGGCCAACAGGTATCGATGAAATCATATGGCGTGGGTGGCATGAGGAAGCATGCAATACCATATTGGTGGCTGTGGCCTTACGGAAAATGTCAGTATGGACATCCCCCGCCTCATCCATTCCAACCATGACATCCAAAAAACTAATTTGTGATTTGCTCCACTCACACGTAAGTTTAATATTAAGCTTATTGCCATTAAGGTGGTCGATGAGCTGCCCAAGGTCGACGGTCCCACCCTGCCAGACAAACAGGACGTCATCGATGTACCGCACCCAGAACGGGATGCGGTCCATTGATGACAGCCTGTCTGACAGGAAGAGGTCCCTCTCCCACAGCCCCAGGAACAGGTTAGCATAGGCCGGTGCAAAGGCCGCACCCATGGCTGTCCCCTGGAGCTGTAGGTAGAAGGACCCCTTGAACACAAAGAAATTGTGAGTGAGGGTGAACTCCAGTAGTCTCAGCAGGAGTCCCCTCAATCCAACCGATAGAGTCGATGTTTCAAGAAAAAATTTCACAGCGGCAATGCCATCTGTGTGTCTAATATTTGTGTAGAGGGACTCCACATCTGCTGAGACCAGTAGAGACTCACCCCCAAAATGGAGGCCGTCGACCCTGCAAAGCAGCTCACCAGTGTCCCTGAGATAAGAGGGAAGGGCCGTGACAAGGGGCTGGAGGTGGAAATCAATCCAAGAATTGACATGCTCAAGGTAATTCCCCCTCCCTGATACAATAGGGCGACCGGGTGGCGACTTGAGATCCTTATGTACTTTGGGGAGGAGATAGCAGGTGGCTATAGTGGGATCTCTGACTGTCAGAGAGGAGGCAAGTTCTTTAGTGATGATATCATGATGCAGAGCCTCCTTAATAATAGTCACCAATAGGGTTGAGCGACTTTCATTTTTTTAAGATCGAGTAGGGTTTTGGGAAACCCGATTTTGTCCAGAGTCGAGTCGAGTGCAGTCGGCCGATTATCGCTAAAAGTCGGGGATCGACCGAAACACGAAACCCAATGCAAGTCAATGGGGAAGCATAGTCGGCAGTGAGTGGAGGCCAGGAAAACACCTACAGTGCCCATTTTAATGCCAAAAACATCCATTCTTGTTTCTGAAGCTTGCCAATCTTAATTAACTGTATAATAATAGTTGGGCATAGGGAATTGGGGGAAAGTTGTGGGGGGAGTAGGGCTGGCTCAAGTTTTTCGTGGGCCCAGGAAATGCGGACTACGTCACGGCGGTGTTGCAGGGAAAGGTAAGTATTTAAAAGTTGCAAGTGCTGTGATCCTGAGCAAGCAGGGGGGGCCCACTCGTTCGCATTGCCACTGGCACAGGGCCCCTCAAAGTACGGCGGTGTGTTTGCATGGCGGGGGCGCCTCCCACCAGCAGCGACACTTTTGCGTACTCTGAGGGGCCCTGTGCCAGTGACGTCGCCAACGAGTATGCCCCCCCACCTGATGAAGGAACCTGCACTTTCATCTGCACCTTCCTCTTTGTCCCTGTGTAAGGTGGTATAACATGCGGGAAGGGGAACCTTACTTTCAGCAGGGACAGATTCTGGCTGTGTAGAGTACAAGGGGAATGTAGTGGTCTAGGTCAATGTACCAGCAGACTCATTTAGCAGTGGCTGGGCAATGGGCAGGATGAGGAGGAAACAGATATAGGGCCAAAGAATAAAGTAGGCTACATGCAGTTCAAAATTGGTAACAGGACTAAACAGGCGGCATTGCTTTGTTCAGTGGAGTAGCAAACCCAAGAGCAGCAGACACTGTTTCAAGGGCCTAACCACACTAGTAGGCCAAATGCAGTTTAATATCTGATAGTATAGGGCGAAAGCCAGAATGTGGAAGCTCAGCTTTGTTCAGTTGAGGACAACACCAGGGAGGGGCAGACACCTTTAGTAGGCCGGAAAAGCCTATTGCATTTTTTAAAATGGTAATTTGGAGCAGAAGGTTGAAGCTCAGCTTTATTTACTTGAGGGCAACACCAGGGAGGGGCAGAAGCCGTTAGTAGGCCCTAACCACCATTTTTTTTTTTTAAACCACATAATGAGAGCCGGAAGGTTGAAGCTCAGCTTTATTTAGTTGAGGACAACACCAGGGAGGGGCACACAGACAGACACCTTTAGTAGGCCTGAAAAGCCTATTGCATTTTTCAAAATGGTAATTTGGAGCAGAAGGTTGAAGCTCAGCTTTATTTAGTTGAGGGCAACACCAGGGAGGGGCAGAAGCCGTTAGTAGGCCCTAACCACCATTTTTTTTTTAAAACCACATAATGAGAGCCGGAAGGTTGAAGCTCAGCTTTGTTCAGTTGAGGACAACACCAGGGAGGGGCAGACACCTTTAGTAGGCCGGAAAAGCCTATTGCATTTTTTAAAATGGTAATTTGGAGCAGAAGGTTGAAGCTCAGCTTTATTTAGTTGAGGGCAACACCAGGGAGGGGCAGAAGCCGTTAGTAGGCCCTAACCACCATTTTTTTTTTTTAAACCACATAATGAGAGCCGGAAGGTTGAAGCTCAGCTTTATTTAGTTGAGGACAACACCAGGGAGGGGCACACAGACAGACACCTTTAGTAGGCCTGAAAAGCCTATTGCATTTTTTAAAATGGTAATTTGGAGCAGAAGGTTGAAGCTCAGCTTTATTTAGTTGAGGGCAACACCAGGGAGGGGCAGAAGCCGTTAGTAGGCCCTAACCACCATTTTTTTTTTTAAAACCACATAATGAGAGCCGGAAGGTTGAAGCTCAGCTTTATTTAGTTGAGGACAACACCAGGGAGGGGCACACAGACAGACACCTTTAGTAGGCCTGAAAAGCCTATTGCATTTTTTAAAATGGTAATTTGGAGCAGAAGGTTGAAGCTCAGCTTTATTTACTTGAGGGCAACACCAGGGAGGGGCAGAAGCCGTTAGTAGGCCCTAACCACCATTTTTTTTTTTTAAACCACATAATGAGAGCCGGAAGGTTGAAGCTCAGCTTTATTTAGTTGAGGACAACACCAGGGAGGGGCACACAGACAGACACCTTTAGTAGGCCTGAAAAGCCTATTGCATTTTTCAAAATGGTAATTTGGAGCAGAAGGTTGAAGCTCAGCTTTATTTAGTTGAGGGCAACACCAGGGAGGGGCAGAAGCCGTTAGTAGGCCCTAACCACCATTTTTTTTTTAAAACCACATAATGAGAGCCGGAAGGTTGAAGCTCAGCTTTGTTCAGTTGAGGACAACACCAGGGAGGGGCAGACACCTTTAGTAGGCCGGAAAAGCCTATTGCATTTTTTAAAATGGTAATTTGGAGCAGAAGGTTGAAGCTCAGCTTTATTTAGTTGAGGGCAACACCAGGGAGGGGCAGAAGCCGTTAGTAGGCCCTAACCACCATTTTTTTTTTAAAACCACATAATGAGAGCCGGAAGGTTGAAGCTCAGCTTTATTTAGTTGAGGACAACACCAGGGAGGGGCAGAAGCCGTTAGTAGGCCCTAACCACCATTTTTTTTTTTAAAACCACATAATGAGAGCCGGAAGGTTGAAGCTCAGCTTTATTTAGTTGAGGACAACACCAGGGAGGGGCACACAGACAGACACCTTTAGTAGGCCTGAAAAGCCTATTGCATTTTTTAAAATGGTAATTTGGAGCAGAAGGTTGAAGCTCAGCTTTATTTAGTTGAGGGCAACACCAGGGAGGGGCAGAAGCCGTTAGTAGGCCCTAACCACCATTTTTTTTTTTTAAACCACATAATGAGAGCCGGAAGGTTGAAGCTCAGCTTTATTTAGTTGAGGACAACACCAGGGAGGGGCACACAGACAGACACCTTTAGTAGGCCTGAAAAGCCTATTGCATTTTTTAAAATGGTAATTTGGAGCAGAAGGTTGAAGCTCAGCTTTATTTAGTTGAGGGCAACACCAGGGAGGGGCAGAAGCCGTTAGTAGGCCCTAACCACCATTTTTTTTTTTAAAACCACATAATGAGAGCCGGAAGGTTGAAGCTCAGCTTTATTTAGTTGAGGACAACACCAGGGAGGGGCACACAGACAGACACCTTTAGTAGGCCTGAAAAGCCTATTGCATTTTTTAAAATGGTAATTTGGAGCAGAAGGTTGAAGCTCAGCTTTATTTACTTGAGGGCAACACCAGGGAGGGGCAGAAGCCGTTAGTAGGCCCTAACCACCATTTTTTTTTTTTAAACCACATAATGAGAGCCGGAAGGTTGAAGCTCAGCTTTATTTAGTTGAGGACAACACCAGGGAGGGGCACACAGACAGACACCTTTAGTAGGCCTGAAAAGCCTATTGCATTTTTCAAAATGGTAATTTGGAGCAGAAGGTTGAAGCTCAGCTTTATTTAGTTGAGGGCAACACCAGGGAGGGGCAGAAGCCGTTAGTAGGCCCTAACCACCATTTTTTTTTTAAAACCACATAATGAGAGCCGGAAGGTTGAAGCTCAGCTTTATTTAGTTGAGGACAACACCAGGGAGGGGCAGAAGCCGTTAGTAGGCCCTAACCACCATTTTTTTTTTTAAAACCACATAATGAGAGCCGGAAGGTTGAAGCTCAGCTTTATTTAGTTGAGGACAACACCAGGGAGGGGCACACAGACAGACACCTTTAGTAGGCCTGAAAAGCCTATTGCATTTTTCAAAATGGTAATTTGGAGCAGAAGGTTGAAGCTCAGCTTTATTTAGTTGAGGGCAACACCAGGGAGGGGCAGAAGCCGTTAGTAGGCCCTAACCACCATTTTTTTTTTAAAACCACATAATGAGAGCCGGAAGGTTGAAGCTCAGCTTTATTTAGTTGAGGACAACACCAGGGAGGGGCAGAAGCCGTTAGTAGGCCCTAACCACCATTTTTTTTTTAAAACCACATAATGAGAGCCGGAAGGTTGAAGCTCAGCTTTATTTAGTTGAGGACAACACCAGGGAGGGGCAGAAGCCGTTAGTAGGCCCTAACCACCATTTTTTTTTTTAAAACCACATAATGAGAGCCGGAAGGTTGAAGCTCAGCTTTATTTAGTTGAGGACAACACCAGGGAGGGGCACACAGACAGACACCTTTTGTAGGCCTGAAAAGCCTATTGCATTTTTCAAAATGGTAATTTGGAGCAGAAGGTTGAAGCTCAGCTTTATTTAGTTGAGGGCAACACCAGGGAGGGGCAGAAGCCGTTAGTAGGCCCTAACCACCATTTTTTTTTTAAAACCACATAATGAGAGCCGGAAGGTTGAAGCTCAGCTTTATTTAGTTGAGGACAACACCAGGGAGGGGCAGAAGCCGTTAGTAGGCCCTAACCACCATTTTTTTTTTTAAAACCACATAATGAGAGCCGGAAGGTTGAAGCTCAGCTTTATTTAGTTGAGGACAACACCAGGGAGGGGCAGAAGCCGTTAGTAGGCCCTAACCACCATTTTTTTTTTTAAAACCACATAATGAGAGCCGGAAGGTTGAAGCTCAGCTTTATTTAGTTGAGGACAACACCAGGGAGGGGCACACAGACAGACACCTTTAGTAGGCCTGAAAAGCCTATTGCATTTTTCAAAATGGTAATTTGGAGCAGAAGGTTGAAGCTCAGCTTTATTTAGTTGAGGGCAACACCAGGGAGGGGCAGAAGCCGTTAGTAGGCCCTAACCACCATTTTTTTTTTAAAACCACATAATGAGAGCCGGAAGGTTGAAGCTCAGCTTTATTTAGTTGAGGACAACACCAGGGAGGGGCACACAGACAGACACCTTTTGTAGGCCTGAAAAACCTATTGCATTTTTCAAAATGGTAATTTGGAGCAGAAGGTTGAAGCTCAGCTTTATTTAGTTGAGGGCAACACCAGGGAGGGGCAGAAGCCGTTAGTAGGCCCTAACCACCATTTTTTTTTTAAAACCACATAATGAGAGCCGGAAGGTTGAAGCTCAGCTTTATTTAGTTGAGGACAACACCAGGGAGGGGCAGAAGCCGTTAGTAGGCCCTAACCACCATTTTTTTTTTTAAAACCACATAATGAGAGCCGGAAGGTTGAAGCTCAGCTTTATTTAGTTGAGGACAACACCAGGGAGGGGCACACAGACAGACACCTTTAGTAGGCCTGAAAAGCCTATTGCATTTTTTAAAATGGTAATTTGGAGCAGAAGGTTGAAGCTCAGCTTTATTTAGTTGAGGGCAACACCAGGGAGGGGCAGAAGCCGTTAGTAGGCCCTAACCACCATTTTTTTTTTTTAAACCACATAATGAGAGCCGGAAGGTTGAAGCTCAGCTTTATTTAGTTGAGGGCAACACCAGGGAGGGGCAGAAGCCGTTAGTAGGCCCTAACCAAAGTTGAAGGCCAAATGCAGTTTAATTTCTGATACTATAGGCCGAAAGCCAGAAGGTGGAAGTTCCGATTTAGACAGTGGAGGACAATTTGAATTAGGGACTGCAGACAGACTTAGTAGGCTGTCCCCTGTGGACCATGCATCCACCACATTAACCCATTGCGCCGTAATGGACACGTAATCTTCCGTGGCCATGCCTACAGGTCCATGCGTCTGTTGTCAGGTGCACCTTTGTACTCACAGATTGCCAGAGTGCATGGACAATGCGGTCTTCTACATGCTGGTGGAGGGTTGGGATGGCTTTTCTCGCAAAAGAAGTGTCGACTGGTTAGCTTGTAGCGTGGTACAGCGTAGTCCATCATGGCCTTATTAATAGTAAATAAAATATATAACTAGGCTCTATGAACTTTTAAATAGGTTCCAGGGGTACACGGGCAGCATTGGTGTGGTCAGTGGAGGAGTATTGCAAGTAGGGGCTGCAGACAGGCTATCAAAGGCCTAAAATAACAAACAGTAGGCAGTCATGGCAGTTTTACATCGGTTACATGGATACACAGGCAGGCACTCCAGGCAGCATTGTGGTCAGTGGAGGAGTATTGCAAGTAGGGGCCGCAGACAGGCTATCAAAGGCCTAAAATAACAAACAATAGGCTCATGGCAGTTTTACAGCGGTTACATGGATACACGGGCAGGCAGCTTGGTGGTCAGTGGAGGAGTATTTAAAGTAGGGACCGCAGACAGGCTTCAAAGGCCTAACATAAGAAAATGGGCTGGCTGTAGGCACTTTATAATTGGTTCCAGGGGTACACGGGCAGCAGTGGTCTGGTCAGTGGAGGAGTATTTAAAGTAGGGACCGCAGACAGGCTATCAAAGGCCTAACATAACAAACAATAGGCTCATGGCAGTTTCACAGCGGTTACATGGATACACGGGCAGGCAGCTTGGTGGTCAGTGGAGGAGTATTGCAAGTAGGGGCTGCAGACAGGCTATCAAAGGCCTAAAATAACAAACAGTAGGCAGTCATGGCAGTTTTACATCGGTTACATGGATACACAGGCAGGCACTCCAGGCAGCATTGTGGTCAGTGGAGGAGTATTGCAAGTAGGGGCCGCAGACAGGCTATCAAAGGCCTAAAATAACAAACAATAGGCTCATGGCAGTTTTACAGCGGTTACATGGATACACGGGCAGGCAGCTTGGTGGTCAGTGGAGGAGTATTTAAAGTAGGGACCGCAGACAGGCTTCAAAGGCCTAACATAAGAAAATGGGCTGGCTGTAGGCACTTTATAATTGGTTCCAGGGGTACACGGGCAGCAGTGGTCTGGTCAGTGGAGGAGTATTTAAAGTAGGGACCGCAGACAGGCTATCAAAGGCCTAACATAACAAACAATAGGCTCATGGCAGTTTCACAGCGGTTACATGGATACACGGGCAGGCAGCTTGGTGGTCAGTGGAGGAGTATTGCAAGTAGGGGCCGCAGACAGGCTATCAAAGGCCTAAAATAACAAACAATAGGCTCATGGCAGTTTTACAGCGGTTACATGGATACACAGGCAGCTTGGTGGTGAGTGGAGGAGTAGTGCAAGGAGTGTCTGTCCCAGTACTCCCAAAATATAAATAGATGTTAATGTCTCGCAAAACAACCAAAACAAAAAAAAAAGGTGGCATACTTAGGTACAGGGGTGGGCTCATCTACTGAGTTTCTGACATAGTAATTTGGCAGTAACTATTTAATGGTGCCAATATAGGACACAGACACAGACTACTTTAAGTTGCATCATAGATGTCTACAAATTTGTATTGTCAGTGCCAGACATTGAATGATGTCAGCGAATAGACTAAAGATTGGTGGAGCTGTGCGACATAATTTTGCACGTGGTAGAGCACATTTTGAGCTGGGGTAGGGGGGAACTCTCTTGAGGCCGGCGGGACCGCCCCAGGGCCCCTCATGTTACAACGGTGTGTCTGACGTTGGGTGCGCACCACCACCGCCAGAGACACTACATTGTACTATGAGGGACCCAGTAGCAATGCCGTCAACCAAAAGCGAGCACACCCACCTCTTCAGACAAACAGCAGTCTCACGGGTGCTTGCGCCAAGTCGCGATACCACGGCCCCGTGTGGGGAGTTTTGCCATTTAGGGAGGTGTAAACATGTCGTATGCTGTACAATCAGCTGCAGCAAATTAGACATTAGAAAAGTAATTCACAGGCAAGAGCTTTTCATAGGAAAGCTAGGTGTCGGCCGGGCAAGGTGGGGCAAAAGATTTCGAAATCCAGTTGTGGTTCATTTTAATGAATGTTAGATCGTCAACATTTTGGGTAGCCAGACGAGTCCTTTTTTCGGTTAATATTGAACCTGCAGCACTGAATACTCTTTCTGATAGGACACTTGCTGCCGGGCAAGCAAGCTCCTGCAATGCATATTCTGCCAATTCTGGCCAGGTGTCTAATTTGGAGGCCCAGTAATCAAATGGGAATGACGGTTGAGGGAGAACATCGATAAGGGATGAAAAATAGTTAGTAACCATACTGGACAAATGTTGTCTCCTGTCACTTTCAATTGATGCAGCAGTACCTGTCCTGTCTGCGGTCATAGCAAAATCACTCCACAACCTGGTCAGAAAACCCCTCTGTCCAATGCCACTTCTGATGTGTGCACCCCTAACACTCCTAGTCTGCTGCCCCCTGGAGCTCGTGTGAGAACGATCACGTGCGCTGTGTGCTGGGAATGCCTGAAGCAAACGGTCAACAAGAGTTGATTGTTTGGTTGCTAATATTAGTTCCAAGTTCTCATGTGGCATAATATTTTGCAATTTGCCTTTATAGCGTGGATCAAGGAGGCAGGCCAACCAGTAATCGTCATCGTTCATCATTTTCGTAATGCGTGTGTCCCTTTTTAGGATACGTAAGGCATAATCCGCCATGTGGGCCAAAGTTCCAGTTGTCAAATCTCCGGTTGTGATTGGTTGAGGGGCAGTTGCAGGCAAATCTACGTCACTTGTGTCCCTCAAAAAACCAGAACCCGGCCGTGACACGCAACCAAATTCCTGTGCCCCCGGGAAAGGTTCGGCATTAAAAATATACTCATCCCCATCATCCTCCTCGTCCTCCACCTCCTCTTCGCCCGCTACCTCGTCCTGTACACTGCCCTGACCAGACAATGGCTGACTGTCATCAAGGCTTTCCTCTTCCTCTGGTGCAGACGCCTGCTCCTTTATGTGCGTCAAACTTTGCATCAGCAGACGCATTAGGGGGATGCTCATGCTTATTACGGCGTTGTCTGCACTAACCAGCCGTGTGCATTCCTCAAAGCACTGAAGGACTTGACACATGTCTTGTATCTTAGACCACTGCACACCTGACAACTCCATGTCTGCCATCCTACTGCCTGCCCGTGTATCCTCCCACAAATAAATAACAGCACGCCTCTGTTCGCACAGTCTCTGAAGCATGTGCAGTGTTGAGTTCCACCTTGTTGCAACGTCTATGATTAGGCGATGCTGGGGAAGGTTCAAAGACCGCTGATAGGTCTGCATACGGCTGGCGTGTACAGGCGAACGTCGGATATGTGAGCAAAGTGCACGCACTTTGAGGAGCAGGTCGGAGAACCCAGGATAAGTTTTCAATAAGCACTGCACCACCAGGTTTAAGGTGTGAGCCAGGCAAGGAATGTGTTTCAGTTGGGAAAGGGAGATGGCAGCCATGAAATTCCTTCCGTTATCACTCACTACCTTGCCTGCCTCAAGATCTACTGTGCCCAGCCACGACTGCGTTTCTTGTTGCAAGAACTCGGACAGAACTTCCGCGGTGTGTCTATTGTCGCCCAAGCACTTCATAGCCAATACAGCCTGCTGACGCTTGGCAGTAGCTGGCCCATAATGGGACAACTGGTGTGCAACAGTGTCATCTGCCGATGGAGTGGTTGGCAGACTGCGTTCTGTGGAAGAGCTGTAGCTTCTGCAGGAGGACGAGGAGGAGGAGGAGGAGGGGGTGCGAACGCCTACAGCCAACTGTTTCCTAGACCGTGGGCTAGGCACAACTGTCCCTAAATTGATGTCGCCTGTGGACCCTGCATCCACCACATTCACCCAGTGTGCCGTGATGGACACATAACGTCCCTGGCCATGCCTACTGGTCCATGCATCTGTAGTCAGGTGCACCTTTGTACTCACAGATTGCCTGAGTGCATGGACGATGCGCTGTTTAACATGCTGGTGCAGGGCTGGGATGGCTTTTCTGGAAAAAAAGTGTCGACTGGGTAGCTCGTATCGTGGTTCAGCGTACTCCATCAGGGCTTTGAAAGCTTCGCTTTCAACTAACCGGTAGGGCATCATCTCTAACGAGATTAGTCTAGCTATGTGGGCGTTAAAACCCTGTGTACGCGGATGCGAGGATAAGTACTTCCTTTTTCTAACCAGAGTCTCATGTAGGGTGAGCTGGACTGGAGAGCTGGAGATCGTGGAACTTTCGGGTGTGCCGGTGTACATGGCAGACTGAGAGACGGTTGGAGACGGTATTGTTTCCGCCGGTGCCCTAGATGCAATATTTCCTCCTACAAAACTGGTGATTCCCTGACCCTGACTGCTTTTGGCTGGCAAAGAAACCTGCACAGATACTGCCTGTGGTGCGGAAAATGGTGGCCTTACAGTGACGGAAGGGATGTTGCGTTGCTGACTAGCTTCATTGGCCGAGGGTGCTACAACCTTGAGGGACGTTTGGTAGTTAGTCCAGGCTTGAAAATGCATGGTGGTTAAGTGTCTATGCATGCAACTAGTATTTAGACTTTTCAGATTCTGACCTCTGCTTAAGCTAGTTGAACATTTTTGACAGATGACTTTGCGCTGATCAGTTGGATGTTGTTTAAAAAAATGCCAGACTGCACTCTTCCTAGACTCGGATCCCTTTTCAGGGATTGCAGACTGAGCTTTAACCGGATGGCAACGCTGTGCTCCAACAGGTTTTGGCTTTGACACGCGTTTTGGGCCAGATACGGGCCCGGCAGATGTAACCTGTTGCGATGTTGATGCCTGCTGCGGCCCCTCCTCCACCTCCGCTTCTGAACTACTGCCGCCTGCACCCTGTTCCCCCAATGGCTGCCAATCGGGGTCAATAACTGGGTCATCTATTACCTCCTCTTCGAGCTCGTGTGCAACTTCGTCTGTGTCACTGTGTCGGTCGGTGGTATAGCGTTCGTGGCGGGGCAACATAGTCTCATCAGGGTCTGATTGTGGATCTGTACCCTGAGAGGGCAATGTGGTGGTCTGAGTCAAAGGAGCAGCATAGTACTCTGGCTGTGGCTGTGCATCAGTGCACTCCATGTCAGAATATACTTGTAATGGGCATGGCCTGTTAAATGTTTCACTTTCTAAGCCAGGGACGGTATGTGTAAAGAGCTCCATGGAGTGACCCGTTGTGTCGCCTGCTGCATCCTTCTCTCTTGTTGTAGTTTTTGCTGAGGAGGACAAGGAAGCGACTTGTCCCTGACCGTGAACATCCACAAGCGACGCGCTGCTTTTACATTTACCAGTTTCGGAAGAGGAGGCAAAAGAGCTAGAGGCTGAGTCTGCAATGTAAGCCAAAACTTGCTGTTGCTGCTCCGCCTTTAAAAGCGGTTTTCCTACTCCCAGAAAAGAGAGCGTTCGAGGCCTTGTGTAGCCTGACGACGAAACTGGCTCCACAGCTCCAGACTTAGGTGGAATATTTTTATCCCCACGACCACCTGATGCTCCTCTACCACTACCATCATTACCAGCTGACAATGAACGCCCACGACGACCTCTTGCACCAGACTTCCTCATTGTTTTAAAATCTTAACCAAAGTAACTTTATTTGTTGCTGTCAAACAACTTACACGGTGAGCTATAACTTCAGTATGATTTCAATATCCCTTAACAGGTTGGTGAGACCACAAGGAAAATCAGGCACAATGTTACACACTCTGTTTTCTGTGGCACAAAATCACAGAGATGACACACACGCAGGACTGTCACTCAAGCACTAATGTCAATATTAATCTCCCACCTAATTTATTTTTTTTTTTTTCTCAGGGAGACTTTAGAAACCAAATAATATTAAAAAAAAAAAAAAAAAAGGCTTTCTATGGCCCACAATTAGAGAGAGAGAGGTGGCACACCCAGGAGTCAAGACTGGCACACAAGCTGAGAGGGCAATATTACTCTCCCACTGTTTTTTTATGTATTTTTTGTTTTTTCAGGGAGACTTTAGAAACCCAATAATATTTAAAAAAAAAAATAAATAGGCTTTCTATGGCCCACTGAATGAGAGGGAGAGAGGTGGCACACCCAGGAGTCAAGACTGGCACACAAGCTGAAAGGGCAATATTACTCTCCCACTGTTTTTTTATGTATTTTTTGTTTTTTCAGGGAGACTTTAGAAACCCAATAATATTTTTAAAAAAAAATAAATAGGCTTTCTATGGCCCGCTGAATGAGAGGGAGAGAGGTGGCACACCCAGGAGTCAAGACTGGCACACAAGCTGAAAGGGCAATATTATTCTCCCACTGTTTTTTTAGGTTTTTTTTTTTTTTCAGGGAGAATTAGAAACCAAATAATATTAAAAAAAAAAAATAAATAGGCTTTCTATGGCCCACTGAATGAGAGGGAGAGAGGTGGCACACCCAGGAGTCAAGACTGGCACACAAGCTGAAAGGGCAATATTACTCTCCCACTGTTTTTTTATGTATTTTTTGTTTTTTCAGGGAGACTTTAGAAACCCAATAATATTTAAAAAAAAAAATAAATAGGCTTTCTATGGCCCACTGAATGAGAGGGAGAGAGGTGGCACACCCAGGAGTCAAGACTGGCACACAAGCTGAAAGGGCAATATTACTCTCCCACTGTTTTTTTAGGTTTTTTTTTTTTTTTCAGGGAGACTTTAGAAACCAAATAATATAAAAAAAAAAAAAAAAAATAGGCTTGCTATAGCCCACTGAATGAGAGATAGCACACACAGCAGTGGCACACAAGCCCTGACTGAGGCCAATATTTTTCTCCCACTGATTGATGTAGTGTTTTTGTGTTGAGGTAGAATTTAGAACACAAATCACGGAAAAAATAAATAGGCTTTCTATGGCCCACTGAATGAAAGGGAGAGAGGTGGCACACCCAGGAGTCAAGACTGGCACACAAGCTGAAAGGGCAATATTACTCTCCCACTGTTTTTTTATGTATTTTTTGTTTTTTCAGGGAGACTTTAGAAACCCAATAATATTTTTAAAAAAAAATAAATAGGCTTTCTATGGCCCGCTGAATGAGAGGGAGAGAGGTGGCACACCCAGGAGTCAAGACTGGCACACAAGCTGAAAGGGCAATATTATTCTCCCACTGTTTTTTTAGGTTTTTTTTTTTTTTTCAGGGAGAATTAGAAACCAAATAATATTAAAAAAAAAAAATAAATAGGCTTTCTATGGCCCACTGAATGAGAGGGAGAGAGGTGGCACACCCAGGAGTCAAGACTGGCACACAAGCTGAAAGGGCAATATTACTCTCCCACTGTTTTTTTAGGTTTTTTTTTTTTTTTCAGGGAGACTTTAGAAACCAAATAATATTAAAAAAAAAAAAAAAAAAAAAAAAAATAGGCTTGCTATAGCCCACTGAATGAGAGATAGCACACACAGCAGTGGCACACAAGCCCTGACTGAGGCCAATATTTTTCTCCCACTGATTGATGTAGTGTTTTTGTGTTGAGGTAGAATTTAGAACACAAATCACGGAAAAAATAAATAGGCTTTCTATGGCCCACTGAATGAAAGGGAGAGAGGTGGCACACCCAGGAGTCAAGACTGGCACACAAGCTGAAAGGGCAATATTACTCTCCCACTGTTTTTTTATGTATTTTTTGTTTTTTCAGGGAGACTTTAGAAACCCAATAATATTTTTTAAAAAAAATAAATAGGCTTTCTATGGCCCACTGAATGAGAGGGAGAGAGGTGGCACACCCAGGAGTCAAGACTGGCACACAAGCTGAAAGGGCAATATTACTCTCCCACTGTTTTTTTAGGTTTTTTTTTTTTTTCAGGGAGACTTTAGAAACCAAATAATATTAAAAAAAAAAAAAAAAAATAGGCTTGCTATAGCCCACTGAATGAGAGATAGCACACACAGCAGTGGCACACAAGCCCTGACTGAGGCCAATATTTTTCTCCCACTGATTGATGTAGTGTTTTTGTGTTGAGGTAGATTTTAGAACACAAATCACGGAAAAAATAAATAGGCTTTCTATGGCCCACTCAGTGAGAGATGGCACACACAGGGATGGCACTGTAGCAGAAATGCCAATCTTAATCTCCCACAAAAAAAAAAAAAAAAAAAAAAAAAAACTGTCCTACAATTACTATCTCCCTGCAGTAATGTAAGCCAGGTATGGCAGGCAGCAATAGGAGTGGACTGATGCACAAATTAAATAAAAAGTGTGGACAAACAAAAAAGATAGCTGTGCAGAAAGGAAGGAACAAGAGGATATGTGCTTTGAAAAAAGCAGTTGGTTTCCACAGTGGCGTACACACAGCAATACAGCTATCACGGAGCCTTCTAGGGCAGCCCAATGAGCTACAGCGCTGAGGGGAAAAAAAAAAAAAAATAGCTTCCACAGTCCCTGCACACCGAAGGTGGTGTTGGACAGTGGAAATCGCTGCAGCACAAGCGGTTTGGTGGTTAGTGGACCCTGCCTAACGCTCTCCCTGCTTCTGACGAAGCGGCAGCAACCTCTCCCTAAGCTCAGATCAGCAGCAGTAAGATGGCGGTCGGCGGGAACGCCCCTTTATAGCCCCTGTGACGCCGCAGACAGCAAGCCAATCACTGCAATGCCCTTCTCTAAGATGGTGGGGACCAGGATCTATGTCATCACGCTGCCCACACTCTGCGTTCACCTTCATTGGCTGAGAAATGGCGCTTTTCGCGTCATTGAAACGCGACTTTGGCGCGAAAGTCGCGTACCGCATGGCCGACAAGCACAGGGGTCGGATCGGGTTTCATGAGACGCCGACTTAGCCAAAAGTCGGCGACTTTTGAAAATGATCGACCCGTTTCGCTCAACCCTAGTCACCAACTGACCAGAGTATGCATTGGAAGGATTATAGGTCAACTTTTTATAACAGATGGAATTATTCAGTTGGCGAAATGCCTCCTTTTCATACTGTCCCACAGGCCACAGCACAACGTTACCCCCTTTATCCGCAGGTTTTATTAGTATATCAGGGAGATTTTTTAGATAATCTAATCTCTCACGTTCTACCCTAGATAAATTATCTAGCCGTGCAAACCTGGGAATCTGACAAAGATCTCAAGTCACCACCCGGACAAAAAGATCAATACATGAACATGTAGACAGAGGGGGGAATTTAGTGGACCGAGAGCGGATAGAGGGAGGAATCTTACCCCCCTCATGGATGTGTTCCACCGCCAGCTCCTCCAATATTCTCAACGTGGCCTGTTCTTCCTCTGTGGGAAAAAGTGTATTAGTCTCATTATTGAAGAAATGACGTCTTAGTAACACTGATCTGGCAAAAAGATTCAAATCCTTAATAGTGGTGAAACTATCATATTCCGGAGTAGGTGAGAAAGAAAGACCCCTACCAAGGAGAGACAAATCAGCAGGAGAAAGTTTATAGCTACTTAAATTGATTACCTGATTATTTTTACCATCGGGTGCCGTCTGATAGTTAGACTGCCTCCTGTAGGGATGAAAAGCATGGTCCCTTAGGCGTGTAGATCCAGAGGAGGCAGATACGTCAGATAGACCACTCGCAGATGATATAGATGTATTAGACGGAGCTCGTATCAAATTGTCTTTTCTCCAAAGATATACCCTGTTGGTCTGATAATCCTTAAGATCCCTATTGTGTTTAGATAATTGATTCTCCTGGATCTTTTTTGCCAGGGTGTCTAGAGTTTTCTCCAACTCTGAATCAAATTGTAGTAATTTTTCTTTCGGGCACTCAATTTTAACAGAAGTCTGTATGTCATCAATATTTTTATCCAACTCATTGATTTTCATGGTGTTTAAATCAATCAAGAGTTGCATCAAAGTAAAGGAACATAAATTGCTTGCCTCTTCCCATTTACGGATGAACGTGTCATCACTGATAGGGAATGTAGGTATTACATGAACACGTAGTCCCCTCGGAATCATTTTATTAGATATATATTTTTCAAGAAAGATCCGATTCCACCATAATCTGGATCGTTTTATTAGGGAGTCCTTAATCAGGGTTAGTTTATCATCAAATCTGTTGTCATCACACCGCTGCACATTAGTCCCACTGCTACCAAAAGTCTGGTCCAACTGATTGAGCCACGCTTTTTCCTTGGCCCGATAGTCCATAGCATCAGAACGGATACCTGTGCATAACACAGAAAAATGAATATAGAGAAAGATTCCAATATGCATTATTGGCGGCACATATAGTTAGTCAAAGAAGGTAATCCTTGATAGTATCTGGAAGTACCACCCATGCATGGACGTAAGGATAACTGGTAAATCAAGACAACAAGAACCAACTATGCAGTCACAAAATCCAAAAACATATAAACTTTATTCACAATTAGCATAAGATTAAAACAGACAGTGTGTAGCAGGGCTACCAGATGGAAACAGCCATCAGCACTATGTAAAACAGAGCCCAAGGTTAGTGATCCCCTGTGACAGACAACAGGCAATGCATGGGTGTTATCATAAAGTGCAACTTATAGTGGCAGCCAGAAATACCGAACGCCACCCAATAGGAAAAGATATTATTGAAGACAATGTCTCCATTTATAAAGGTAACAGCTGAAATAGCAATTAAGTAAACCTACAAGCAAAACCAAATGTGCACATCACCTGTAGTGGCTGCGTTGACTGGCACAGGGGGCACCAATCCACCCCGACGCGCGTTTCGGTATGGATACCTTCCTCAGGGGGCGCGTAAACGTGTAGGGCACATAAAACAGTATATATACACACAGACCGTCATAATTGCGGCGCATCACCGCGTCGCCATGCTCCCGCCCATCTCAACGCCGCAATGCACGCCGCGACCGGAAACACGTGACGCCCCACGTGATCCGGAAGTGCGCACACTGCCGCCGAGAGACAAGCAGAGCAAAGCGGCGCATGCGCAGCAACAGAATGGAAAACATACCACCATATTGATGAAGGGCAAAAAGGAGGGCAACAGAATGGAAAGGTAATAATATAGCGTACAGCACTATAGGAGTAAAACAGGTACGAAGAAGGATATTCAGGCGGCTACAAGGAAAAAATAGCAACCAAGTTCTATGCTGAAATATATAAGAAGTCAATGCATGAATATATAGTCCACCCAAAACACAGCTAGGAAGACAACCACATTAAGGGGTGCTATTATGTACAGCATAATAAATAAATTAACTCCCAGTGGAAAGTAGTAGAAACATAAATACAATTATGCAACATCCCAGAGAAGTCTTTATCTTTTGGGTCACCATAGAAAAATTAATAAAAGTAAGTCTTTATGGCATCATGCACGTAGATATTAAACAGTTCCTTCTCAGTCTGTTCTGACTCTTATCCATTCATTTCTGGCATCAAGCTATAGAGCCTCATCCGCAGTGGAGAAAACCCATCACAATAGGTCATATTGGACAGTCCTACATAACAAAATGACACAATTAAAATCAAATAAAAGCATAAACACAATGCGGAAGGGTACATAATGTGCAGCGAAATGACGACTACAGAAAGGGGGCGTAGCTAATATTTTCATTCAGGCCAAATGGATCTACTGTATTAAGAGACCAGATCCATCGTGTCTCTAACTGGCCCAAGCGTTTGAAAAGATTGCCACCCCGAATATTGACATTGAGCATATCGATGCCACGGACCCTGAAGAGGGAACTGTCACTTTGATGATGACTCCGAAAATGTCTCGGAATCGTTTTTAATAAAGACACATCCTCCTGTGTAGCAGCTGCCTCAATCCCCAGCACGTGCTCTCTAATTCTGACCTTCAGCTGCCTTGTTGTCATTCCGACGTAAATTAGGCCACAGGGACAGGTGGCATAGTAGACAACGTATCTAGTAATGCAGGTAATGCGTTTCCTGATGGTATAAACCCTAGACCCGTTAGAGTTGGTAAACGTGTCACATCTGTCTACATTTGGACATGCGATACAACGGCCGCATGGGGTAGAACCCCTTGGGGCCGGTATGTTGTCTAGAAATGTCCCTGGTCCCCGTGCTGTATAATGACTTTTAGAGAGAAGATCTCTCAAATTTTTGGCACGTCTGAAGGTCAGTAAAGGTCTTTCAGGGAGAAATTTGCTAATGGTAGGATCAGTGAGAAGAATAGGCCAGGCTTTAGTGAGAGCTAGTCTCACTTTATCCGCCTGGGGATGAAATGTGGTAATAAACCTCAATTGATCCCCACCCTTATTTGTATCATCTCTTTGGGGTTTGTATAGCAGGCGGTTGCGGGCTGAATACTTTGCCCTATGGTATGCTTTTTTAACAATCCGTCTGCTATACCCCCGTTCAATAAAACGCGCCGTGAGTTCTCCGGCGCATTTTTCGAAATCATTCTCCGTTGAGCAAATCCTCTGTAAACGGAGGAACTGGCCAACAGGTATCGATGAAATCATATGGCGTGGGTGGCATGAGGAAGCATGCAATACCATAATGGTGGCTGTGGCCTTACGGAAAATGTCAGTATGGACATCCCCCGCCTCATCCATTCCAACCATGACATCCAAAAAACTAATTTGTGATTTGCTCCACTCACACGTAAGTTTAATATTAAGCTTATTGCCATTAAGGTGGTCGATGAGCTGCCCAAGGTCGACGTTCCCACCCTGCCAGACAAACAGGACGTCATCGATGTACCGCACCCAGAACGGGATGCGGTCCATTGATGACAGCCTGTCTGACAGGAAGAGGTCCCTCTCCCACAGCCCCAGGAACAGGTTAGCATAGGCCGGTGCAAAGGCCGCACCCATGGCTGTCCCCTGGAGCTGTAGGTAGAAGGACCCCTTGAACACAAAGAAATTGTGAGTGAGGGTGAACTCCAGTAGTCTCAGCAGGAGTCCCCTCAATCCAACCGATAGAGTCGATGTTTCAAGAAAAAATTTCACAGCGGCAATGCCATCTGTGTGTCTAATATTTGTGTAGAGGGACTCCACATCTGCTGAGACTAGTAGAGACTCACCCCCAAAATGGAGGCCGTCGACCCTGCAAAGCAGCTCACCAGTGTCCCTGAGATAAGAGGGAAGGGCCGTGACAAGGGGCTGGAGGTGGAAATCAATCCAAGAATTGACATGCTCAAGGTAATTCCCCCTCCCTGATACAATAGGGCGACCGGGTGGCGACTTGAGATCCTTATGTACTTTGGGGAGGAGATAGCAGGTGGCTATAGTGGGATCTCTGACTGTCAGAGAGGAGGCAAGTTCTTTAGTGATGATATCATGATGCAGAGCTTCCTTAATAATAGTCACCAACTGACCAGAGTATGCACTGGAAGGATTATAGGTCAACTTTTTATAACAGATGGAATTATTCAGTTGGCGAAATGCCTCCTTTTCATACTGTCCCACAGGCCACAGCACAACGTTACCCCCTTTATCCGCAGGTTTTATTAGTATATCAGGGAGATTTTTTAGATAATCTAATCTCTCACGTTCTACCCTAGATAAATTATCTAGCCGTGCAAACCTGGGAATCTGACAAAGATCTCAAGTCACCACCCGGACAAAAAGATCAATACATGAACATGTAGACAGAGGGGGGAATTTAGTGGACCGAGAGCGGATAGAGGGAGGAATCTTACCCCCCTCATGGATGTGTTCCACCGCCAGCTCCTCCAATATTCTCAACGTGGCCTGTTCTTCCTCTGTGGGAAAAAGTGTATTAGTCTCATTATTGAAGAAATGACGTCTTAGTAACACTGATCTGGCAAAAAGATTCAAATCCTTAATAGTGGTGAAACTATCATATTCCGGAGTAGGTGAGAAAGAAAGACCCCTACCAAGGAGAGACAAATCAGCAGGAGAAAGTTTATAGCTACTTAAATTGATTACCCGATTATTTTTACCATCGGGTGCCGTCTGATAGTTAGACTGCCTCCTGTAGGGATGAAAAGCATGGTCCCTTAGGCGTGTAGATCCAGAGGAGGCAGATACGTCAGATAGACCACTCGCAGATGATATAGATGTATTAGACGGAGCTCGTATCAAATTGTCTTTTCTCCAAAGATATACCCTGTTGGTCTGATAATCCTTAAGATCCCTATTGTGTTTAGATAATTGATTCTCCTGGATCTTTTTTGCCAGGGTGTCTAGAGTTTTCTCCAACTCTGAATCAAATTGTAGTAATTTTTCTTTCGGGCACTCAATTTTAACAGAAGTCTGTATGTCATCAATATTTTTATCCAACTCATTGATTTTCATGGTGTTTAAATCAATCAAGAGTTGCATCAAAGTAAAGGAACATAAATTGCTTGCCTCTTCCCATTTACGGATGAACGTGTCATCACTGATAGGGAATGTAGGTATTACACGAACACATAGTCCCCTCGGAATCATTTTATTAGATATATATTTTTCAAGAAAGATCCGATTCCACCATAATCTGGATCGTTTTATTAGGGAGTCCTTAATCAGGGTTAGTTTATCATCAAATCTGTTGTCATCACACCGCTGCACATTAGTCCCACTGCTACCAAAAGTCTGGTCCAACTGATTGAGCCACGCTTTTTCCTTGGCCCGATAGTCCATAGCATCAGAACGGATACCTGTGCATAACACAGAAAAATGAATATAGAGAAAGATTCCAATATGCATTATTGGCGGCACATATAGTTAGTCAAAGAAGGTAATCCTTGATAGTATCTGGAAGTACCACCCATGCATGGACGTAAGGATAACTGGTAAATAGTGTTGAGCGATACCGTCCGATACTTGAAAGTATCGGTATCGGAAAGTATCGGCCGATACCGTCACAGTATCGGAATCCAATCCGATACCGATACCCGATACCAATACAAGTCAATGGGACTCATGTATCGGACGGTATCCCTGATGGTTCCCAGGGTCTGAAGGAGAGGAAACTCTCCTTCAGGCCCTGGGAACCATATAAATGTGTAAAAGAAAGAATTAAAATAAAAAATATCGCTATACTCACCTGTCCGACGCAGCCGGGACTTCAGCGAGGGAACCGGCAGCGTTGTTTGTTTAAAAATCGCGCTATTACTTGGTTACGTGAATTCCCGGCTTGTGATTGGTCAGGTCGGCCATGTTGCCGGGACGCGGACCAATCACAGCAAGCCGTGACGAAATTACGTCACGGCTTGCTGTGATTGGTCCGCGTCCCGGCAATATGGCCGCCCTGACCAATCACAAGCCGGGACGTCACGGGAGGCTGGACACGCGCTCATTTTAAAATGGGCGCGTGTCCAGCCTCCCGTGACGTCACGGCTTGTGATTGGTTGCGCCGCGATCAACCAATCACAAGCCGGGAGGCTGGACGCGCTCATTTTGAAATGGGCGCGTGTCCAGCCTCCCGTGACGTCACGGCTTGTGATTGGTTGCGCCGCGATCAACCAATCACAAGCCGGGAGGCTGGACGCGCTCATTTTGAAATGGGCGCGTGTCCAGCCTCCCGTGACGTCACGGCTTGTGATTGGTTGCGCCGCGATCAACCAATCACAAGCCGGGAGGCTGGACGCGCTCATTTTGAAATGGGCGCGTGTCCAGCCTCCCGGCTTGTGATTGGTTGACCGCGACGCAACCAATCACAAGCCGTGACGTCACGGGAGGCTGGACACGCGCCCTTTTTAAAATGAGCGCGTTTCCAGCCTCCCGTGACGTCACGGCTTGTGATTGGTTAATGGCGGCCATGTTGCCGGGACGCGGACCAATCACAGCAAGCCGTGACGTATTTTCGTCACGGCTTGCTGTGATTGGTCCGCGGCCCGGCAACATGGCCGCCCTGACCAATCACAAGCCGGGACTTCGCGTAACCATGTAAAAGCGGGAATTTTAAACAAACAACGCTGCCGGTTCCTGCGCTGAGGTCCCGGCTGCGTCGGACAGGTGAGTATAGCGATATTTTTTATTTTAATTCTCTATTTTACACATTTTAACATTAATGTTGTTCCGATACCCGATACCCGATACCACAAGAGTATCGGAATCCCGGTATCGGAATTCCGATACAGCAAGTATCGGCCGATACCCGATACTTGCAGCATCGGAATGCTCAACACTACTGGTAAATCAAGACAACAAGAACCAACTATGCAGTCACAAAATCCAAAAACATATAAACTTTATTCACAATTAGCATAAGATTAAAACAGACAGTGTGTAGCAGGGCTACCAGATGGAAACAGCCATCAGCACTATGTAAAACAGAGCCCAAGGTTGGTGATCCCCTGTGACAGACAACAGGCAATGCATGGGTGTTATCATAAAGTGCAACTTATAGTGGCAGCCAGAAATACCGAACGCCACCCAATAGGAAAAGATATTATTGAAGACAATGTCTCCATTTATAAAGGTAACAGCTGAAATAGCAATTAAGTAAACCTACAAGCAAAACCAAATGTGCACATCACCTGTAGTGGCTGCGTTGATAAAGTGAGACTAGCTCTCACTAAAGCCTGGCCTATTCTTCTCACTGATCCTAACATTAGCAAATTTCTCCCTGAAAGACCTTTACTGACCTTCAGACGTGCCAAAAATTTGAGAGATCTCTCTAAAAGTCATTATACAGCACGGGGACCAGGGACATTTCTAGACAACATACCGGCCCCAAGGGGTTCTACCCCATGCGGCCGTTGTATCGCATGTCCAAATGTAGACAGATGTGACACGTTTACCAACTCTAACGGGTCTAGGGTTTATACCATCAGGAAACGCATTACCTGCATTACTAGATACGTTGTCTACTATGCCACCTGTCCCTGTGGCCTAATTTACGTCGGAATGACAACAAGGCAGCTGAAGGTCAGAATTAGAGAGCACGTGCTGGGGATTGAGGCAGCTGCTACACAGGAGGATGTGTCTTTATTAAAAACGATTCCGAGACATTTTCGGAGTCATCATCAAAGTGACAGTTCCCTCTTCAGGGTCCGTGGCATCGATATGCTCAATGTCAATATTCGGGGTGGCAATCTTTTCAAACGCTTGGGCCAGTTAGAGACACGATGGATCTGGTCTCTTAATACAGTAGATCCATTTGGCCTGAATGAAAATATTAGCTACGCCCCCTTTCTGTAGTCGTCATTTCGCTGCACATTATGTACCCTTCCGCATTGTGTTTATGCTTTTATTTGATTTTAATTGTGTCATTTTGTTATGTAGGACTGTCCAATATGACCTATTGTGATGGGTTTTCTCCACTCTGGATGAGGCTCTATAGCTTGATGCCAGAAATGAATGGATAACAGTCAGAAGAGACTGAGAAGGAACTGTTTAATATATACGTTCTTGATGCCATAAAGACTTCCTTTTTTATTAATTTTTCTATGGTGACCTAAAAGATAAAGACTTCTCTGGGATGTTGCATAATTGTATTTATGTTTCTACTACTTTCCACTAGGAGTTAATTTATTTATTATGCTGTACATAATAGCACCCCTTAATGTGGTTGTCTTCCTAGTTGTGTTTTGCGTGGACTATATATTCATGCATTGACTTCTTATATATTTCAGCATAGAACTTGGTTGCTATTTTTTCCTTGTAGCCGCCTGAATATCCTTCTTCATACCTGTTTTACTCCTATAGTGCTGTACGCTATATTATTACCTTTCCATTCTGTTGCCCTCCTTTTTGCCCTTCATCTCTATGGTGGTATGTTTTCCATTCTGTTGCTGCGCATGCGCCGCTTTGTTCTGCTTGTCTCTCGGCGGCGGTGTGCGCACTTCCGGATCACGTGGGGCCCCACGTGTTTCCGGTCGCGGCGTGCATTGCGGCGTTGAGATGGGCGGGAGCATGGCGACGCGGTGATGCGCCGCAATTATGACGGTCTGTGTGTATATATACTGTTTTATGTGCCCTACACGTTTACGTGCCCCCTGAGGAAGGTATCCATACCGAAATGCGCGTCGGGGTGGATTGGTGCCCCCTGTGCCGGTCAACGCAGCCACTACAGGTGATGTGCACATTTGGTTTTGCTTGTAGGTTTACTTAATTGCTATTTCAGCTGTTACCTTTATAAATGGAGACATCGTCTTCAATAATATCTTTTCCTATTGGGTGGCGTTCGGTATTTCTGGCTGCCACTATAAGTTGCACTTTATGATAACACCCATGCATTGCCTGTTGTCTGTCACAGGGGATCACCAACCTTGGGCTCTGTTTTACATAGTGCTGATGGCTGTTTCCATCTGGTAGCCCTGCTACACACTGTCTGTTTTAATCTTATGCTAATTGTGAATAAAGTTTATATGTTTTTGGATTTTGTGACTGCATAGTTGGTTCTTGTTGTCTTGGCTTTCAACAACTCAGCAGTGGTGATTGGTTTGTCACCTAAGCAGATTAGCTTCAGCAGAGCTTGTTGCTGCTTGGCAAAGGCAGTGCTTACAAATTGCAACTGATGTTGATGTTTCTGAGATGGAGGGTGAATAGGAGGAAGGAGGTGCAGGAAATGCTGTAGAAGGTGGGGGCATCCCTGATTTAACCAGGGCCAGCAATCCTCAGTGTCGGTAGCACATGTTTCATCCCAAGGTGCAACTGGGTCCCTGCTTGTCCTAGAGGTTGCGGAAAGGTTTCCTCTCCACTAACCTAAACTGCAACATTTCCAGGGCAAGCACTTTGGAAATGTGGCCATTTAATATTGCAGCTTGTGGGTCATTGGCTGCATATTTACACTTGCATACCAAGGAATGGGGTAGAGGCAACTGATCTCTGCTTGGGACAGAGACGTGGATGTGGTTGCTGACAGTGGTTGCAAGTGTGCAACAACAGTATCAAATATATTTAGGAGGGCACCACTATCTGTAAGAAGGGATACACCAAGGTCTGTACATAAGTTATACAATACAGAACAAAGAAAAAGCTACAGACCAAACATAGGGGATCACCACACAATAATGAAAAAATATTAATTTTATTGAATACCAAACTAACACACATTTAAAAACAATTAAAAAGCCAAAAACGACTTAATGCAAACCCTAAACGAGGGGAAGGGTCATTTCGAATGTGTTCAGTTGTTCGACGATATGTGAACTAAGTAATCCTTTCTCTAATATGCAGCATTTTCTGCTGCTTTTTCCACAGTTGCCTGTGTTTTCATAGACAGGTCTCTACTTTGAGACATAATGATTTATTTATTTATTTATTTTTTTCCTTTTTCATTATATTCCTGTGATGCTATTAGGTTTGTAATTATTCCCCGTATATGGGGCACTTGTGTACGCCTGGTCCTATTAAAAAACTGGCCATGAGGTACAATAACTTCCTCGTTTTTTGCATATTAGTGGCCTCTACCATCGTTTAATCATATGTGTCTATTAATTTTATTGCCACAGCCTTATTTTAGGCTTGATTGATTGACACATTACCATTGCACGTGCTGTTGTAGTGAAGGTATTCTTTCACTACACAGCGGTAATGGCGGTTTGCCACTTAGTATGTGCGGCGATTTATGATATATGGGCTTGTCTGCACTATAATGGTTCCATCGCCGTATTATTGGACATTTATACTGTCAGCTCTTCCTCAGCCACATTTGATCTCAGGCTGCGAAACTTTTTGGGTGGCATACATCATTATGGCTGCAGTTAGGCAGTTTAATCAGGGTTATGTTTATGACCCTGCATATTGTTTTGTTGTCTGCGTGCGGCATAAAGGTTAATATTTGCACAGATCAAACGATCCCATTGGTGGCATATAGTGTTGTGGTTTCTTGGCCAGCCTTCATTGCGCAGCTGTTACAGTATGATGCTTTATATTGTGCGTATTCTTATTTGTTTTGCACACTATCACTGTCTATCTATGTCTGTCTATCACTATCACGGTCTATCCTCACTGCGCCGCCGCACTAATTTATTCTCAGGACATTGTGCAGCCTTGTACACTTGTAAACAACACATGTTACTATGGCAATGGTTTGCCCTTACTGCGCAAATGCACGCGCACTACGCTATTCATCATGCGCAGTAATATGCATCTGGCAGTGATGTACGGTGCCATGGTAATATCTTTCCTTACTGTGCAGATACATCAGTATGACGTCACTGACCATGCACAGTGGCTTTCATTCAGGACTTGCAAACAAACTTTCTTCCATGCTCACCGGAAGGTTAATCCAGCATGCTCCCTCCTTAGCGTCCCGGACGTAGGTCCCCAGCAAGCTTCTCAACATGAGGTATCTACTGCAGCTGCTGCATATCACTCATTATTTTATGCTGTATTTAATGAATACCCTGCTAATTACATCTCCAGCCCCTGACGAAGCCACCTTGTGGTGGTGACACGCTTCAGGCATCTCCACAGGCTCCCCCACTCCTGGGCTTTTTTATCTGTAACATGCGTTGTTTCAGGTTTGTATTCGCTACTGTGTTATTTCACACAGCATGGTGTTTTGGTCTTTGCAAGTGCCACTAGCTAACCTTGCATTTTTTCATCTAAGTGCACTTGCAGATTTTTCATATGTTACCATTTTAGAAACAGCGCCGAGGTACTATTGTGTATTTTGGTGGGTTGTTTTGTAGAGGGAATTTGTATCTGTGTGTACACATTATTATATTATCATAGAGTATTTGCTGGGTGTTGCACATACTATTTGTACCTTCTCTAGCAACTACCATTACTGTTCATTGCATTAACTATTGTTTGGCCTTGGGTGGGGCAGTCTTTGGCCTTATAATAAGCCATTTAGGGTTTGCATTAAGTTGTTTTTGGCTTTTTAATTGTTTTTAAATGTGTGTTAGTTTGGTATTCAATAAAATTAATATTTTTTCATTATTGTGTGGTGATCCCCTATGTTTGGTCTGTAGCTTTTTCTTTGTCCTGAAGTGTGCAACAACAGGTGCAGGGTGGGAGTCATCTTCACCTACATCATGTACAAGGGATTGGCATGCACTTAGAGCAGGGAAAAAGGCAGTGATTTCACCTGCAGACACAGTTTCTGGACCCAAGTAGTTGGGTGCTTTGCTTGCATGTCATTGAACATGCTGGTAGTAGTCAGGCTGGTACTTGTGCTGCCCCAGCTGATGCTGACATGGCAGATGTTGAAAATGTCCTTTTTTGGGTTAATTGGACTGTCTTTGAAAAAGCACCAGACTCGGGAACACTTAACCCTTGGCTTGGCAACTTCATCCGTGTTGATGCTCTGGGAATCAGTTGTGTCATGATCTCAATGGCAAGAGATCATAGCATAAGCATATATAGGAACTAGCTCTTGGAAGATGGGAACTGAGCTGACCATGAACTACACCTAACACACAACTAGCAGTGGCCGGGTAGCATGCCTACGTTGATTCTAGATGCCCATCACCAGCCGGAGGACTAAATAATGCTAGCAGAGGAAAATATTAGTCCTAGCTCACCTCTAGAGAAATACCCCAAAAGGAGACAGAGGCCCCCCACATG